>NC_133505.1:103324642-103657500 GCF_049354715.1 Callithrix jacchus
TTAAAGATAAAGAAATGGAGAATTGGAGAGGTTAAGTGACTTAGACAGGGTGGCATACATGATAAATAGTGGCCCTGGGCTTTGAACCTGAAGATATTTAATCATGAACCAGTAGGGTCCATCTGTACACTGTGAATTAGTCAAGACTACGCTGTCAGTAAGTTATGGAGCTGGAATTCCTATTCCTGACTTGTGAGACTGCCAAGCCTATGATCATTTTCTCTGTATTATTGTTTTTGGTAAAAATTTAGATAGGAACTAAGTATTTGGTAGGGATTAAGTTAACTTATTAGGGCTATAATGACTAAACTAATGTTCCCAAAGCAAATGATCTTCAAAATAGGGCTTATGGATGGAAAGGCAGTAATATATGTATCTTTTTAAGTGGTTTGGCCATTATTAGCTCCCATTTCCCATTTTTATTAAGCCGGATCTTCCCTTTCATGTTTCTTTCCATATATTTGCCTTAGACCTCCCACAATTCAATACAATTCTTGCTCTGGTTTTTACCAGACGTTGGATTGGCACCCTGTTTCTCCTAATGCTATATTTCTACTAATCCAATCCTTGTTTCCAATCCTTTAGCCTCAGGTTCTTTATACATTCTTGGGGGACCATTATCCAATCCAATAAACCAACATATGACAGAGCATTCATGGGAAATCTGCCTGAGTAGATGTTTTCTCCATGGTTTTTTTAGTTGTCACTTGTCTAAGGAGAGTGATACTAATAGTGAGAATTTCATACTTAGTAGGAGAGAACAGTTTTGTGGAGTAGGTCTCCCTTAGTGAAACCATCAGTCCAACTCCATCAAATTTCACAAGACATTCTTAATTCGCTATAAAGATGGAGTCTCACTCTGTAACCAGGCGCCAGGCTGGAGTGCAGTGGCGGGATCTCAGCTCACTGCAACCTCCACCTCCTGGGTTCAAGCAATTCTCCTGCCTCAGCCTCCCACCCTCTATGGATTTTTAAGTAATAAACTTGGATATTAGAAGTGAGAGCCTGCTTTGCTTCCCTGCAAGTCAAGAACTAAAAATAGCTTAAGAGTTTTAGGAAATGAGATTGTCTGTGATTAAAAGGTGGCTTTCCCTAAAATAATATTTTTTGGTTGGTATGTTCAAATACTATTCAATATGTCTAAATTATCTTATATTGAATTGCATTATAATTCTTTGAAATTTGCTAACCCATCTGCACTTCGTATGCACCTTCTATTAACCAGAAGGGAGAATAACTTCCTGTTGGGTCTGTTGCAAACCGAAATACTGATTTTTTCATTTTAAAATTCCATTTTTGTGTTCATTAATTGGTTCATCCTTTGAGTATATACAAGAAACAAATTTAGATGTGGCAAAGCCAATTTATAAGATACAATTTTTAACTTAAAACCCTTTACAATTTAGTTGAGGATATGACACAGATGTATAAACATTAAATTAGAGTAGAAGAGAACTATGCTATTTTAGTGATTATAATTTACATATGAAAAGTCCACCAAAATCTTTAATGTATTGTTTTTCACTTTTTTTTTTTCCTGAGGCTTCTTAGAGATTGCTTTTAGAGGTAGAGGGAAGAGAGGGTAGAGGAAATGGAACCAGCCTGCCAGAGAACTACCCTTCTCCTTATACTTCAGCTATAGGTACTCTGCTTTCATTATATATATAAATATATATTTTAAATATCATTATGTATATATATATTTATATATAATGTATATATATAAAATATACATTATACATTATATATAAATGTATATATATAAAATATACATTATACATTATATATAATAATGTGTGTGTATAATTTATATATATACATTATATATAATAATGTGTATATATAAAATATGCATTATATATAATGTGTATATCATATATATGATATACAATATACATTATATATCATATATATGATATACAATATACATTATATATATACACAGAAATATATATAACACATATATATGTCATTATATAGTACAGCTGTATTATATAAGGTTTGATTTGAACACAGAATTGCTGTACTAAAAACATGTGACACTCACTGATCTAATAGAATTCCTATTATTTTCAGATGTGATAAATGCTTGAAGCCAGCATAGATTCCAGGGCTGCCTTAGTCTGAAGAGTTTGGAGTTAAAGGAAGGATTGA
Source organism: Callithrix jacchus (assembly GCF_049354715.1). Lineage (NCBI taxonomy): Eukaryota > Metazoa > Chordata > Mammalia > Primates > Cebidae > Callithrix > Callithrix jacchus. The sequence continues at coordinate 103,326,797 of NC_133505.1, forward strand.
AACCGGTTCTCTTAATGTCCTATTATTGGTCTAGTTTTATGCTATTTGTGGATGCCAGCATTTTAATAGCAGATATAAAATATTTTACTTAAATTTGATTATTTTTAATATGCATTATATAGTGCAATCTCTCTCTCTATATCTATATATACATATATATATATATACATAGATATATAAAATATAGACCACTCTTCTTACATTTAATAAATTAGCATGTAATTTTTCACTTTTCTTTCTGGTCTTTTCTGTATAAATAATTTTTATGTAATTATAATAATTTTGTAGATATATATTTCTCTTATTTTCAACCTATTTGATAAATATTTTTCTTTTATATTTTTATATATTCATATTTATAAATTTTAATTCTTGTACAAAATACTTTTGGTTGATATAGCATACTTTAGTCTTTTACATGTTATTGGATATTGAGAATATTTTAAATTTCTTTGCAATTTTGTTGCATCTGTATATCTTTTCTTTCTTTTGGATTATTTTAAAAAATTAATTGTGAGGAGTAAGGTTAATGTATCAAATGGATATAAAAAATTTTATAGGTCTTATACATTGCTTTCTGAAAAGTTCATATGTTATTAGTTTCTTTTTGTGCTACCACAGTTCTTTTTTTGAGGCAGAGTCTTGCTCTATTGCCCAGTCTGGAGTGCAGTGGTGTAATCTTGGCTCACTCTATCCTCCACCTTCTGGGCTGAAAAGATCCTCCTGAGTAGCCTGCCAAGTAGCTGGGATCACAGGTGTGCACCACCATGCTGAGATAATTTTTGAGTTTTTAGTAGAGACAGGGTTTCACTGTGTTGACCAAGCCGGTCTTGAACTCTTGGCCTTAAATGATCTGCCTGCCTCAGCCTCCTAAAGTGCTGGGATTACAGGTGTGAGCTACCATGCCTGGCCTAACATTTTGATACTGTTTTGATTATTAGTGAAGATTGTTATTTTTATCATTATACTTATGTGCCAATTATCATTGTTTGGATGAATGGATTGCTGATTTGTATACTTTTTTCTTTTGTGGTTCTCTTAATTTGTAAGAGCTCTTTATAAACATATCACTTTGCTAAAAATACATTCATAGTCACCTTTTAATATTTTAACCATCACTTTCAGATGTCTCACTATCATTGATGCATTTAACTAGGCTTTAAAAATAAACATTGAAATGTTTCTTTTTCCTTGTTAGAAAGTGTCCCATTTTAATAAAAATGAGTGTGTAATTTTAATAAAAGGATTGGTTGCAGTACCTAATATATACAGAAGATTAATTTTTGGCTAGATAATTTGGGCAAATAACATTTGTAAAACTCAAATCTTTTTAGCTTTTCCCTACCACTTCTCATATAAGATATATTTTCACAGCTAGAAGTTGTCCTGTTTTTACTAGCAAATTTCCTGTTTGTAAACCAATTGAGACTGCTGACAATTCTAATCTTATATTTTTATCATTTATAATTTTAGTCTTCAAACTGTGAGAATCAATGAAATGCTTTAGTCCAACATCTCTCAAAGAATAATCTACTTGTTATGCTTATTTCTATCTAAATAAAATAGAAAAAGCAGAAAATTGTGTAGTCCTATGTGGGCAATCCTTAAGTTACACATTTGGGTTGGTAAAGTTGAGAAGGATTCTGCTTTATTTGGGAATATTCTTATGAATGCATAAACCAGCAAGCACTCTTGTTTTTTTTTTTTGTTTGTTATTGTTGTTTTTGTTGTTCTCTTAACCCTACAAACTAAAAAGAAAGGATGCTTTAAGAATTTGATGCTTGTGCCCATATTTTCCTACTGGCATTTCAGAACTTCCAGAAACATCAAATGCAGTTGGAGGATGTTCAAAACCATATTTGCTTGCTACTGCAACTGGTACAGTGAACTAATTTTTCTGAGGTGATTGGCCCCTAACCTGAATTTCTCTTCAGCTGCCAGTATCAAATGGAGTTAGAGTATTTTCCATTGCTGTGAGGTTAATAGCATTTTCAGATTCTAATCTAGTCTCTGGAAAATTGTCTTTTAAAAAAATTAATCAATAATACTCATTTTTATATCAGTATGTCAAACAAGGCAAAGTATACCACATCAGGCATCTCTGCCACTAACTGTACTATCAGTAGATATACCTACATGATGAAAGTCAATAAACTCACCATGCTTGCAGCATTACCATTTGTTCATGCTTTTAATTCACTCATGTATTAAACTCAGCCTGGAAGACTCACTGGGTAAAGACATTAAATTCCCCTGAAGCAAATAATTTCAGGAAAAAGTCTTAAATACATTTTCATGTCTGTATCCTGAATCTTTCTCTTCAGAGATACTGGACAAATGTTTCCTGAAGACAATTTATGTGTACTGCCACAAAATAAATAATCAGTTAATGAATTAATTTCCAAAGTGACCTGGAGGGCACATCAAAGCAGATCTATTGAAATAAGAAATGAGGAAGAGTTGTTTTAGGGATTTCACTATATTATCACATAAAAACATACAGTCTTATACCAGAAACATGATAGTCGATATTAGCAATAATAAGCCTTAGAAATTATTACTTACATTATATTAAATAACAATAACAAATTATAATTGAGACTCTATATAGGGCAACATTAAGCATAACTATTTCCATCACTCGTCTTACCATGGTAATACATGTTGAGTGCTATATAATGGCAATATAAAGGCAAATCAGGAATAGGTTTACTTCTTTTTTTAAAATGTATTATACTTTTAAGTTCTAGGGTACATGTGTATATCGTGCAGGTTTGTTACATAGGTATACATGTACCATGGTTGTTGTTTGCTACATTCATTGTCTGGTCTTCTACATTAGGTCTTTCTCCTACTGCTAGCCCTCCCCAATCCCCCAACATCCTGATATTCCTCCCCTGGTCCTCCCACCCCCAGCCCTGTTATGTGATGTTCCCCTCCCTGTGTCCGTGTGTTCTCATTATTCAACACACACTTATGAGTGAGAACATGTGGTGCTTGGTTTTCTGTTCTTACGTCAGTTTGCTGAGAATTATGGTTTCTAGTTTCATCCATGTCCCTGCAAAGGACATGAACTCATCCTTTTTTATGGCTGCATAGTATGGCTACATGATGTATATGTGCCACATTTTCTTTATCCAGTCTATCGTTGATGGGCATTTGGGTTGGTTCCAAGTCTTTACTATTGTGAACAGTGCCACGATAAATATACATGTGCCTGTGTCTTTATAATAGAATGATTTGTAATCCTGTGGGTATATAACCAGTAATGGGATTGCTGGGTCAAATGGTATTTCTATTTCTAGATCCTTGAGTAATCGCCTTACTGTCTTCCACAATGGTTGAATTAATTTACACTCCCACCAATAGTCTAAAAGTGTTCCTATTTCTCTACATCCTCTCCAGCATCTGTTGTCTCCTTATATTTTAATGATTGCCATTCTGACTGGTGTGAAGTGGTATCTAAATTCAGTTTTGATTTGCATTTCTCTAATGACCAGTGATGATGAGCTTTTTTTCATATATTTGTTGGCTGCATAAATGTCTTCTTTTGAAAAGTGTCTGTTCATATCCTTTGCCCACTTTTTGATGGGGTTGTTTGTTTCTTTCTTGGAAATTTGTTTAAGTTTGCCATAGATTCTGGATGTTAGCCCTCTGTCAGATGGGTAGATTGCAAAAATTTTTTCCCATTCTGTTGGTTGCTGGTTCACTCTATTGATAGTTTCTTTTGCTGTGCAGAAGCTCTCAAGTTTAATCAGATCCCATTTGTCTATTTTGGCTTTTGTCACCTTAGCTTTTGGTGTTTTAGTCATGAAGTCCTTGCCCATGCCTATGTACTGAATTGTATTACCTAGGTTTTCTTCTAGAGCTTTTATGGTATTAAGTCTCATATTTAAATCTTTCATCCATCTAGAGTTAATTTTTGTATAAGGTGTAAGGAAGGTGTCCAGTTTCAGCTTTCTGCATATGGCTAGCCAGTTTTCCCAATACCATTTATTAAATAGGGTATCATTTCCCCAGTTGCTTGTTTTTGTCAGATTTGTCAAGGATCACATGGTTGTAGTTTTGTGGCATTTTTTCTGAGGCCTTTGTTCTGTTCTCTGGTCTATATATCTGTTTTGGTACCAGTAACATGCTGTCTTGACTACAGTAGCATTGTAATATAGTTTGAAATCAGGTAGCATGATGTTTCCAGCTTTGTTTTTTTGCTTAGGATTGTCCTGGTTATGCAAGCTCTGTTTTAGTTCCATATGAAGTTTAAGGTGTTTTTTTCCAATTCAGTGAAGAAAGTCATTGGTAGCTTGATGGGGATAGCATTGAATCTATAAATTACTTTGGGCAGTATGGCCATTGTCATGGTATTGATTCTTCCTAACCATGAGCATGGAATGTTTTTCCATTTATTTGTGTCATCTCTTATTTCCATGAGCAGTCGTTTGTAGTTCTCCTTGAAGAGATCCTTGACATCCCTTGTTAGTTGTATTCCTAGGTATTTTATTGTCTTTGTAGCAACTGTGAATGGGAGTTCACTCATGATTTGGCTCTCTGTTTGTCTATTATTGGTGTTTAGGAATGCTTGTGATTTTTGCACATTAATTTTGTATCCTGAGACTTTGCTGAAGTTGCTTAGCAGCTTAAGGAGATTTTGGGCTGAGATGATGGGGTTTTCTAAATATATAATCACGTCATCTGCAAACAGGAACAATTTGATGTCCTCTCTTCCTATTCAAATACCCTTTATTTTTTCTCTTGCCTGATGGCCCTCGCCAGAACTTCCAATACTGTATTGAGTAGGAGTGGTGAGAGAGGACATCCTTATCTTGTGCCAGTTTTCAAAGGGAGTGCTTCCAGTTTTTGCCCATTTGGTATGATATTGGCTGTGGGTTTGTCATAAATAGCTCTTATTATTATTATTTTATTATTTATTTGTTTATTTTTGAAGTGGAGTTTTTCTCATGCTGCCCAGGCTGGAGTGCAATGGCACAATCTGGGCTCACTGCAACCTCTACCTCCTGCATTCAAGCAATTCTCCTGCCTCAGCCTCCTGAGTAGGTGGGATTACAGGCATGCACCACCATGCCTGGCTAATTTTCTATTTTTAGTACAGATGGGGTTTCTTTATGTTGATCAGGCTGGTTTCGAACTCCTGACCTCAGGTAACTTGCCTACCTCGGCCTCCCAAAGTGTTGGGAATACAGGTGTGAGCCACCATGCCCAGCAGCTCTTACCATTTTGAGATATGATCCATTGATACCTAGTTTATTGAGTTTGTAGCATAAAAAGGTGTTGAATTTTGTCAAAGGCCTTCTCTGCATCTGTTGATATAATCATGTGGTTTTTGTCTTTGGTTCTGTTTATGTAATGGATTATGTTTATAGATTTGCAGATGTTGAACCAGCCTTGCATCCCTGGGATGAAGCCTACTTGATCGTGATGGATAAGCTTTTTGGTGTGCTGTTGGGTTTGGTTTGCCAGTATTTTATTGAAGATTTTTGCATCAATGTTCATCATAGATATTGGCCTGAAATTTTATTTTTTGTTTGCATCTCTGCCAGGTTTTGGTACCAGAATGATGTGGGTCTCATAAAATTAGGAAGGATTCCCTCTTTTTGTATTGTTTGGAATAGTTTCAGAAGGAATGGTACCAGCTCCTCTTTGTACCTATGGTAAAATTCGGCTGTGAACCCATCTGGTTCTGAAGATTTTTTGGTTGGTAGGATATTAATTGCTGCCTCAACTTCAACGTTGTTATTGGTCTATTCAGGAATCCACCTCCTTCCTAGTTTAGTTTTGGGTAGGTGTAAGTGTCCAGGAATTCATCCATTTCTTCTAGATTTACTGGTTATTTGCATAGAGGTGTTTGTAATAATCTCTGATGGTAGTTTGTATTTCTGTGTAATAGGTAGTGATATTCCCCTTATTTATTATTGCATCTATTTGAATCTTCTCTCTTTTTTTAACTAGTCTGGCTAGTGTTCTGTCTTTTGTTGATGTTTTCAAAAACCAGCTCCTGGATTTATTGATTTTTGTGTCTCTATCTCTTTCAGTTCTGCTCTGATCTTAGTTATTTCTTGTCTTCTGCTAGCTTTTGAATTTGTTTGATCTTGCTCCTCTAGTTCTTTCAATTTTGTTGGTAGGGTGTTGATTTTATATTTTCCCTCATTCTCTGGTGGGCTTTTAGTGCTATAAATTTCCCTGTAGACACTGCTTTAAATGTGTCCCAGATATTCTGGTATGCTGTGTCTTCACTTTCTCTTGGGTTTTGAAGAACACCTTTATTTCTGCCTTCATTTCACTGTTTATCCAGTAGTCATTCAGGAGCAGTTTGTTTAGTTTCCATGTAGTTGTGCAGTTTTGAGTGGTTTCTTAATCCTGAGTTCTAATTTGATTGCACTGTGGTGTGAGAGGCTGTTTGTTATGATTTCCACTCTTTTGCATTTGCTGAGGTTTGTTTCTTTTTCCCAAGAGAATCAAACTGGCCAGAAATAGACTAAACTGTTAATATATTACTCATGGAAGAGATAGGGCACTTTACTGGTTATGGCATAGCACTTTTAGCTCAATTCAATTGACATAAAGCCTGTACTATGTGTCAGGCATTATACTACAGGTATTATTGTATCCCATAGGGGTACCAAGTGTAACTTTTAGTTCCTGTCTTAAAGGGACTGTGTGGTAAAGTATGGGAGACACAAATGTAAATTAATTATATTACACTGTGGTAAATGCAGTAATACAATATGTAGAATACAGAAGAGGACAAAATAATTACTTGATTACTAACAGGCAAGATTGGAGTAGGCTATCTGGAGGAATATTCAAGTTGGATTTTGAAAGACATAAAAGTTAGGAAGCATATTATGACCGAGAATAAAGCTGCACTAAAGCTTGGAGGCCAGAGTAAGCATGGTTCTTAAGGAATATTTAAGATGGTCACAATGGTAAATGTGAGAAGAAGATGAATAAAGAGAGATAAGGTCACATTTTGAAAAGGTTTGTAACTATGGAATTTGGACATTGTTTCAATGTCATGAAATAGAGCCAACTGATCATTCTTAAATATTATAAAGAAGTCTCTAATTCCAAAGTGTGAAGAAAAGATTGCAAGAGGTGGGAATAAAGACAAGGATTTGTAATTTTAGACTTTATTCACTGCTATAGAAACTTAAAAATCCAAATGTGATGAAAACTCTTACTTATCAATGGATCATTGATTAATGGTTTCAGGCAGTGGTAATATGTATATTTTCAATTTTTGTACTTCCATATTTCTATCTTTGAGGATTACCACTGAGGTCTCTTTTGGTAAGCTTGGCTCATACTTTAGGTTTATTTTCTGATTTCAGAAGTTTATGTCAATTTCAATCTAAGTATAAAACGTATTACATTAAGGACAATTATGCAAACACACACACACACACACACACACACACACACACCATTGTGTGTTTTGTATAATATAATGCATTTAAGAAATTTATGAGTGAGGCAAATAGGTATGAAACAGTTTGATGAATCTGACTTCTGGTTTGTGACTCAGGATAACTTGAAGAGAAGAGCAGTTCTGAAGAATGTGGAGTTGAAGGGTGGAGAATATTCATCATAGACCACCTTGATTTGCAAGGTCACTGGGAATCCAGCTTTCTTGTAGGGCTATCTGATGATCCCAAGCTCAGGACTGGACAGGTTATACACAGTATGCTAAGGCTTCATGTGGATGAAGGCCACGCTAGATCCTTGGTGCTGTTCAAACCTCCTTGTTATAGTCTGGTCTAGTTCCAGGGAGGGGCTGGAAACTGGCCCCATTTCTAGAGAAGGTGGGATCTTCTTATTGGAATGATCTATGCCAGTTATTGTTGATACATATTGTATTGGCAACTGGTGGGTTTCTGAGTTAAATACTTTGTACCACGCATGAGATTGTTGAGTGTTTTATGTCCCCAATTACAGATACAGAACTTTAAGCACTCAAGTGTACCAGACTTACCTATATATAAGCACCTAAGGATAAAGTTGAACAGGTTCTAATGGACAGATAGTTAATTTGATCTAAAATGGAGAGAAACTCATTTCAGAAAACTTTTTAGAACTCAGATTTCAACTGTGTTAATAAAATAATTTTGAACTTCACTTTAATGACCTTTATTTCTCCTTTACCAAGCTGCTTCTTTATTGGATTTGGAAATTTTCTGACTTTTAAGGACTAAGCCAAGATTTTGCCTTTCTCAGGCTGTGTTTCATGCTACATTCTTGTAGCCCCTTTTTTCCCTCCTCTATCCATTCTTTATCTTCAATACTGGCCTTACCACATCATACTGTATTATAATTAAATGTTTATGTATGTTCTGTTAGACTATGAGCTCCAGTGGAGCAAGCACTGTCTTGCTCCACTCTGTTTTCTGGGCACCTAGCAGAATATCTGCATAAGAAAGAAAAGAAAAGAAAAGAAAAGAAAAGAAAAAGATGGTGGATTTAATGAATACAGCAAGTATTGTTGTCTTTGTTAGATACTAGATTAGATTCAGTGACTTCCATCTATACTTCAGTTTCTAGAGCTATGACAGACAATTGGGATTCTTTGTGTTTTCTTGTAAAACCATTCAACAGCAGCCTCAAAAAAGTAGTCCTAGTAAAAGTGCTTATTTGCTTAGCTCCTATGTTCATGTAAAACACACACACAAAGACACACACACACACACAACTATTTTCAAAAGCATGGAAGAAACTAGTTTAGTGTGATGGTCATTTCTATGGGAGAGAGAAGTATGATCAATGAATGGGCCCTGGATAGGAGTCCTACTATATTGGTAATGTTTTGTTTTGGTATGATGATACAAAAGTATATGCTCATTGCATTCTTTATTCATTTTTGCACATACTATTTTATGCACATGAATGGAAGTTACTATAATCTTGAACAGTATCCTCCCATCATAGGATATCTTGTATTAAATGATTTAAATGATAATTACAAGATTTGGGGAACTGTGGAGGCTTTTTTGATATTTTTTACCTATAGGAATTGTATTTTGGACATAGATTTTACTATTATGTTGAAATAAATAGTCTAATCAACATTTTCCCTAAATATTTTATAAATACTCAAAATGTATCAAAGTGCATTTGTATATATATACACACACACACATATATATTTATGTATATTTTAAGAGATGGGGTGTCACTCTGTTAACTGAAGCTGAAGTGTATTGGAGTGATTATAGCTAACTGCATCCTCAAACTCGTGGGCTCAAGAGTACCTGGGACCACAGGTATGTGCCACCATGACCAGCTATTTTTTTATTTTTTGTAGAGATTGGGGGTGCTCACTTTGTTGCCCAGACTGGTCTTGAACTTCTGGCTTCAAACAATCCTTCCTCTTAAGCCTACCAAAGTTCTGGGATTACAGGTTGAGCCACTATACCCAGCTACTATTTTTATAAATAGCTTTAAAAGTTTTGAAAAAATTTCCTGGGGGACTGACATTACTAAATGTCTATCTTTTCTTGGCTCCTCCATGCATAAAATATAATTATGAAAATGGAAAGGCTAATTAAATCTGTAAATATTTTAGTAATGATAAGATATTAAAAAAAAAAAAAACAGAAGGGCAAAAGGAAAGAAAACTGGGTCAGGGTAGGGGGATAAGGAAGACTTCAAGGAGAAAGCAAATGAATTGGGCTTTGAAGAATGAATAAAGGTTTGCCAAAAGGCCGTGGAGTGTCAGGTCAAAAGCATTCCAGACAAGAGAAAATTTCATGCAGATTTCCAGAGATGTGAAAGGATAAATCATATGGTTAGAGAACTTGGGTTAATTAGGAATTGCTGGATTTTAAAATGCAGGTGGAAGACACTCTTTAGAGGAAGGTACAGATCAGAATAAAGAAACTTATTTCCTTCTAAGGAATCTGGGCTTTATTTCTTAGTGATGGGAATTCTGAGGATTTTTGAGTGAGAAGTTAAGTTTAGATGTGGGATGCGATAATGGAAGGAAGTTAGGAGATCATTATATGTTTGGGGCAGAGATGATGAGGTCTTAGGCTCAGACAAGGCAGAAGGTTGTGGAGAGAGAACTGGGAATGGAGGCTTACATGGGAAGAGAGAAATGGATGTGGGAGCAAGAGATGGGGAGGGAAAATAGCAGAGGAGCAGAAATGGGTTCAGGAAGTCAAGCATCCTGAGAACTCATTATTAACTCATAAACATATATTGGCAAATAGTGTTTTGTTACAGAAATTTGTTGTACAAAATAAAAAAGAGTAAATCTGAATCCCATTCATTGTATAGATATTCATTTTTAAATATACGTCACACAGGTGGAACAATCAAAGACGTAATGGTGAGTGGGTAATTTTTAAAAGGAAACCTCTCAGTAAGGAAAATCAAAGATTGCTCACTGTTTGATTCAGAATCAAAAGTGTTAACTGAAAATTGTTATTTATATTTGCCTAAAGTCTCATGATACTTTTTTGGTCTACTTATATTAAAATGAAGATAACACAAGGTATGCTGAGGTAATTTTTTGCCATTCTATAACTTCTTGTTATTCATTCTAATTGTTTAAAAGTGTTGAATTTCTTTGTCTTGTTAAAAAGCATCTTGTTACTAAATGGTACAAGTGCCGGATCTGTTAATTAGTAAGTAATTTTATCTATATTTAAATGAAGAAGTTATTGATGGAAGGAGCAATGTCATAAATAAAATCAAACTTTTAATGTATAAAAATTACATAAATGATTCCTTTTGAGTGGGAGAAAGAAGGACTAGTTCAGAAAGGAAGAAGGGTATTTCCTTGGCCATAAATGCTTTTCTTCTGTTTTTGGTGCCTTGTTATCTGAAAGCAGATTTGAGGTGTGTGAGGTGAACAGCGCTAGTGGAGCTATTAGAGAGGTGTAGACCACCTCTTTTGCTTTGAGATCTATTTCTTAAACTGAGGGAATACAACGAGGGGGAAATTGACCTTAGATTAGAGTCCGGGGTGAAATATAGGAAATTCCATTTTGGAGTCTGTAAAGTTAAACTGCTAATTGGGCAGCTAATATGTAGTGAGGTAAGATATCGATTATGTATCATAGAATTCTAATTTCTTTTAAAAATTTAAAGTGTATTTGATATTTGCTCACATAATTACATGACCTTTTGAAATAATTTTTAAGAAAAAAATTATGTCTGACCAAAATACTGATAATCCATGCTTTTTAATCTATGAGGAATTGAGTGCAAAGAACCAGCAATCTAGAAAAGAGACTTTTAGGTTGGTTGAGTTAATGAATGCTTCTTGGATATAAACACACCGAGGTGTTCTGGCTGCTTACACTGTCGCCCTGAGCACTACCCCCACCTAGTGGCAATCTACCTATAGTGCATGGGTATTTTAAAATAATGAAAACTGAAGTTCCTCTGGAGGGGAATTATGTACTTTGACCCCCTGTCAATCATACTTCAACATTATTAAATTTATTGAAGGAAGCAGCCTTATAAAATTCAACTCTGAATTTTCTGTAAAAATGTAGTTGAGGATTTTGTTCCCCATATTTGTGATTCAATGTACCTTATTTGAAAGAACAGTCTTTTAATAATTCCTAGAAATAAAAAAATAGATAATTTACAAATAAAAAATAAGTTGATAATATATGGACGTATTTCAACCTCATTAAGGAACAAATAAATGCACATTTATATACAGTTTCTCCCTGTCAACATAGCAGATTAGAAAAAACAATAATAATCTGTTCTGTAAGGAAGAAATGAAGGAAGTACCTTTAATAATTATTGTTCGTGGGCAGATAAATTAGAAAAATAATTTTCTTTTAATTTTTAAACTTTTACTTGCAAATAATTTCAAACTTAAGAGAAGTTGCAAGAATATAATTAGTACAAAGAACACCTGCATGACTTTTACCCAGCTCTATCTAATATTAATATTCTAATCCATTTGCTTTATAATTAACTTGCAGACAATTTGAAGGCACATGCATTATGACCTCAACACTTCCGTGTGTGTTTCCTAAGAATAGGGATATTCTCTTACATATCCACAGTACAGTCATTGGCTTTGATGAATTTAACAGTGATGCAATAATGCTTATTATCTAATCTATGATTCATTTTATAATTTTGTCTGCTGACTCAATAGTCTTTTGAATTGATTTTTTCCCCTTCAGTACAAAATCCAGTCTAAGATCAGCTGTCGTATTTAGTTGTCATGTCTCTTCAGCCTCTTTTAATCTGGAACAGTTCTGCATCCCTAGTTTGTCTTTTATGACTAACTTCTTTGAAGAATATAGCTACTTTCTTTTTCTTTAATATATAATTCCTGATTCTGCATGTTGTGTTTGTCTAATATTCCTTGTTAGATTCTGATTATATATTCTTTGTTGAAATGCTTTTTATGTGATGTGTCTTTCTCAAAGTATCACATCTGGAGGCACATGATGTCCATCTGCCCCTCCTTGGCAATGTTAATCTCATTTACCTGGTCAAAAGTCATCTGATTTCTTCATTGTGTAATTATTATTATTTTTCCTGTGAAGAAACACTTTAAGAACACAAAAATATTATACTCTTCATAACTTCTCCTGTAATCTAGTACCAATTGATGATTTTGTTTATTCCTATCTTTACTATGATGGTTGTAGAATGATGATTTTCAGCTCCAATACTCCCTTTACATTTATCAATTGGCCCTAAGCATTCTGTTGTAAGCAAATTGCCTCCCTTCCTCCTGATTTGTCTGTATAGACTCATTAATTCCTATTTTAATAAATGGCTTATAATTCATTACTGCACTTACCATCCCGAATTTCACCAGTCGAAGCCCCTTCAAGATGACTCCTTCTAGGTAACAAAGAAAGAAAAATAATAAATTCATACATGTGATCTTTTACATCTTTTTTTTTTTTTTTTTTTGAGATGGAGTTTTGCTCTCGTTGCCCAGGCTGGAGTGCAGTGGCACAATCTCAGCTTACTGCAACGTCCACAACCTCCACCTCCTGGGTTCAACTGATTCTCCTGCCTCAACCTCCCTAGTAGCTGCGATTACAGGTGCTTGTTACCATGCCCACCTAATTTGGTATTTTTTTAGTAGAGACTGGGTTTCACGATGTTGGCCAGGCTGGTCTTGAACTTCTGACCTTAGGTTATTTACCCACCTTGGCCTCCCAAGCGCTGGGATTACAGGTATGAGCCACCATACCTGGCCTACACCTTGTTTTTTAAATCTGCCAACATTTTATGGAAGTTATTCCATATCACTTCAGAGTGATCTTCCTCATTCTCTTGTACAGCAGCATACATATCACTCCAAAGATTGTCTCTAATGGAAGAGTATATGCAGGATCTTTAACATGTTTATATCCATTGTTCAAGTAGCTTCAATTTTAGAAATATTTTTTAAAGGTAATTATCAGAGATGCAGATAAATGTTTCTATACAAAGATGGTCAATAAAATACCATTTATAATGGTAAAAATGTATAAATGATCTGAAGAACTTACATTAAAGTAATGGTTATTATACTATATCCATATAATGAAACATTATGCAGTCATTAAAAAGCTTCATGTTAATCAAAACAAATCTCAAAATTACATACTTGGAACTCAATTACATAGAATGCACAGAAAAGAGATTGGAAGAAAATACACTGCAGTGATATAAATGACTGTTTCTGAGGGCAGGATTTATGATTTTTAAAAAAAATATGTTTTATATTTTTGTACTCTCTGATTTATCTTCAGTGTATATATATTCATATTATTTTCAGAAAAGTTGAAATCAGTAATCTAGTATTATAAGATGCTTTTTTCCCTTAGAAATTGGAATGCTTCTTCACAATGGACTATTATAGGCTTTATGGTGTTGCATTTCTCTTTATGCTCTGGGTGCTGGGAACCGGGTTTAAAGGTCAAGCAAAACAACTTATAAAGTAGACACTTGAGTTCTCTTTTTCTTAATTTTAAATATCTGGGGTTTTTAAACCTTATTATGACATCTTGTTGAAAATTATTTGAAATTAGTTTTAAAAAGAGGTGGGATGTATGTAAATAGAATCTAAATGAAATTTCTATGTAACAGTTGTCCAAAAACTGCTGAGGTAGACATTCTAGATACATAATAGATTTAGTTTTAATATTTAAAGTGTTTTATTGTATGTTGTAGCAATAAAATACTAGATTTCTCTGATGGTTAGTAGGTGGAATTGGGGAGAAATTTACCCACATTTCTATTTTCTAGAAGAATAAAAAAAAGAAAAAATTAAATCCATGATACTGAGTTGACACTGTAGAAAATGTACTCAAAAGCAGATTCAAGTTGGTACTTAAAAAGTTATATTTTTAGAATAGCAGATGTCTCCATTCAAGACAGAACCCACTTGGTACTTCTGTTCCCAGTTGTCCAACCCTACTGCTGTTAAACATGTGCTTGCCGACTGGTTCTACTCTTCTCTGCCTAGTATTTAGGAATTGTCTAACCCAAATCTTCCATGTTCTCATGTAAGCCAATTCCTTGTGGCATTAGCCCTGAGGACAGGTAGAACAATTGTCTCATTTCCATGTGGTGTTCTTTCATAAAAATGAAGACAATTGTTAAATTCAGCTCCTCTTTCTCTGTCCCACTCTCTTTCAGAATAAATTTAAATGAGAGATAATAGATCCTTTTACTTAACTGCAGGGAAATGAACACCAAATAAAAGTATCAGGGATTTCTGGACCTTGAAAAATCAGAGTTTATTTTCACATATCCACACAATTTCAGACACAAAAGAATGTTACTTCTTATTTAAAGAATTAAGGAAAGGAAATTTTCTATTTTTTGTTAATCAATTATTTAAAAAGTCTTACAATAAGACCTTTCCCCTACAAATCTAACTATACCTTTATGCTTCGACGTGAGCACTTGTCCTCAGTGGAGACAGAAAGCAGCAGAACTTACATAACTGAATTCACCTGACAACTCTCAATAAGCTTTTTTTGATTTTTTCCTATCTTTCAGGATAAAAATTTTGGTCCCTTAAACTTTTTCTATAAATATTATTTTCTAACCTATTAACCACATCTGTAGCTTCCCTATGAATTGTTTCCAGATTGTTCACGTATAGCGATGCATCACTTAATGTTAGGCTATGTTCTAAGAAATGTGGTCCTTAGGCGATTCTGTCAGTGTGTGGACATCACAGGGTATAGTTAGACAAACCTAGATGGCATAGCCTACTACACACCTAGGCTATATGGTCTAGCCTATTACCGCTAGGGTATAAACATGTTCAGCATGTGATTGTATTCAATACTGTATATGATTGTAATAAAATGGGGAGTATTTGTGTATCTAAACATAGAAAAGGTACAGTAGAAATATGGCAATATAATCTTATGGGACCACTGTCTTATATGCTATTCTTCATTTACCAAAATGTCATTATTCTGTACATGACTGTATTTCTGTTGCCATGTATCTAAAACAAGACACAGTCTATAATCATTAAGCTATTATATTAAATAGATGAAAATATCTTCTCACACATTTTATGCTGTTACTCAATTTGCTTCTCAACTTGCTTTTATGAAAATGCTACTTTATTACAGATTTCTGTTTAAAAAGTGCACCAATTAGCCTAAAATCACTAATAATCATCATCCAGACTAGTAACCATAATTCAGCATCAGGAGGGGAGAAACTGTATTTGTTTTGTTCATGATTATATTTGCAGTATCTGACACACAGAAGACCCTTAAATATTTGTAGCTGACCAACTGAATGGGTGAAATTTTCTGTAGCATTTCATAAATGGCAACACAATTTTAAAACAGAATTTCATTTAATTTTCAAGGCCATTTGTAGCTTGTTATTATAAGCTGTGGGAAATGGAATTCAAAATAATCTGCAAAAAGTTGCTCTTAATCACAAAGTAATAGAGTTGAGTGTGGTAGCCTGTGCCTGTAATCCCATCTACTTGGGAGGCTAGGGTAGGAGGATGGCTTGAGCACAGCTGTTCAAGGATGTACTGAGCTATGACTGTGCCACTGGGAAAAAAAAAAAGGTAGTGGAACCAATTCTCTTATCTACCTCACTGTGCTGTGTAGAGGCAGTGTGTACCTTGGAAGATGGTGTGTTCTCAACTTGCAGAACAGCTGGGTTACACTGTCAGTGTAAAACAGGCCAGGTCAGGCCAATGGGACTTCAGAATATGGTATAGAAACACAACCAAAATTGTTTTCTTGTGTATGTTGGTTTCTTGGATAAACTAGTGTTTTTGAGCCTATTTTTCTCATCTGTATAATCAGGGTAAGGGCAATACTTATTATTTCAAAGAGCAGATCTTGTGAGCACAAAGATACAGAGTGTGTGAGTTTGAAAGTACTCCGTAGATTGTAATGTGCCATGCCTGTGCAGGGTGGTGGTGGCACTGATGTTAATGCACGATGTAGTATGTTTCTCTTTCCTGAATGGAAAAGGTTAGCTAACCCAAAATTTAGAGAAATGTTCCCTTCACTGACAAGAAGTAGTCAATATGTGTGCACAACAAATATGACTTAAACCATATTTCCAGTTTGAAATTCTTTCTGTGTTTGGTCCCTCTATCTCACAAGCTGTCACTCTGATTACCAAACAACCCCCAACCCCCACCCCTACTTCATCATGCCTATCCATTAAAATGAGAAAACTTGCATTGCTTTAGGTAAGGTACCCTGTGAGACCATGGACTTTTAAATATAAATACCATATTTATTAGATATTTGACATGCTAGTGCATTCAATGTTGTTTGTTTCTAAGTATATCTTAAGGTATCAATGATAATCTATAACTTTCTAAACAGTTCAGGTCTTTTTTCTATTTAACATTTTTCCTTCAGAGTAGGTACAGCACTGAGGAAATTAATTCTGAGGTTCATTATCTGGTGACAAGAAGACTTATGGAGTTTGGTGGAGGCTCTAATTATTCTTGGCAGGGAAATACAACCTATTGAGTTTGGAGAATCTTTATGAGAGCTACTTGGTATTGTAATATATGCTGATGGCTGCTGCTGTTCTTTATGTATTTTAGCTAAATTTTTTATGTTTGTATTTGTACCTTTAGGCAATTTAATCCCTAAATTAAAAAAACCACAAAACAAGAAATGTAAAAAATAAAATGTAAATAAATGAACTTCCTTCTAAACAAAACTCAAATAAAATTAACAACAAACCAGAGTTTTTAAAAATTGCCTTTTGTAGGCTAATGTGAAGAGTTACCTTTTCCCTAACCTGGGTTATTTACTTATAATGTTAGGTGGTTGTTCTTTTTAGAAGTGTGTACTCCTCATTATCCCAGTTACTAGTGTAGCAAGACACTATTCCTGAATGAGTTGTGTTGGGGTAGAAAAGACATTTGATTTCATCAGATGCAGTCTATTTTCCAAGATGCCTAAAGGAGAGAGAAAAAAAGTATAGGAAGTATATTGTGAATAGGAATGTAGTTTTTTTATTTTTTGAGATGGAGTGTTGCTCTGTTACCCAGGCTGGAATGCAGTGGTGCAATCTCAGCTCACTGCAACCTCTGCCTCCCAGGTTCAAGTGATTCTCCTGCCTCAGCCTCCTGAGCAGTTGGGACTACAGGTGCTTGCCACCATGCCTGGATAATTTTTGTATTTTCAGTAGAGACAGGGTTTTACCATATTGGCTAGGCTGGTCTCAAACTCCTGACCTTGTGGTCTGCCCACCTCGGCCTCCCAAAGTGAGGAGTGTCGTTTTAGGTAGAATACAGTACATTTAAAAGCAATGTAACTAAAAAAAATAACTTTTTAAAGAAAATACAGTTGACCCTTGAATAATGCAAGGGTCAGGGATCCTGATTACCCATGCAGGAGATCCATGTATAACTTTTGACTACGCCAAAACTTGACTACTAATAGGCTACTGTTTCCTGGAAGCCTTACTGATAACATAAATAGCCGATTAACACATATTTTGTATGTTATATTTCTATATTTGTATTCTTGCAATAAAATAAAATGTGAACAAATGAACTGCATCCTAGACAAAATCCAAATAAAAATAACAAAAAAACAGAAATTAAAAAAATAACATTTTATACCCTAAAGTGAAGAGTTACCATTTCCTCTAATTGCGATTGTTTCCTAATGAAATAAAGTCAGCTAGAGAAAAGGAAATCTTATTAAGAAAATCATAAGAAGGGAAAATACATTTACTGTTTATTAAGTGGAAGTGCATCATCAGAAAAGTCTTTGTCCTCATCATCTTCATGTTGAGCAGACTGAGAACAAGGAGGAAGGGTGTGGGCCTGTCTTGTTATTTCAGAGGGAAAGAAGTGGAGAAGGTGAAAGAGGAGACAGGAGAAGCAGGCACATTCTGTGTAACTTTATGGAAATACATTGTAATTTTGTTTGACATTTTTCCTTTTAACTTCTTTAAACATGCTTCTATGCAGTACCAATCCTTCTTCTACCATTGGCTTTAGTTTCAGTGACTCATGACATAGAAGGGTCCATGTTGTAAAATAAGTCAAAAATAGTCTGTTTCTTTTTGTCTTCTTCCTCATTATCCAGCAGATGGTTTGGAAGCACTCATCTTCAATAATTTGTCTTCTGTTAATTCCTCTAGTTTGGTATCTGTTAACTCTTGAATTTCTCCAAGATCTATGTCATGAAACTCTTCACCCCTCACCCATCACCTTTTTTTTTTTTTTTTTTGGCTATATTTATAATCCATCCCATGATTTTCTTGCTTGGTTCTGTCATAAACCCTATGAAGTCACACATGACATCTGGACCCAGGTATTTTTTTTTCCAGCAGGAAATTATTGTTTCAGGCTTGATGACTTTCCTGGCTTCTTCTATAACAAAAGTGGATGTAATCCTTCAGTGATGTAATCCTTCCAGACTTTCAAGATGATCTCTCTATTGAGGTTGTTACTGGCAAGGTACTTCCTGACTTAAGAGGCAAGACATCAATGAACCAGTCCAGAAAGAGTTGTCATCATTCAGGCCTTCCTGTTGTACAACTAAAAGATGTTAGATGATGTTTATCTTTTCCCTCAGGAGTTAGCAGCTTTATAGATAAGAAGAGTCCTGATAAAAAACCTGACTATATTTGCACAAAACAGTCCCTTCCTGCTTTAAATCTCAGTCCTCCTTCTCTTCTGTTACTTGCTAATAAATGCCCTTTGTGGGATTTTTTTTTCCAGAATAAGCACTTTAATCTGTATTAAAAACTTGTTCAGGCAGATATTTTTTCTCCTCAATGATTTTTTTAATAACATCTGATAACTCATCTGCTGCCTTTTGGTTGGCAGAAGCTGCTGTTTTGGTTATCTTGACATTCTTAAAGCTAAACCTTTTTCTAAAATTATCAAACCATCCTTTGCTGGAATTAAATTCTTCAGCTTTAGGCCCTTTGTCTTCTTTTTGCTATAAATTGTCATAAAATCAGTTCACTTTTTCTTGAATCATGTTAGAAAGATGTAAAAGGTATACTTTTCTTATAGGAATCCTGCACCCCATAAAAGGTTCATTTTAAATATAAAATTAAAAAGTATTTTGCACAAAGTGCAGGGTTTTTGCACCTGTTGGAGTAGATGCAGTGACAAATGTATGAATTTCCTTTTCTTTTGTTTACATGCTGGATTCATTTATCTTGAAATGGCAGGCAACCACAGCTGCAGACTTCAATCTGTGGTATTTGTCAAGCAATTTGACATTTTCCTGTAATGTCATGACTTTTCCCTGCTTCTTGGGAAACTTTTAGCATTACTTGTGGCGGTTTGTATGAATTCCACTTTTTGCTGCTAAATTCCTTTCATTGGAGAGAGGACTAACTCACTAAGAGATAATTAGCATCACATGGCATTTTAAGCTGATACTAGCAACATTTGAGCACATTGCAATAGCAGCAGGGGGTGGCTATGAAATTATTACAGTAGTACAATATGTACTACAGCCAATTTATGTAGTTATGATTTAATACTGCATTTTTGTATTTTGCTATATGTCTCTTGACTGTAAATTGCACTATGTATAGTCTGTAATGTTTGTGTGCATGAGTTTTGATAGTTTTTAAATGTTTATAATAGATTTGCATATATTTTAAGTAGTGAACGATAAAATGAACTAGTATCTATGTTGTAACTGAGCGAGTTGTAAGGAAAGCGCCACACTTTGAGATTGAATCAGGAGTCCTTTATTGCTGGTGACGGAGAGTCCCAATGAAGTGGGTATGATTTCTTTTATACGTATTCTAGGAGAGAGGGGAGGGGAAGCCCAGCTGAAGCAGAATTTTACAGAAGCAGAACAAGCAAGTTAGAAAAGGTAGCTGGTAACCAGGAGGCAGGAGGTTCCCAGGATTGCTGGTTACCAAGGAGGGTATACACAGGCAGTTCCCATGATTGCTGGTTACCAAGGGGGATATTCACAATAGCTGGGGACCTTGCCAAGCAGGAGTGGTTACAACGGTTACAAGGTACTGGGTACAGCATGACCCAGCTGTACACCCGAAGGAGAAATGGTGGGGAGGGAGAGGCTAAGATGGAGTTGTTCAGGCTATCACATTCCTCACTTGTGTCTTTGGGGAGTCAAAGAGTTGACTCTTCGGTTTTGACAAAGGGGTTATATTGGGTTCTAAGGTACATGAGTTTGACCAAGGCTATGCACTGTTTTATGAAACTAAATAGCCAATTTAGTATATAGGGTCCAAAGATTAAGCCTAACAGGAGGAGAAGAAGGGGTCCCGCTAACCTAGTTATTGAAGTAGTTAGCATGGACTCCAGTTAAACATGGTTTGGTACCATGGAGTGTTATTTTCCCAATCCTGTTGGCATTTATCTAAATTTTCTCTAACCCTTTGATGAGTGTCTTTTATGACCCTGGACCGGTTGGCATAAAAACAACAGCTTTCTCCTAAAGCAGCACATAAACCACCTTGGGAGAGAAATAAAAGATCTAATCCTTGGTGATTTTGAAGGGCTACCTCAGCCAAAGACTCTACCTGGGTATGTAACATATCTATGACTGTCTGGAGACTTCCTAAATCAATATGTGCTTGTTAGGATATAGAGGCCAGTCCAGTTTCTCCTTGGACTAGGGAAGCAGTACCAATAGCCATTGATCCAGCCACACTAAGTCTGACTAAAAGGGGTACCAGGAGTGGGGCAGCTTGGCTGAACCTTGTGTGCAGTCCAGGGGGAGTGATGAGATGTCCTTCTGGTCCACTGTACGTGTAGACCTGAGGAAGTACATGGACCAACACTTACAGGATGGGTCCAGGTTCAGTTCCATTGATGCAGCAGGTGAGGCCTGAGGTGCAAGCCAACCAAGTATCGTTGGGTGCCTGAGGCATTTAAGGAAGTAAGTAGACACTGATTACAGCTTGCCCAGAAAGGAGAAGTAGACAGATTATACCCAATGCTAATTAAGCAGGAGGCATTTCCTGAAACATCTCCTAGTATAAGAGAATGTGGGAGTGCTTGACAAGAAGGAGGACCAATGTTGAGAGTGTTTTCAACTCCCAGTCCAATATAGTATGGGGCTTTGGCCTTTAGGCATAGCCAACAGTCCCAGGCCAGGTCAGGCTGAGTAACGTTGAGGAGGTGATGCATTCCATTTAGAATGGACATTAGGCTAGGTGGTTGGAGGTGTTGATGCTGAGGCTGAGGAGGGGAAGCTGGAATTGGCAATGGGCCAGGGTGGACTATGTTGGGGTGTGCCTGGAACATAGGGTCTCCTAGACTGGTTAAGAGTCCAATGGTCTTGGCAGGGCTCCACGGAGTTAATTTTTTCTTTTGAATAGTGAACACAGTTCCATGGTCATACCCAGAGACATAAAACCAGAGCCCCCAGGTTACACCAGAACTCCAAATAAATGAATTCAGGTTGTTAAAGGTTACAGTTAAGGGGTTGCACCCTCCCGTAAAACATCTGAGTGATGTAGAGGTTCAGGATACAGACAGGGAGGAAGAAGAGGTGCTTCCCCTGGAGTTGGTAGCCAGGATAACGCAAGACAAGTAAGGACAGAAGAACTTATCAGCTTGTTGGCATCTAGTATCAGGGTGATCTCCTGGACAGAGGCAAAAGTCAACATACTGAAGTCCCTTTTCTGCATTTGTAGATTCTCCGCATCTGACTTGGCCTTGGGCGTGTCCAAAGTAGTGGTCGACAGTGCCTGCTCTGGGAATAACACCTAGGTTGTGGGTGTTGATGTGGGGCTGGGTCCTGGGAACAAAGCACATGAATTGACTGCAAGGGAGGCCTTTTTGGAGGTGCCTGTCTTTCAAGTCCAGGTAGTATTCACAATCACACATCCTGACTTAAAAGAAGTGAGGAGAAAAGAGTAGATGGGAATGGAAGCTGATGCTGTTAAAGAAAAACAAGTAATAAAGATTAACCAGAAGGTTTTACCCAGTGTAGGTGCAATTTTAGAGGGCCTGGCCTGGGTTTGGGGACTCATGTTTCTCGTTGGGTTTCATTGGTCTTTTTGATACAGGAGTAGTGGATCCAAGCAAGGATGCTGTCAACTGTCAGAGCCATTGGCGTGGTGAGGATGATGGTGTGTGGTCCTTTCCAGGCTTGGGAGAGTCCTTCCTTGTGGAACTTCTTAATGTATGCTGGATCATCAGGATGGAAGAAATGGCAGGGTCCAGTTTGGTCTGGGACCAGATTAGGGTGGGCTCCATGCACAAGTGGCTTAATAATGTCCTGGACTTGTTGGAGAAACTGTAGGTACTGTAACAGATTAGTTTGGGATATTCCTGCTAGATGGGACTCAGCCTAGGCAATATAGGCATAGCCCTTCCATACATAATTTCAAAAGGAGAGAACCTTGCCTTATAGGGAGT
This sequence comes from Callithrix jacchus, assembly GCF_049354715.1. NCBI lineage: Eukaryota > Metazoa > Chordata > Mammalia > Primates > Cebidae > Callithrix > Callithrix jacchus. The sequence continues at coordinate 103,349,622 of NC_133505.1, forward strand.
ACATCTAACTCTAAGAAGGGCTAAAGGAAGGAGATTTGTCCAACTCACTGGTCTCTAAGATTAATTTTGTAAGAGTGGATTTTAAAGTACAATTCATGCATTCTACCTGTCCAGAGCTCTGGGGTCAAGAGGCACAATGGAGCTTCCATTGAATATTTAATGCCTTACTGACTGATGGAGCTATGGACGTGGTGAAGGCTGGCCCATTATCAGATCCTATGGCAAATGGCAGTCCATGTTAAGGGATGATTTCATTGAGTAAAAATTTAACTACTGTGTAGGCAGTTTTGTTTCTGGTGGCATATGCCTCAGTTTATCCAGAGAAAGTATCTGCCAGCACCAGGAGATATTTATATCCTTCCCGGTGCGGTTTTATTTCTGTGAAGTCTATTTCCCATCTTTCTCCTGGTAAGCATCCTCAGAGACAGCAGCCTGGGTTGGGCCTGGGGCCTTGCTTCGTGTTTACTTGAGCATAAGCCATATATCAGATGGCTGCTTAGTTGGTTAAGTCTTGGAGATGAGGAATTTTGAAATGGCTTTTTAAAAGCTGGGCTACTTTTATTCCTCCTAAGTGGATGGAAGAATGGAGATGACTGACTAAACTTCTCCGAAGGCACGGGCTGAAAGATTCTGGAATCTGGGAGAATCCACCAGCCAACTTGGTTTTTACTGACCTGATGACCTGATGCTTGTTTTTCTTCTTCTGGAGAGTATACTGGGTGGTTAGGTAAGTCAGGCTGTGGGAAAGATATGGCAGGTAGTAGGGTTAAAGGGGTGACCCGGAGCTGGGTTGCCTCTTGGGCATCAGATTCTGCCATTTGGTTTCCTCAGGCAATGGCTGTGTCTTCTTTTTGCTGTCTTTTACAGTGGATTACAGCCACCTGTTGAGGGAGCCAAATGGCCTCAAGCAGGGCTAGAATTTCTTCCTTGTTTTTGATAGTCTTTCCAGTTGAGGTGAGTAGTCCATGCTCTTGATAGATGGCTCCATGAACAGGTACAGTGGCAAAAGCATACCGGCTGTCGATGTAGATGTTGATGCATTTGTTCTTACCCCACTGGAGGGCCTGAGTGAGGGCAACTAATTCAGCCTTTTGTGCGGAGGTTCCAGCTGGTAGGGCCTGGGCCCAGAGTGTGTCCATTTCTGTAGTGACAGTTGCACCAGGCTTTTGCTCTTCTGGCTCAAGAAAGCTGCTACTGTCAGTAAATATGGTGGCATCTGCCTTTTCCAAGGGAACATCCTGGAGATTAGGCTGGCTGGTTTCCATAGTCTCTAAAAGCTCTTGGCAGTCATGGACAAGTGTGGTCAAGTGTGGATCAAGGAGTAGAGTGGCTGGATTTAAACATCTTGTGGATGAGAAAGTTAGGTGAGGCTGATCTAACAGTAAACTTTGGTATTGGAATATATGAGCATTTGATATCCATTTACTGGAAGTGCTGAGCAGCAATATTTCAATGGCATGAGGAGCTGTGAGGGTTAGATTTCGGGCCAGAGTTAGTTTATCAGCCTCCTGGTCCAGACTTCCTGCTGCTGCTACGGTTCATAGACAACTTGGCCACCTGTAGGCTACAGGATCCAGTCTTTTGGATAGATAGGCCACTGGGCATTGCCATGGCCCCATGTTTTGAGTGTGTACCCCTTTGGTGATTCCCTGACTTCCATGAACAAACAGATGAAATAGTTTTGATATATTTGGAAGGGCTAGAGCAGGGGCCTTGGTTAGTGCCTTTTTTAGGTTTTGAAAAGCCTGTTCTTATGTGTGAGTCCAAACCAGCAGGCCATGACCACCTGTAGCTGAATACAGAGGCTCGATGATTTCTGTGAACCCCAGTATCCACAGATGACAGTATCCTGTGGCCCCCAAATATTCACATACTTGTCTTTTGGTATTGGGAGTGGGGATGTGGAGGATGGCCTCTTTTTGAGAACTGGTGAGTGCCCTTTTTCTCTTGTTTATTTCATACTCCAGGTAGGCCACCTTGGAGAGACAAAGCTGGGCCTTTTTGGCCAAGGCCCAGTACCTGAGCTCCTGAAGGAGGTGAAGTAAATCTCTAGTATGGTGCAGACAGCTGTCAGTTGTTTCAGTAACCAGTAAAAGATCATCCACATACTGGAGTAGAGTACAGTTAGGATGACTGGCTCGGAAAGGTATAAGGTCTGGTTGGAGAGCCTCTCCAAAAAGAGTGGGGGAATTTTTAAACCTCTGGGGTAGCTGAGTTCAGGTAAATTGGGTGGTGTCTCCTGAACTGGGATTTGTCCATTTAAAAGCAAAAATTGTCTGGCTTTTGGGGGCCAGAGGGATGGCAAACAAAAGCATCTTTCAAGTCAAGGATAGTGTACACTATATGTTCTGGCGGGAGCAGGCTAAGGATAGCATATGGATTTGGGACAGTGGAATAGACTGTGACTGTCTGCTGGTTGACTTCCTGTACGTCTTGTATGGGCCAGTAGTAATTTGTTCCAGGTTTCTGGACTGGCAAAAATAGGGTATTCTAAGGAGACTGATGAGGTATGAGTATACTGGCCTGTAATAGCCATTGAATATGGGGATTGATTCCCTCTTGAGCCTGCTGACTCATAGAATGTTGCTTTATTTGGACTGGTAGAGAAGTGGCCAGGAGTTCTACAACCACCGGTGGGTGGTGTTTTGCTAGTCCTGGAGGATTTGACTCTGCCAAGACTTGGGAGAAAAGAGTTGGCAGATCTTGTAGAAGAGTTACCCTCCAGTGGTTGAGAGTATGAGATTAAGAGATACTCCTCTGACAAGGAGGCAATCAGTAGGAGCTGAGCAGTAGGTGGTGCTGTGGCCCCCAATGAAGGTAGGCTTGTTTGGCTGAAAAAGAGATGGATGACTGTAGCTTATGGAGTAAGTCTCATCCAATGAAGGGGAATGGGAACTCTGGAACCATAAGAAATGAGTGAGTTACCCTTTTTTGACCCAAGTTTACTTCTCATAAGTGGGTGACAGGGTGTTCCTGGATAGTTCTGGTAGCCCCCTGTATGGCAACTTTTTTTTTTTTTTTTTAATTGGATTATAGGTTTTGGGGTACATGAGCAGAGCATGCAAGACAGTTGCGTAGGTACACACATGGCAGTGTGCTTTGCTTTTCTTCTCCCCTTCACCCACATTTGGCATTTCTCCCCAGGCTATCCCTCCCCACCTCCCCCTCCCACTGGCCCTCCCCTTTTCCCCCCAATAGACCCCAGTGTTTAGTACTCCCCTTTCTGTGTCCATGTGTTCTCATTTTTCATCACCCACCTATGAGTGAGAATATGCGGTGTTTCATTTTCTGCTCTTGTGTCAGTTTGCTGAGGATGATGTTTTCCAGATTCATCCATGTCCCTACAAACGACACGAACTCATCATTTCTGATTGCTGCATAATATTCCATGGTGTATATGTGCCACATTTTTCCAATCCAGTCTATTATCAATGGGCATTTGGGTTGATTCCAGGTCTTTGCTATTGTAAACAGTGCTGCAATGAACATTCGTGTACATGTGTCCTTATAGTAGAACGATTTATAGTCTTTTGGATATATACCCAGTAATGGGATTGCTGGGTCAAATGGAATTTCTACTTCTAAGGCCTTGAGGAATCGCCACACTGTCTTCCACAATGGTTGAACTAATTTACACTCCCACCAACAGTGTAAAAGTGTTCCTTTTTCTCCACATCCTCTCCAGCATCTGTTGTCTCCAGATTTTTTAATGATCGCCATTCTAACTGGCGTGAGATGGTATCTCAATGTGGTTTGGATTTGCATCTCTCTGATGACCAGTGACGATGAGCATTTTTTCATATGATTGTTGGCCTCATATATGTCTTCTTTCGTAAAGTATCTGTTCATATCCTTTGCCCACATTTGAATGGGCTTGTTTGTTTTTTTCCTGTAAATCTGCTTGAGTTGTTTGTAAATTCTGGATATCAGCCCTTTGTCAGATGGGTAGACTGCGAAAATTTTTTCCCATTCTGTTGGTTGCCGATCCACTCTAGTGACTGTTTCTTTTGCCGTGCAGAAGCTGTGGAGTTTCATTAGGTCCCATTTGTCTATTTTGGCTTTTGTTGCCAATGCTCTTGGTGTTTTGTTCATGAAGTCCTTGCCTACTCCTATGTCCTGGATAGTTTTGCCTAGATTTCCTTCTAGGGTTTTTATGGTGCCAGGTCTTATGTTTAAGTCTTTAATCCATCTGGAGTTAATTTTAGTGTAAGGTGTCAGGAAGGGGTCCAGTTTCTGCTTTCTGCACATGGCTAGCCAGTTTTCCCAACACCATTTGTTAAACATGGAATCCTTGCCCCATTGCTTGTTTTTGTCAGGTTTATCAAAGATTGTATAGTTGTATGTATGTTGTGTTGCCTCCGGTGCCTCTGTTTTGTTCCATTGGTCTATATCTCTGTTTTGGTACCAGTACCATGCTGTTTTGATTACTGTAGCCTTGTAGTATAGTTTGAAATCCGGTAGTGTGATGCCCCCCGCTGTGTTCTTTTTGCTTAGAATTGACTTGGCTATGCGGGCTCTCTTTTGGTTCCATATGAAGTTCATGGTGGTTTTTTCCAGTTCTGTGAGGAAAGTCAATGGTAGCTTGATGGGGATAGCGTTGATTCTGTAAATTACTTTGGGCAGTATAGCCATTTTCACGATATTAATTCTTCCTAACCATAAACATGGAATGTTTCTCCATCTGTTTGTGTCCTCTCTGATTTCGTTGAGCAGTGGTTTGTAGTTCTCCTTGAAGAGGTCCCTTACGTTCCTTGTGAGTTGTATTCCAAGGTATTTTATTCTTTTTGTAGCAATTGCGAATGGCAGTTCGCTCTTGATTTGGCTTTCTTTAAGTCTGTTACTGGTGTAGACGAATGCTTGTGATTTTTGCACATTGATTTTATATCCTGAGACTTTGCTGAAGTTGTTTATCAGTTTCAGGAGTTTTTGGGCTGAGGCGATGGGGTCTTCTAGGTATACTATCATGTCGTCTGCAAATAGAGACAATTTGGCTTCCACCTTTCCTATTTGAATACCCTTTATTTCTTTTTCTTGCCTGATTGCTGTGGCTAGAACTTCCAGTACTATATTGAATAGGTGTGGTGAGAGAGGGCATCCTTGTCTAGTACCAGATTTCAAAGGGAATGCTTCCAGTTTTTGCCCATTCAGTATGATATTGGCTGTTGGTTTGTCATAAATAGCTTTTATTACTTTGAGATACGTTCCATCAATACCGAGTTTATTGAGGGTTTTTAGCATAAAGGGCTGTTGAATTTTGTCAAATGCCTTCTCTGCGTCAATTGAGATAATCATGTGGTTTTTGTTTTTGGTTCTGTTTATGTGGTGAATTACGTTGATAGACTTGCGTATGTTGAACCAGCCTTGCATCCCTGGGATGAATCCTACTTGATCATGATGAATAAGTTTTTTGATTTGCTGTTGCAATCCGCTTGCCAATATTTTATTGAAGATTTTTGCATCTATGTTCATCATGGATATTGGCCTGAAGTTTTCTTTTCTCGTTGGGTCTCTGCCGGGTTTTGGTATCAGGATGATGTTGGTCTCATAAAATGATTTGGGAAGGATTCCCTCTTTTTGGATTGTTTGAAATAGTTTTAGAAGGAATGGTACCAGCTCCTCCTTGTGTGTCTGGTAGAATTCGGCTGTGAACCCGTCTGGACCTGGGCTTTTTTTGTGAGGTAGGCTCTTAATTGCTGCCTCAACTTCAGACCTTGTTATTGGTCTATTCATAGTTTCAGCTTCCTCCTGGTTTAGGCTTGGGAGGACACAGGAGTCCAGGAATTTATCCATTTCTTCCAGGTTTACTAGTTTATGTGCATAGAGTTGTTTGTAATATTCTCTGATGATGGTTTGAATTTCTGTGGAATCTGTGGTGATTTCCCCTTTATCATTTTTTATTGCATCTATTTGGTTGTTCTCTCTTTTCTTTTTAATCAATCTGGCTAGTGGTCTGTCTAATTTGTTGATCTTTTCAAAAAACCAGCTCTTGGATTTATTGATTTTTTGAAGGGTTTTTCGTGTCTCAATCTCCTTCAGCTCAGCTCTGATCTTAGTAATTTCTTGTCTTCTGCTGGGTTTTGAGTTTTTTTGATCTTGCTCCTCTAGCTCTTTCAATTTTGACGATAGGGTGTCAATTTTGGATCTCTCCATTCTCCTCATATGGGCACTTATTGCTATATACTTTCCTCTAGAGACTGCTTTAAATGTGTCCCAGAGGTTCTGGCACGTTGTGTCTTCGTTCTCATTGGTTTCGAAGAACTTCTTTATTTCTGCCTTCATTTCGTTGTTTACCCAGTCAACATTCAAGAGCCAGTTGTTCAGTTTCCATGAAGCTGTGCGGTTCTGGGTCAGTTTCTGAATTCTGAGTTCTAACTTGATTGCACTATGGTCTGAGAGGCTGTTTGTTATGATTTCAGTTGTTTTGCATTTGTTGAGCAGTGCTTTACTTCCAATTATGTGGTCAATTTTAGAGTAGGTGTGATGTGGTGCTGAGAAGAATGTGTATTCTGTGGATTTGGGGTGGAGAGTTCTGTAAATGTCCACCAGGTTTGCTTGCTCCAGGTCTGAGTTCAAGCCCTGGGTATCCTTGTTGATTTTCTGTCTGGTTGATCTGTCTAGTATTGACAGTGGAGTGTTAAAGTCTCCCACTATTATTGTGTGGGAGTCTAAGTCCTTCTGTAAGTCATTAAGAACTTGCCTTATGTATCTGGGTGCTCCTGTGTTGGGTCCATATATGATTAGGATCGTTAGCTCTTCTTGTTGTATCGATCCTTTTACCATTATGTAATGGCCTTCTTTGTCTCTTTTGATCTTTGTTGCTTTAAAGTCTATTTTATCAGAGATGAGAATTGCAACTCCTGCTTTTTTTTGCTTTCCATTAGCTTGGTAAATCTTCCTCCATCCCTTTATTTTGAGCCTTTGTGTATCCTTGCATGTGAGATGGGTTTCCTGGATACAGCACACTGATGGGTTTTGGATTTTTATCCAATTTGCCAGTCTGTGTCTTTTGATTGGTGCATTTAGTCCATTTACATTTAGGGTTAATATTGTTATGTGTGAATTTGATACTGCCATTTTGATGCTAAGTGGCTGTTTTGCCTGTTAGTTGTTGTAGATTCTTCATTATGTTGAAGCTCTTTAGCATTCAGTGTGATTTTGGAATGGCTGGTACTGATTGATCCTTTCTATGTGTAGTGCCTCTTTTAGGAGCTCTTGTAAAGCAGGCCTGGTGGTGACAAAATCTCTGAGTACTTGCTTGTTCGCAAAGGATTTTATTCTTCCTTCACTTCTGAAGCTCAGTTTGGCTGGATATGAAATTCTGGGTTGAAAGTTCTTTTCTTTAAGAATGTTGAATATTGGCCACCACTCTCTTCTGGCTTGTAGTGTTTCTGCCGAGAGATCTGCTGTGAGTCTGATGGGCTTCCCTTTGTGGGTGACCCGACCTTTCTCTCTGGCTGCCCTTAGTATTCTCTCCTTTATTTCAACCCTGTTGAATCTGACGATTATGTGCCTTGGGGTTGCTCTTCTTGCGGAATATCTTTGTGGTGTTCTCTGTATTTCCTGCAATTGAGTGTTGGCTTGTCTTGCTAGGTGGGGGAAATTTTCCTGGATGATGTCCTGAAGAGTATTTTCCAGCTGGGATTCATTCTCTTCATCCCCTTCTGGTACACCTATCAAACGTAGGTTAGGTCTTTTCACATAGTCCCACATTTCTTGGAGACTTTGTTCATTCCTTTTTGCGCTTTTTTCTCTGATCTTCGTTTCTCGTTTTATTTCATTGAGTTGGTCTTCGACTTCAGATATTCTTTCTTCTGCTTGGTCAATTCGGCTATTGAAACTTGCGTTTGCTTCGCGAAGTTCTCGTATTGTGTTTTTCAGCTCCTTTAATTCATTCATATTCCTCTCTAAGGTATCCATTCTTGTTATCATTTCCTCGAATCTTTTTTCAAATCTTTTTTCAAGGTTCTTAGTTTCTTTGCATTGATTTAATACATGATCTTTTAGCTCACAAAAGTTTCTCATTATCCATCTTCTGAAGTCTAATTCCGTCACTTCGTCACAGTTTCTCCGTCCAGCTTTGTTCCCTTGCTGGTGAGGAGTTTTGGTCCTTTCTAGGAGGTGATGTGTTCTGGTTTCGGGTGTTTTCCTCCTTTTTGCGCTGGTTTCTTCCCATCTTTGTGGATTTGTCCGCTGGTCGTCTGCGTAGTTGCTGACTTTTCGTTTGGGTCTCTGAGTGGACACCCAGAATGTTGATGATGAAGTATTTCTGTTGCTTGGTTTTCCTTCTACCAGTCTAGCCCCTTCGCTGTACGACTGTTGAGGTCCGCTCCAGACCCTGCTTGTCTGGGGTGCACCTCTAGTAGCCGTGGCACAGCGAGGGATGCTACCAGTTTCTTTTTCTGCTCTCTTTGTCCCAGGATGATGCCTGCCTAATGACAGTCTTTTGGATATAGAGGGGTCAGGGAGCTGCTTGAGGAGACAGTTTGTACTTTATAGGGGTTTAATTGCTGAGCTGTGCACTCTGTTGTTCATTCAGGGCTGTTAGGCTGCTATGTTTGATTCTGCTGCAACACAGCTCATTAAACAACCCTTTTTTTTTCTCAAATGCTCTGTGTTGAGGGGTTTGGGCTTTATTTTTGGATGTCCGATCAGGTGTCCTGCCCAGCTCGAAGGCAGACTAGCCACTGTTTGGCTGCCAAGGCTCCGCCCTGCTGTTGTGTGATTCGCGCTGTTCCTGCCGGCTCTGCTGTGGTCTCCGCCACGCCCTGCGGCGGAGTCTCTTCGTTGTAGCGTGTTGCCTCAGCAACGGCAGGCTGCGTCAGCAGTGGGCGTGTATCTCAGTAGGGACGGGTTGCCTCGGCAACGGCTGGCTGCGTCAGCAGTGGGCGTGTATCTCAGTTGGGGCGGGTTGCCTCGGCACCGGCTGGCTGCGTCAGCAGTGGGCGTGTATATCAGTTGGGGCAGGTTGCCTCCGTAGTGGTGGACGCGCCTCCCCCACAGAGCGTCTCGGACCGTCTGCCCGGGATAGTTTGAAATCGCGGTTTTGTTCGTCCCACTGGGTATCCCAAACGATCTGTCCCTGCAATCCCCTGGGCTGGGCTACTGTGCAAGTCTCGTTCAGTCTCAAGTCCAGCCCTCTCAAGTCTCAGGCTGCCGGTTCAACAAGGCACCCGGACAAGCGCGCCCTGTGGGGATTGCTGGGTAGGGCCGGCCGCCGCCGCCCCGGCTGCTGGCTTCGCCAGGCAGACCTACTGCCTGGCGTCCCGTGTCTTTTTATACTTGGGAGTTTCCCCGTTCTGTGGGCAACAAAGATCAGTCTGGAAATGCAGCACTGACTCACTGTTTGTGGATTCAACACGGGCTCCAATCCTGGGTTGTTCTCACAGCGCCATCTTGAGTCCCCGGCAACTTTTTTTATTGGAGACACTACCCAAAGGTGTTTGCAATATAGAGTGCTTTGCCCCAATGTTAATTAGAAAGCATACAGGCTGGCCCCCCATAGTGGCAGTAACACTGGGCTCCCAGGGGCCAAGGGAAAGGAAGCCCTGGCCCCATCAATCTTCTTCTGAATCCCTGGTTTCTGGAATAGTAAGAACCTTTTTTTTTTTTTTGGGGGGGGGGGGCCTGGTTTGCTGGGCATTCATTTTTCCAGTGTCCGATTTGTTTACAATATATACACTGATTTTTCTTTAGGGGTGTTCTTTCTCCCTTTTTACGGGAGTTTTGAGTTTTTGAATCAGGTTTCCCTCTAGTATGACCTTTTTGTTTAGGGTTTTTGTGCTTAACTTCTTGGAGTGCAGCAACTAGGATTTTTGCCTGCCTTTTTGAAGACTTTTCAGCTGCCAGAACGGCCTGCTTCTGCTTTTCTTTTTATTTATTTATTTATTTTTTATTTATTGCATTTTAGGTTTTGGGGTACATGTGCAGAGCATGCAATACAGTTGCATAGGTACACACATTGCAGTGTGTTTTGTTTGCTTTCTCCCCTTCACCCACATTTGGTATTTCTCCCCTGGCAATCCCTCCCCACCTCCCCTTCCCACTGGCCCTCCCCTTTCCCCCCTATAAACTCCAGTGTTTAGTACTCCCCTCTCTGTGTCCATGTGTTCTCATTTTTCATCACCCGCCTATGAGTGAGAATATGCGGTGCATGGTCTCGATTGTTGAAGGCCTTTTGAGCAATTTCCAGGAGTTGGTAAATATTCATTCTGGCAAATCCCTCAAGTTTTTGTAACTTTTTTCAAATATTAGGAGCTGTGTGGGCCACAAATGCCAAATTAATAGCATGGCTATTTTTGGGAGCCACTGGATCAAATGGGGTGTAAACCTGATAGGCCTCCTGGAGGCATTCTAAAAATGCTCCAGGTGACTTGGGCTCTTGGACAGCTTGAGTTGTCTTAGACAAATTCATGGGTTTTCAAGTGGCAACTCTGATACCCGCAAGGAGATACTAGTGGAAATGGTCCAAAGCTCTCCTCCCTCCTGAGGTATTTGGGTCCCAATCAGGCCGAGTAGAAGGAAAAACCTCCTCTAGGAGGTCTTGAGCCTCCTTTTCCAGCCTAATAAGGAAAAACTTTCCACCTTCCCTTTGAATACAGTCCCTCTCTTCTGATGTTAAAAGTGTCAGAAGAAGTTGCTGACAGTCATCTCAGGTGGGCTGATGGGTCTGAAGCATGGACTCTACCAGTGAGGTTAAAACCTGAGGCTTTTCAGAAAAAGGAGGATTTTGACCTTTCTAATTATATAAGTCAGAAGTAGAAAAGGGACATAGACCAAGAAAAGAATAGAGGAATGGTCACTACCTGTCAGGGGAGGTGCCTCCCTTAAAGGTAATGAAGGGGTTACAACCTCTTGTCTAGAAAGCAAATGAGAGGCAATGGGCGGGTTAGCCTGAGGTGGCATAGAGATAGAAACAGGTGGAGGAGACATGAAGGAAGAGACAGAAGGGGACCCTATGTCAGCAGGAGGATTGTAGGGAGGGAGCAAAGGATGCAGAGGGTCTTCCTCAGTTGGAGGCAGAACAGAGGGAGCAGAAGGTTGAGGAGGGCTGCACGTTTGGCTTAAGAAGATTTTTGAATTGGAACTCTAAACTGCATAAGACCAAAGCCATGGGGGAGGGTTTTGGACAAAGTTTAACCACTGGTCAATATGAAGAAATTGGTCAGGGTGACCAGGGGTCCCAGCAACAACCCATCACATGGCCTGGACCACAGAGGGGTCCAAGAACCCCTCAGAGGGCCAATTGGTGTTGAAGGTGGGCCATCCTGAAGAGAAATATTTTTAACATACATTGAAGAGGGGTCACAGGTCAAGACTAGGATGTACCCATGATGTATGTCCCCCTCTGATTGGTGGCATGAGACAGACAAGGACAGGGGTGTCCCATTAAGGACCACCCAGATGCCCACCTAGCCATGTCCTTTAAGGGAACTTAAGCACTTCTTAACATTTGCAGGTCAGTAAAATCCCCCAACTCAGATCAAGCTTAGTCTGATTGTGCCTTAAGCCTTATGAGTTTGCCATGGAACTGCAGGTTAGGGCCCACTCAGACTCCATGGCTTTCGCTGTGGAGCCACAAACTGGATCCTCAGAACAAGCCTCTAAGGTCCCCACACACTCACACACATACTCAGAGGTTGTGACAGTTTTTACAATTTTTCCAAATACAGGCTTACAATTTCTTAAACCAGTCCAAATACAGGAGTCATTCCCAGCATCCCAGAGAATTGAGTGACTCAATTGAGGATTAACCCTCATTAGGGTTTTTCCCAAGAAGTAACCTGGTGAGATCTGACCTACCTTCTCCACAGAGCAGGACTGAGGACTCAGAGGAATAATTTGGTTGGGTGCACTGGGAGTCACTCTGCTTTCCTCCAGAAATTGGTGACCTCCAGGGCCCTGGAACGTCTCAGGGGGCACTTCACCTGTAGCCCACCACTTAACCCGTGGAGAGCCCGGAGCGAGTCTGGTCCACGCCTGGTGGTGAATCTCGCTGGGGCCTCCAAATGTTGTAACCGATCAAGTTGTAAGGAAAGCACCACAATCTGAGATTGAATTAGGAGTCCTTTATTGACAGAGACTGAGAGATGGCTAACAGTCAAAATTCTTTTGGCCCTGATGGAGGGGGTATGATTTCTTTTATACCTCTTCTAGGAGAGAGGGGTGGGGGAGGCTAGCTGAAGCAGAATTCTACAGAGGCAGAACAAGCAAGTTAATTAAGGAAGCTGGTAACTAGGAGGCAGGAGGTTCCCAAGATTGATTGTTACCAAGAGGTTATACACAAGTGGTTTCCATTATTGCTGGTTACCAGGGGGGATATTCACAATAGCTGAGGGACTTACCAGGCAGGATGTGGTTACAACAGTTACAAGGTACTGGGTACAGCATGATCCAGCTCTGTACCCAAAGGAGAAATGGCCGGGAGGGGGATGCTAAGATTGAGTTTGTCAGGATGTCACATCTACATATATTTTACATATTCATGAAATTTCTTTTACTTGAATTTTAAAATGTTTTGGGCTACTTGGTTCATCTGTGAGCTTTAACAATTGTTGCAAATTTATAAAAATTTTTTCAATAAATTATTGAAAAAATATAAGATTTTAAAAAGCTATATTAAAACTTTATTATTATTATTATTATTTTGAGACAGGGTCTCACTCTGTTGCCCAGGCTGGAGTGCAGTGATGTGATTATGACTGACTTCAGCCTCAGTCTTCAGGGGCTCAGGTGACCCTCCCACATCAGGCCCCTGAGTAGCTGGGTCTACAGGCATGCACCACCACACATGTAATATGTATTAAATAAATTTTTATTTGTGTTTTTCTTTTTTTGGTAGAGACTGGGGTTCACCATGTTGGCCAGGCTGGAAAACTGGAAGTAAACTTCCAAATATTTTGGATATTTCAGTTTAAGAAAAGGATAACCTTTCCTACATATTTTCTTATGTAAGCAAATTAGTGGTTAAAATAATGTTGTAAGGATATATTTACATAGAAGAACTTAAACAGATTTTTGGAAATATTTGGTTATAAAAAACAACAAATTGCCCTGTGTATGAGGTTAGCATTATTTAGACTAGGACACAGTAAGATAGTGCTTTTCGAAGGTAACATGGAATATTTTCGTATATAGGGAAAAGATCTGCTACATTAGGCAACTATTTAATACATATTACATATTATATAGTACTCCATATGTATTCTAATAGGATACATTGACATCTAAAAAATTAAATAAACTATTAGTGATTCTACAAATAAAGGAATTAAATAATTTATTAAGTCTTAAAAATACTGTCTACCATGGAAATAAACAGCCCAACTTCAACTTAAATGTGCAAACTCAGATACTGTATCTGGCCCTCTGCAATATCTTTCATGAGTACAATCTTTAATTGATGTTCAGTAAAGCAAGACATTGTTCCACTTTTGGCTCACAAACCTTAAGATATCAGTCTGAAAAAGTGTTGTACTGTGACCCCAGGCTTTTTATTGAATTGCCAGTTCATGCATGAGAGGTCCTTCTGTTTGCCATTTAATACCCTGGAGTTTAAAGGGTAGTGAAAGCCTGACTTAATCACCAGGCTTGCAATGTGGCCACAGTGCAGAAGGACCATCTTTCTCCACCACTCTAATGTTCACAGTTCCTTTTCAGATGCATTGGTTCCCAGAGGTGTTTTCTTTAGTATAAGCTGGCTTGGGCCTTGTTGAGCATTTTTTGTACTTTTCCTTTAGGATCTTCTTCAACTCTGAAGAAAATGCTTTTGCTCAGCAGTTCATTTGCTTTCCCTCATTGCCTCGATATCATGCATAAAGAAAAGAAATACTTTTAAAAATAATTTTACCAAACTTTGTCCATGATAATAGCATCTTCAGTAACTCTTCACCATTGGGCAAGTGCAGGCTTTCTTTCTCACATCACATTTTTCTGAAGATCGTGATTGCCACAAATAGTCACATACACAGGTTAACCATGCTTTCAACTTTCACTGAAATTCTATCCATTGATTGGTGAATAAATTTTTCACTATTAGAATACTCACTTTTGGTAGATTTTTCAGTACCCAAGTGGTTGAGTTGTGGATTTCTACATTCTACCCTTTAATTTATTCTACACTTGTATTTGTAGACAATAATTATCTAATAATTTTTATTTTCATTTTATTATATTTACTAGCTGTTAAACTGTTTTGATAGCCATTTTATACAAAAAAACCAAAGCTAAGAAAAAAATAAAAGAAGAAATCAATCTCTCATGAGCATTACTGTGCTTGAAATTATAGGGTGAAAGCAACAAAATAGGATGCTGAGTGTGATGGAGACCCAAGCTTACTTGCTGTTCAGATAACTTACTCTTGCCTGCCCAAGTGAGATCAGGTCCCTGCTTTTGTTAAATGATGAATGATTGCACATTCTCAATCTGTAGGGTTGCTTTAAACTGTTGAATCCATCATGAAAGATAAACATTGCTTTGCTCAGTTCCAGATATTAAATGTTCTTCAGAACAATGAAATTGTGTTTCAAATGTTTTACAAATTTTATTCAGTTTTCAGTTTAAAGTAGTAAAGTTTTTTGATATGTGGTGAAATAAATACTTGAGTTGTAGGTGCTTTTAGTTCATTAAAGGAAAAACTTTAGCCAAAAATTTAACAAAGTTTATTTGAGCAAAGGGTAATTCATGACTCAGGCAGCACTTAGAACCAGAAGTGGTTCAGTGAGCTCTACCCAGTAGTGTGAGCAGTGATCTTTTATAGGCTGAACACAAGCATAGAAGAAAAAACCAAAAACTGGAGAAATCACCCGATTGGCTACAACTAGGAAGCTGCACTATTTAGGCTAGTGTTATGAGGCAAACCTTTTTGGGGCATGATGTATTGAGGCATTTGCCTTATTTGGGAATGATGCAATAAGGCATTTGCTTTATTTGGGCGAGGTCTAATCAGTTGGTTGACTGCTGTTAGCTGAAGCTTGACTGTTTGCAATGGGCTGAATTGCCTGTGTGTTACAAAAAATATATTCCTAAGTTAGACTGTGATTTGTTTACCCAGTAAGTTAGGTGCAGTTTGTTTGTAGGAACTCAAAGTAGGGGACCGATAGCCTCCGGTTAATGGGCTCTTGCTTATGTAATTTAATGAGTAAATATGCAATGAAGCCTGATTTTCCTTAAGTTTTGTGTTTTATAGAAGCATGGAGATCCTAGAAAATTAGAAACCTGTCTTTCCGTAATTAAGTGAGAGCATTTTTTCCACTGGAATTCTCCTCATAGAGACAGGATTATAGAAAAATAATCTGTTATTATGATCTCTGAGCTGGAGGGTAACACCTTTTAAAATGCATTTTTCATATCTCTAATAGGCAACTGGTAGTATTTGGCTTTGTGATAATCTTTTGGATGGACATAATTTAATTCTTATCAATTTATTTTATTTTTCAAATATTGTCTTTATCAATGCTGTTTCTACTAATTCATTATTTCTTTTAGTAGATACAGATTTTTACTTTGACTTCAGCCTTTAATGAAATTGTTTCTATACAGCATTCCCCCTACCAAATGTTGACTTAAACTTTTTATTGAAGATATCACTAAAACCTTATTTTTTCATTTGGATTAAGTGCTCAATACCTTTTGATAGGTGAGTTTCCAGTTACGTTTTTAAAGGTTTTATGAAAGGCATTATATGATAGGGAATATTATATGAAATGATCTAATGTAGTAGTGTTTATACCTAATTTTAAAAAAATTTAAATGCCTACCCACATTTACTGATTAATTTAATGCATTAGTTTTAAGTGCAATATGTCTCATGAATAGTTTTTGTTGAATAGCAAACAATACTCTTCCTTTTATTTTATTTTAAAATGGTGTATACTTTTTAAAAAGTAGAATACCCAATATAAATATAAATTTCATCCAACATTTAAATTTAGCTAGTTCATTACAGTTCAATAAATCCTCAAATAGGAAAAGAGTAACTCATTTAAAAATTACTGCTGCTTTCTTTCTCATGTTTAAAGGTAAAAGAGGTAAGCATACATTTCACCTATAAAAGTGACTTTTTGATGTGTTATATATACTTCTTCAGCTCCTTTTAATGTTTACAGAAAATGTACTGAACTACCAAATGTTGGAATTTGAGTTACTTGAAATTCTTTTATTGACAGTTTATAAACATCACTTGCATTTTTGTTCAAAGTCACATGATATATATATTTTACTTCCTAAGATCAAATGTTATAGAAAGGTACAGAAACTTAATTTCAGTAGTGATCATTTAGACCTATAGCATCTGAATATAAATAAGAAAAAATGTGGTTATTCTGCTTAACATATAACATCACATTTATCTGCAAATGAGAAGGTTTGGGAGATTTTGTTGCCTCCATTGACTTAACCTAACATTGTCTGTTAATCATCTTCTTTATTTAATATTTGTTTGTATACTTTTGAGGAACTGAATTCCAGAGGCCAAATAAAATAACAGCATATGTATTAGTCAGGAGATTTCAGAGAAACAGAACCAATAAAGAACAAAGCTGGAGGCTTCATGCTACCCAACTTCAAACTATACTACAAGACTACAGTAACTAAAACAGCATGGTACTGGTACCAAAACAGATATATGCACCAATGGAACAGAACAGAGACCTTAGAAATAATGCCACATATCTACAACCATCTGATCTTCGACATACCTGATAAAGACAAGCAATGGAGAAAGGATTCTCTATTTAATAAATGGTACTGGGAAAACCAGCTAGCCATAGGCAGAAAACTGAAACTTGACCCCTTCTTAACACCTTATATAAAAATTAACTCAGGATGGATTAAAGACTTAAATATAAAACCCAAAACCATGAAAATCCTAGAAGGAAACCTAGGCAATACCATTCAGAACATAGGCATGGGCAAAGACCTCATGACTAAAACACCAAAAGCAATGGAAACAAAAGTAAAAATTGACAAATGGGATCTAATTAAACTAAAGAGCTTCTGCACAGCAAAAGAAACTCATCAGAGTGAACAGGCAACCTACAGAATGGGAGAAAATTTTGACAATCTATCCATCTTTAATATCCAGAATCTAAAAAAGAACTTAAAGAAATTTACAAGAAAATAACAACCCCATCAAAAAGTGGGTGAAGGATGTGAACAAACACTTCTCAAAAGAAAACATTTGTATATCAGTTTCAGGAGTTTTAGGGCTGAGGCGATGGGGTCTTCTAGATATACTATCATGTCGTCTGCAAATAGAGACAATTTGGTTTCCACCTTTCCTATTTGAATACCCTTTATTTCTTTTTCTTGCCTGATTGCTCTGGCTAGAACTTCCAGTACTATATTGAATAGGAGTGGTGAAAGAGGGCATCCTTGTCTAGTGCCAGATTTCAAAGGGAATGCTTCCAGTTTTTGCCCATTCAGTATGATATTGGCTGTTGGTTTGTCATAAATAGTTTTTATTACTTTGAGATACATTCCATCGATACCGAGTTTATTGAGGGTTTTTAGCATAAAGGGCTGTTGAATTTTGTCAAATGCCTTCTCTGCATCAATTGAGATAATCATGTGGTTTTTGTTTTTTGTTCTGTTTATGTGGTGATTTACGTTGATAGACTTGCGTATGTTGAACCAGCCTTGCATCCCCGGGATGAATCCTACTTGATCATGATGAATAAGTTTTTTGATTTGCTGTTGCAATCGGCTTGCCAATATTTTATTGAAGATTTTTGCATCTATGTTCATCATGGATATTGGCCTGAAGTTTTCTTTTTTCGTTGGGTCTCTGCCAGGTTTTGGTATCAGGATGATGTTGGTCTCGTAAAATGATTTGGGAAGGATTCCCTCTTTTTGGATTATTTGGAATAGTTTCAGAAGGAATGGTACCAGCTCCTCTTTGTGTGTCTGGTAGAATTCAGCTGTGAACCCGTCTGGACCTGGGCTTTTTTTGTGTGGTAGGCTCTTAATTGCTGCCTTGACTTCTGACCTTGTTATTAGTCTATTCATAGTTTCAGCTTCCTCCTGGTTTAAGCTTGGGAGGACACAGGAGTCCAGGAATTTATCCATTTCTTCCAGGTTTACTAGTTTATGTGCATAGAGTTGTTTGTAATATTCTCTGATGATGGTTTGAATTTCTGTGGAATCTGTGGTGATTTCCCCTTTATCATTTTTTTATTGCATCTATTTGGTTGTTCTCTCTTTTCTTTTTAATCAATCTGGCTAGTGGTCTGTCTATTTTGTTGATCTTTTCAAAAAACCAGCTCTTGGATTTATTGATTTTTTGAAGGGTTTTTCGTGTCTCAATCTCCTTCAGTTCAGCTCTGATCTTAGTTATTTCTTGTCTTCTGCTAGGTTTTGAGTTTTTTTGATCTTGCTCCTCTAGCTCTTTCAATTTTGACGATAGGGTGTCAATTTTGGATCTCTCCATTCTCCTCATATGGGCACTTATTGCTATATACTTTCCTCTAGAGACTGCTTTAAATGTGTCTCAGAGATTCTGGCATGTTGTGTCTTTGTTCCCATTGGTTTCAAAGAACTTCTTTATTTCTGTCTTCATTTCATTGTTTACCCAGTCAACATTCAAGAGCCGGTTGTTCAGTTTCCATGAAGCTGTGCAGTTCTGGGTTGGTTTCTGAATTCTGAGTTCTAACTTGATTGCACTATGGTCTGAGAGGCTGTTTGTTATGATTTCAGCTAAGTCGCAGGATATAAAATCAATGTGCAAAAATCACAAGCATTCGTCTACATCAATAACAGACTTAAAGAAAGCCAAATCAAGAACAAACTGCCATTCACAATTGCTACAAAAAGAATAAAATACCTTGGAATACAACTCACAAGAAATGTAAGGGACCTCTTCAAGGAGAACTACAAACCACTGCTCAACGAAATCAGAGAGGACACAAACAGATGGAGAAACATTCCATGTTCATGGTTAGGAAGAATTAATATCGTGAAAATGGCTATACTGCCCAAAGTAATTTACAGAATCAATGCTATCCCCATCAAGCTACCATTGACTTACTTCACAGAACTGGAAAAAAACACCATGAACTTCATATGGAACCAAAAGAGAGCCCGCATAGCCAAGTCAATTCTAAGCAAAAAGAACACAGTGGGGGGCATCACACTACCGGATTTCAAACTATACTATAAGGCTACAGTAATCAAAACAGCATGGTACTGGTACCAAAACAGAGATATAGACCAATGGAACAAAACAGAGGCATCGGAGGCAACACAACATATCTACAACTATACAATCTTTGATAAACCTGACAAAAACAAGCAATGGGGAAAGGATTACCTGTTTAACAAATGGTGTTGGGAAAACTGGCTAGCCATGTGCAGAAAGCAGAAACTGGACCCCTTCCTGACACCTTACACTAAAATTAACTCCAGATGGATTAAAGACTTAAACATAAGACCTGGCACGATAAAAACCCTAGAAGGAAATCTAGGCAAAACTATCCAGGACATAGGCGTAGGCAAGGACTTCATGAACAAAACACCAAAAGCATTGGCAACAAAAGCCAAAATAGACAAATGGGACCTAATCAAACTCCACAGCTTCTGCATGTCAAAAGAAACAGTCACTACAGTGAATCGGCAACCAACAGAATGGGAAAAAATTTTTGCAGTTTACCCATCTGACAAAGGGCTGATATCCAGAATTTACAAAGAACTCAAACCGATTTACAGGAAAAAAACAAACAAGCCCATTCAAAAGTGGGCAAAGGATATGAACAGACACTTTATGAAAGAAGACATATATGAAGCCAACAATCATATGAAAAAATGCTCATCATCACTGGTCATCAGAGAGATGCCAATCAAAACCACATTGAGATACCATCTCACGCCAGTTAGAATGGCGATCATTAAAAAATCTGGAGACAACAGATGCTGGAGAGGATGTGGAGAAAAAGGAACACTTTTACACTGCTGGTGGGAGTGTAAATTAGTTCAACCATTGTAAAAGACAGTGTGGCGATTCCTCAAGGCCTTAGAAATAGAAATTCCATTTGACCCAGCAATCCCATTACTGGGTATATATCCAAAAGACTATAAATCGTTCTACTATAAGGACACATGTACACCAATGTTCATTGCAGCACTGTTTACAATAGCAAAGACCTGGAATCAACCCAAATGCCCATTGATAATAGACTGGATTGGAAAAATGTGGCACATATACACCATGGAATATTATGCAGCAATCAGAAATGATGAGTTTGTGTTGTTTGTAGGGACATGGATGAATCTGGAAAACATCATCCTCAGCAAACTGACACAAGAACAGAAAATGAAACACCGCATATTCTCACTCATAGGCGGGTGATGAAAAATGAGAACACATGGACACAGGGAGGGGAGTACTAAACACTGGTGTCTACTGGGGGGAAAAGGGCAGGGCCTGTGGGAGGGGGAGGTGGGGAGGGATAACCTGGGGAGAAATGCCAAATGTGGGTGAAGGGGAGAAAGGAAGCAAAACACACTGCCATGTGTGTACCTATGCAACTGTCTTGCATGCTCTGCTCATGTACCCCAAACCTAAAATGCAATAAAAAATAAAATAAAATAAAATGAAGAACAAAGCCGGGGGGGGGGAAGAAAACATTTGTATAGCTAACAAACATATGAAAAAAGTCGTCATCACTAGTCATTAGAGAAATGCAAATCAAAACCACAGTGAGATACCAACTCACTCCAGTTAGAATGATGATTTTTAAAAAATCAGGAAACAACAGATGCTGGAGAGGATGTGGAGAAATAGGAACACTTTAACACTGTTGGTGAAAGTGTAAATTAGTTTAACCATGTCAAAGAGAGTGTAGTGATTTCTTAAGGATCTAGAACCAGAAATACCATTTAACCCAGCAATCCCATTACAGAGTATATACCCAAAACATTATGAATCATTCTTCTATAAAGACACATGCACATGTATGTTAACTGAAGCACTGTTTACAATAGCAAAGACTTGGAACCAACCCAAATGCACATCAGTTATAGACTGGATATAGAAAATGTGGCACATATACACCATGGAATACTATGCAGCCATAAAAAGAATGAATTCGTGTCCTTTACAGGAATATGGATGAAGCTGGAAGCCATCATTGTCAGCAAACTGACACAGGAACAGGAAACCAACACCACATGTTCTCACTTAGAAATGGGAGTTGAATAATAAGAATACATGTACATGGGGAGGGAAACATCACACACTGGGGCCTATTGGGGGATGTGCTACAAGGGGAGGGAGAGCATTAAGATAAATACCTAATGTATGTGGGGCTTAAAACCTAAGTGATGATTGATAAGTGCAGCAAAACATCATTGCACATGTATACCTATGTAACAAACCTATGTGTTATGCATATATATTTCAGAACTTAAAGTAAAACTTAAAGAACATTTAAAATATATTAAATATATACATATGTATATATTTATATATAATGTATGCATATTATATGGAGATAGTTATATGATATGTAATACATATTACATATACATAATTTATACATATGTACTATATAGATTATATAGACATACATATATTACCTAAATATGATTACATATATGATGTATATACATATATAGTATATATACTATATTTATATATGTATATATGTATATGTATATATATAGTATACAATATACATGCATATACATATATATGATATATGATATATCATATGAAAAATGTGTTATATATGTATTTTGTATATAGTGCATATATACATATATTTTATTGTATATAGTGTATATATGAGATACAAATATATGATGTACATATAGGCATATATAAAATATATGCCTATATACACTATATATACACACACATATATGATGTATATATAAAATACATGTATATATACCCTATATATGGTTCTTGTATAGTATAGGTATGTATAGGTATGTGTATACTATATATAAACATATTTGATATAGTAATATGTTGATATATATGTATACACCATATATATTTAGTATATCAGTATATTACTATATCAATATATACACATGTACTCTCTATATACATATATAGGCATACAGATATACATATAAAATGTATACATCCATATATAGATATATATACATATATTAAATATATATATATAAACACATATAGGCATACCTCAGAGATGTTGTGGGTTTGATTTCAGAGCATTGCAATAAAGCAAATATCACAATAAAGTGACTTACACAATTTTTATTTTTTTTTGAGACAGAGTCTTGCTCTGTCACCCAGGCTGGAGTGCTGTGGTGCGATCTTAGCTCACTGCAACCTCTGCCTCCTGGGTTCAAGTTATTCTCCTGCCTCATCCTCTCACTGGGACTACAGGCATGCACCACCATGCCCTGCTAATTTTTGTATTTTCAGTAGAGACAGGGTTTCGCCATATTGGTCAGGCTGGTCTTGAACTCCTGACCTTGTGATCCGCCTGCCTTGGCCTCCCAAAGTGCTGGTATTACAGGCATAAGCCACCATGCCTGGCTTAGTTATACAATGTTTTTTAGTTTCTTGGTCTATATAAAAGTCATGTACACATTATATTTTAGTCTATTAAGTATACAATAACATTGTATCTAAAAAATGTACATGCCTTAAGTAAAAATACTTTATTGCTAAAAAATGCTAATGATCTTCTGCACCTTCAGTGAGGTGTAACCATTTTGCTGGTGGAGATTCTTGTCTGCATGTTGATGGCTGCTATCTTATTAGGATGGTGGTTGCTGGACACTGAGGTGGCTGCAACAGTTTCTTAAAAGAAGAAAATAATGAAGTATGGTGCATTGATTGACTCTTCCTTTTATGAAAGATTTATATGTAGAAATCTCTGATAGCATATTACCCACAGTAGATCTTCTTTCAAAATTGGAGTCAATATTCTCAAAGCCTACTGTTGCTTTATTAGCTAAGTTTATGAAATATTCTAAATTCTTTGCTGTCATTTCAACAATGTTCACAAGAATCTTCACCAGGATTACATTATCTCTAAGAAACTACTTTCTTTGCTCATCCATAAGAAACAAATCCTAATCCATTCAAGTTTGATTATGAGATTGCAACAATTCAGTGACATCATTAGGCTTCACTTATAATTCTGGTTCTCCTGTTCTTTGTGTCACATCTGCTGTTATATCTTCCTCTAAAGTCTTCAATCCTTCAAAGTTATCCATGAGAAGTGGAATCAATTTCTTCCAAACTATTGTTAATGTTGACATACTGATCACATTCTATGAATCACAAATTTTTTTTTTAAGGCATCAAGAATGGCGAATCCTTTCCAGAATGTTTTAAATTTACCTAATTGCATCCCAGGAATAATGATCTGTAGCAGCCATTGCCTAAAAAAAAAATGTATTTCTTAACTAATAAGACTTTAAAGTTGAAATAATTCCTTGATCTATGGGTTTCAAGATAGATACTGTGTTAGCAGGCATGGAATCAACGTGAATCTTCTTGTATATACCCATCAGAACTCTTGGATGTTAGGTGCATTGTTAACAAACAGTAATATTTTGAAAGGAATCTCTGAGCAGGATATCTCAATACTGGATTCAAAATATCCAGTAAACTATTCTGTAAACTAATGTGCGATCATGAGGACTTTGTTCTTCCATTTACAGGCAAAAGCAGAGTAGACAACATAATTCTTAAGGGGCCTAGGATTTGTGTCATGGTAAATAGGCATTAGCTTCAACTTCAAGTCACCAACCGCATTAGCCCTTAACAAAAGAGTCAGGCTGTCCTTCAAAGCTTTGAAGCTACGTATTGATTTCTCTGTAGCTATGAAAATCCTGGGTGATATCTTCGTTCACCAGAACAATCTTGTTTTCTCTATGGAAAATGTGTTGTTTAGTGTGGCCACCTTGATCTTAGCTAGCTAGATCTAGATCTTCTGACCCACTTGCTGCAGCTTTTATATCAGCACTTGCTGCTTTACCTTGCTCTTTCATGTTACAGAGATGGCTTCTTTTCTTAAACCACATGAGTCAACCTTTGCTAACTTCCAGCTTTTCTTCTGCAGCTTTCTCACCTCTCTCAGCCTTCATATAATTGAAGGGAATTAGTATTTAGCTCTGGATTAGGCTTTGGTTTAACTCTTTTCCCATTTGCCCTAAAATAACTTGCCAGTTGCATTTGTGGCTGCAGCATTTACCCAGAAATAACTTTGCCATGAAATATCTCACTTTTATTATTATTTTTGCATCACTCTGTTATATCAACTTTGGAAACAAAAGACATCATTCTGTTTATAACATTCTGTTTTTAGTAGTGGTATTTTCATTGACAAGATGTAATTCTTGATTGCTGAAAATGTCAAATCCTAGAAAATGCAGCATTTCTACTCATAATGTTAACATCTTCCTTGAACAGTTACTGGCTGGATCCATTTGGTGAATCCAATTTTCTGAAATAGATGATTCTGATGTTAGTTCTGTTTAGAAATAATTCCAAGAACAGTTTTTATATTTTATTTTCACACTAAAAATCACTCAGATTTGCTTCAGCCTCAAAGAGTGTGTTTATGTAAAATTAAATGACTGTTGGCAGCAAACTGCACCTTTTCTTCCTAACTGGGAAAATTTAAGCAAATGTTGGGGCTGGTTTGACCTTCTATTCAGTCTGCTAAAACTTTCTTCAAATCAGCAGTAAGGCTGTTTAACTTTCTTATGTTTCAAGTGTCCACTGTAGTAGCATTTTTAATTTTCTTTAAGAACTTTTCCTTTGCATTCACAGCTTGGTTAACTGTTGGTCTAGCTCAGCTTTCAACATGCCCTCCTCACTAAGCTTAATCATTTTTAGCTTTTGATTTTACAGTGAAAGGTATGTGCCTCTTTTTTTCGTTTAAATACTGAGAGGCCACTATAGGATTATTTATTGGCCCAATTTTAATATTTTTATATCTCAGGAAATAGGGAGACCCAAGGAGTGGATGAGAGATGGGGGAATGAGTAGAGCTGTCAGAACACACAACTGATAATTAAGTTTGCTGTCTTACATGCGTACACTTCATGGCATCTGAAAACAATTACAATAGCAACATCAAAGATCACTGATCACAGATCACCATAACAGATATAATAATAATGAAAATGTTTTAAATATTTCAAATATTACCAAAATGTGATACAGTGACATGAAGTGAGCACATGCTGTTGTAAAAATAATGCCAGTAGACTTGATTGATGCAGTGTTATTACAAATCTTCAATTTGTAGAAATCCCATCTATGAAGAGGAATAAAATGAAGTGCAATAAAACAAGGTGTGCCTGTATATAAAAATTAGAAATTGGTTCATGTGATTACAGAGGTTGAGAAGTTTCACAGTCTGCAATCTGCAAGCTAGAGAATAGGAAAGCTGGTGGTATAATTCAGTTCAGGTTTGAAAGCCTGGGAACCAGGGGCACTGATGTCTGAGGGCAGAAGGTGGGTAGCCAATCTGAAACAGAGTGAATTTGCCTTTTTTCTCTCTCTCTTTTTTTCTTTTTTTTTTCTACCAGGCCCTCAATAGATTGGATGGTGCCCAGTCACATTGGTGAGGGTGAAAATTTTACTCAGTCAACCAATAAAAGTCTAATCTCATCTAGAAACACCCTCACAAACACACCCAGAAACAATGTTTAGCATCTATCTGGGTACTATTTTCCCAAACTGTTAATTTGTGACAAATTAACCATCACAGGTCATCTCTTGCCAATTTGGCACCCATATACATCTCCTTAAACCATACTTAATCTTCAAACAAAGATAATAACAAGGTCATAATTCTACCTAATATGATACAAGTACCCTGTATACAAACAAAAACACACTAATCCTTTCTTTAGAAGAGGAGGCAAAGTCCTTTAGTGATGTTTGCTCTTCTCTTGATATCCCATTACTTAAATATTACCATATAA
This sequence comes from Callithrix jacchus, assembly GCF_049354715.1. NCBI lineage: Eukaryota > Metazoa > Chordata > Mammalia > Primates > Cebidae > Callithrix > Callithrix jacchus. The sequence goes on from NC_133505.1 coordinate 103,375,539, forward strand.
AATTAATAATACAGTAATTCCTCAGTATCCATGGGGGATTGGTTCCAGGAGCTCCTATGAATACCAAATCTGTAGGTGTCAACTCTCCGATAGGAAATGATGTAATATTTGTATATAACCTATCCATGTCCTCTCATATAATTTAAATCATCTCTACATTACTTATACTGCCTAAGACATACAACATAATTGCTGTCTGAATAGTTGTTATCCTTATTGTTTAGGAAATAATGACAAGAAAAAAATCTTCAGTATAGTTCAGTACAGATGAGATTTTTTTTCCTAAAATATTTTCTATTTGTTGTTGGTTGACCCCATGGATGTGTAACATGTGGATATAAAGGACTGGCTGTGCTTAAATACTGATACACATCTTATGTTAATACATAGTGATGTAAGTCATGTAGCATCCTATATTAATGATAAGGAAATAGAAAAAAAAACAAAGTGTTCGTTAATACAGGTGTATTTACATGCAAAGATATTCATAAAAATTAAGGGAGAAATACTCATGACAATTAAATTTCTAATTTTATTTTGGAAGAGGTCTTATACATATGTTGCTCTTATTTATGATTACTTTTAATGGCAAAAACTGTGATTACTTTTACACCAACCCAATATTAAAAAACCTCTTTTGTCTGGCACAGTGGTTCACGCCTGTAATCCCAGCACGTTCGGAGGCCAAGATGGGCAGATCACCTGAGGTTGGGAGTTCAAGACCAGGCTGACCAACATAGAGAAACCCTGTCTCTACTAAAAGTACAAAATTAGCCAGGTGTGGTGGTACATGCCTATAATCCCAGCTACTTGGGAGGCAGGTGAATTGCTTGAACCCAGGAGGCGAAGGTTGCGGTGAGCCAAGATCATGCCATTGCACTCCAGCCTGGGCAATGAGAGTGAAATTACATCTCAATCAATCAATCAATCAAAAAATAAAATAAAACCTCTTTCTGTTTTGAAATTTTATCATTTGACAAACTGAAAATGATCCCATAACTGGCCACCCTAAGAGATCTTTCTGTTATAGCATCTACAACAAGTGAATGCTCATCAAAAAAGTAATGTAAAAAATTGGTTTTACCCCAAGAATAATTTGAGTGTTTGTACAGGTGCTATCATTTTTTAATTTTTAACTTTCATTTTTGTGAGTACATACTAGGTTATTGACGGAGTATATGAGATGTTTTGATACATGCATGCAATGTGTAATAATCACATCATGAAGAATAGGATATCTATCCCCTCAAATATTTATCCTGTGTTACAAACAATTCAATTATGTAATTTTTGTTCTTTTAAAGTATACAATTAAGTTATTATTCACTGTAGTCATCCTATTGTGGTATCAAATAGTTGGACTTATTCATTCTTCTAATTATTTTTAGCCATTAACCATCCCATCACCCCTCCAGCCCCCAACTATCCTTCAACCATTCTTCTACTCTCTATGTCCATGAGTTCAATTGTTTTGATTTTTAGATCTCACAAATAAATGAGATATGAGATGTTTGTCGTTCTGTTCCTGGCTTATTTCACTTAACATAATTACCTCCAGTTTTACCCATGTTCTGGTAAATGACAGGATCTTATTCTTTTTTATGGTTGAATAGTATTCCATTGTGTATATGTTCCACATTTTCTGTATCCATTTATCCATTAGGGAACATGTAGGTTGCTTCCAAATCTTAGCTATAAGGATGAGGCTACAATAAATATAGGAATATGTTTTTGATGTACATAAATCTTTGATGTACTGATTTCCTTTCTTTTGGATACATGCTCAGTAGTGGAATTGCTGGGTCATATGACAGCCCTATTTTTAGTTTTTTGAGGAACCTCCAAACTATTCTCCACAGTGGTTGTACTAATTTACATTCCCATCAGTAGTGTACGAGAGTTCCCTTTCCTCCAAATCCTCACCAGCATATGTTATTGCCTGTCTTTTGGATAAAAGCCATTTTAACTGGAATGAGATGATATCTTTTTGTAGTTTTGACTTGCATTTCTCTGATGATCAATGATGTTGAGCACCTTTTCATATGCCTGCTTGCCATACATATGTCTTCTTTTGAGAAATGTCTATTCAAATATTTTCCCCATTTTTCAGTTGGATAATTAAATTTTTTTCTGTAGAGTTGTTTGAGCCCCTTATGTGTTTTAGTTATTAATCCCTTGTCAGATGGATAGTTTGCAAATATTTTTTCCTATTTTGTGGGTTGTCTCTTTGCTTTGTTGATTGTATCCCTTCCTGTGCAGAGGCTTTTTAACTTGATGTGATCCCACTTGTCCATTTTTGCTTTGGTTTCTGTGCTTGTGGGGTATTACTCAAGAAGTCATTGCCCAGACCAGTGACCTGAAGAGTTTTCCAATTTTTTTTGTTGTTTTTGTAGTTTCATAGTTTGAGGTCTTAGATTTAAGTCTTTAATCCATTTTGGTTTGATTTTTGTATATGTCAAGAGATACGGGTTCAGTTTCATTCTTCTGCATTTGGATTGCAATTTACCCAGAACCATTTATTGAAGAGATTATCTTTTCTACAATGTATGTTCTCTGGAGAAAAAGGACTTTGTCAAAAATCAGTTCATTGCAGGTATGTGGGTTTGTTTCTGGGTTCCCTATTCTGTTTCATTGGTCTCTGTGTCTCTTTTTATGCAAATACCATGCTGTTTTGGTTACTCTAACTCTGTAGTATAATTTGAAGTCAGGTAATATAATTCCTCCACTTTTGTTCTTTTTGCTCAGGAAAGCTCTGGCTATTCTGAGTCATTTCTTGTTCCATATAAATTTTAGGATTATTTTTCCTATTTCTGTGAACAATGCTATTGGTATTTTGATAGGGATTGCGCTGATAGTTTACTTTGGGTAGTATGGACATTTTAATAATATTGATTCTTCCAATCTATGAACATGGAATGTCTTTCCATATTTTTGTGTTCTCTTCAATTTCACTCATTAGTATTTATAGTTTTCATTACAGAGATCTTTTACTTTGCTTAATCATAGATAATTTTAGTTGTGGCTATTATAAATGGAATTATTCTTTTGATTTATTACTGAGATTGTTCACTGTTGGCATATGGAGACACTACTGGTATTTTTAGGTTGATTTTGTATTCTGCAGCTTGACTGAATTTGTTTATCTGTTCTAATAGTTTTTTTTTGGTGGAGTGTTTAGGTTTTTCCAACTATAAGGTCATATCATCTGCAAACAAGGATAATTTCATTTCTTTCTTTTCAATTTGGATACCCTTTAGGTCTTTTGTCTGATTGCTCTAGGTAGGACTTCTAGTACTATATTGAATAACAGTGGTGAAAGTGGGCATCCTCGTTGTGTTCCAGGTCTTAGAGGAAAGGCTTTCAGTTTTTCCGCATTCAGTATGATACCAGCTATGGGTCTGCTGTATGTGGCTTTTATTATGTCAAGGTATGTTCCTTGTATACTCAGTATTTATGGTTTTATTACATTAGATTGAATTTTATCAAATGGTTTTTCAGCATCAATTGAAATGATTATATGGTTTTGGTCCTTCATTCTGTTGATATGATGTATCATATTGATTGATTTGCATATGTTGAACCACTCTTGCATGCCAGAAATAAATTCTATTTGGCCATGATGAATGATCTTTTTAATGTGTTCTTGAATTTGGATTGCTAGTATTTTGTTGAGGATTTTTGCATGGATATTCATCAGAGAAGTAGACCTGTAGTTTCATTTGTTTGGTGTGTCTTTGTCTGTTTTTGGTATTAGGGTGGTGCTGGCCTCATAAAATGAATTTGGAAGTATCAAATCCAACCAGCAGACTCTACCGAGTGATGGATGAAAGGTATACGCTGACATAGCCTTGCCAGTCAGTGCAGCCAAGTGACTTCTGCCAGAGTCAGCAGCAGCCATGATAAGCTGGTGATGTTTGTATTTATTTAGTACAGATTAAATGACAAAGGTCTCAAGTAAACACCATTAGAGGGTAATTAACATTGCCAATCCCCTGAGTAGACAGCAGTCATTGCCCGTGGATGATCAAAGGTCAGTCTTAGGACCACATGAGTAAATAAGCTATTTAGATAAAATCCTCTACATTCCCTTGTTATTTGCTTTTTCCTATTAGCTCAAGGTAAGATGATTAGGCTGCCTTCAGCTATAACTCCCTTCTGATGCTTTTGCAAAACCTTCTAGCCTTCCAAGAAGGTTTATGTTTTCTATAATTTCTATCATTCTGACTATTCTCCTACATCTCCCCCTTTTCTGTTTTTTTTTTGCATCAGGTTTTGTTGATTGAAGAGTATAGATGTGTGCAGCAGTTTTAAGTCATGCTCCGATTCTGCATTCTAGAATTAGTAAATAACATAAGACAAACATGAGTATAATCAGTAACATTGTTTTCCAATCAAGGAGTGATGTGTAGTGTTACTTAGCACCTCAGTTCAATGTGTGCCATTACTGAGGGACCCCACCAAGGGATATGTTAATAATTTCTAGTCAAGCAGTTGCACTGTCGGAAGGTGTGAAGAGGGTGTCTGCCTAGGAAACAGAGCAAAAGAAAGGTGGATCTAAAAGATGAGTCCAATAGAATGTAGCAGGTACAGGTTTTAGACAAAGTGAGAGCATAAAAAGGAGCCATACTCTACATGAGTTGAAATGTACAACAGGGAGCATAGAAAGGAACAAATTATCTGGTATGAATGGTGTCTGTGTCCAGAGTTGTCTTCTTCAGCATTTCCCAGCTAATGTCTGGGGCTTGTGTTTTCTGAGGAAGTCTCATTGTCTGGGACTGCAGGTCCTGCAGTGTCATTTTCTTCATCTCTGCTACTGGGTTGGGTCCTAGCCATTCATGGTATGGTTTGATGCATCATGCTGGAATCCAAAGAGGACCGGAGGTGGTGTGAACACAAGCATATCCTCTTCCCCATCTTAGCAATTCATTTGGACCACACCATACATTACTATTTACATCTTTCCATAGACTGCAGGTTTTATGTTTTGAGAGGCTTTAGCAATGTGCTTTTCTATAGGTGATTGAAATTTATTATCTAAATTTAAGAAATTAAGGATAAATAAGGCTTGTGTTAGTAATGTTACATGGTTCTTACCTATACTATCCCTTTTTCTTTTTGTTTCCTGAGTATATTTTTAAGGCTGGTGTGTGCGTGTTATACTATGACCTGTCCTTGGGTGTTATATGGGATGCCTATGGATTTTTGAAAATTCCATGTGTGACAAAACCGTTGAAATTGTGGGCTGGAATAAGCCAGACCATTATCAGTTTTCATTTTTGTGGGCCACACCATAAATGCAAAAGTTAAAAGAAGATGTTTAATGACATATCAAGTGGACTCTCCAGGGAGAACATGTGCACTGTTGATGAGTGTTGGTATGAACTACATTTACATATGAACTGCATTTACATATCTTAGTTTTCCAAATTCAGGGACATGTGTAACATCTGTTTGCCATAACTGATTAGGTTCTAGTCCTTTAGGGTTAACATGTGTAGAAGGAGGAGACATGCCTATGACCTGCCAATCTGTACATTGCAGGATGATTTGTTTGGCTAGTCTTTGGGTAAGTTGAAATTGTTTAGTCAAGTTTCTCAAATTTGAGGGAAAATTTGGTGTGATTGGGTGATTTGGTCAAATGGTGATGTCATAACTTGAAGACCCGCTTGATTATTGCCATAAGCCAGTAGGCCAGGCAGTGAGCTGTGGGCTCAAATATATGTGATAAAAATAGGAGATGTACATTGATCCAGCTATTGCTAAAGTTGAAGAAAAGGGCACACAAGGTGGGCTCTAGAGTAGACTTAATTAGGGCTGTCTCAAGGTTCTGCAGTAAATAAACAGAGTAAGCAGAGTCACTAACAATATTGATGGGCTGAGTAGAAAATGTCTCCAGGGCCAATATTAGAGCGCCAACCTCAGCTCTCTGAATGCTAGTAAATCCAGATCAAGTGATGGAATTATGTGGTTCCCACTAGACAGCCAGTTTTTTATTCTTCCTAGAGTCATCCATAAACACAGTTAAAGCATTGGGTATGGGGATGTGAACTATGTTTGTAGGCATAATTACATGAGTACGAGATAAGAACTGAAGCAGTTTGTTAGCAGGAAGGGTGTGTTCTAAATAGGCTGCATAATCAGAGAGTGCTATCTGAAGATCTAAGGAGGTGAAATACTGCTTCAAATTGCTTCTTACTCAAAGGAACCCTTATGACATCAGGGTCATAACCTAGCTACTGATTGCATCATCTGTGGCCCATATAAATGACTTTACTAACTAGCTGAATATAGGGAGCTAGTGTTTTGGTCCTGGTATGTGAGCAAAATCCTATTCTAGGAAGTGAAATCCTGGGCCATTTGTCCTATTAATCCTGTTGGGGAATGGTTATTGGGAAAGATAAACAATTGAATTTAATATCCTGGGTCTATGTGATCTATCTGCCTCTGAGAGATACCTAGCTCTGTTTCCTCAATTTACCTTTTTGCTTCAGGTGTTAAATACCTGGAAGAATCCAGGGAAGTATTGCCTTTTAAGATAGAAAACAGGTTTTGCAAACTTACTGGTAGTTATACCCAAGGTGGGGCAAAGCCAGTTAATATCACCCAGTAATTTTTGATGACCATATAAGGTATGTAAGTTGCTAGTATTTAATTTAACCTTTTGAGGCCTTACTGATTGGGAAGTTAGTATGTCTCCAATATATTTCCAAGGAGTGGACATTTGTACTTTTTCAGGTGCTATGATTAAACCTCTTAACTGTGTATTTCTTCAGACAGAAACATATAAACTTAAAAGTGCTGGCTCTATTGGGGCTGCTAATAAAATATTATCCATAAAATGAGTGATCATGCAATTAGGAAATTCTTTTCTACTGGGGAGCAAAGCCTGATTTACATGATACTGACACATGATAGGACTGTTTAGCATTCCTTGAGGAAGCACTTTCCAATGAAATCAGCAAGCTGGCCTTTCATTATAGATAGTTGGTAAAGTAAATACAAATTTTTCTCTGTCCTATTCTGCAAGGGGAATAGTATAAAAGCAGTCTTTTAAGTCAATAATGATTATAGGCCAATTTTGAGAAATTGCCAGGGGGGAAGGGAGCCCCTGTTGAAGAGGCCCCATAGGCTGCAAACTAGCATTAGTGACCTGGAAGTTATGCAAAAGTGTCCATTTGGTAGAATTTTTGGGAATGACAAAAATGGGCAAGTTCCAAGGGCTGTTAGATGGTTCTATGTGGCCAGCATTTAATTGCTCCTCAACTAATTTATGGGCTCTCTAATTTCTCTCCCCTCAAATGCCACTAGGCTACCAAATAGGATCCTGAGAGAGCTATGTCGTGGGTAGGGGAGGGATAATAACAGTAGCCATTACTCGAAAAGGGTCTGCAGAGTAACCCCCATTGGGCTAATAGGTCTCATCCCCAAAGATTAACAGGGATGGGCATGATGAGAGGTTGCTTTTTTTCCTTTTGAATCGCAGCATGTTAGGGGGAGTGTGCTGTGCTTGACTGTGTATACTTCCTGATGCCAACAATTTTTTGTTTCTGAGTGACCCAAGGCAAAGTTTCTGGCCAGTTTTGATCACTAATAATCAAAATATTCACTTATGTGTCCAATAAGCCAGTAAAATTTTTATATACAATTTTTAAAGTAATCATGGATCTCTAATCAGTGATTAATTGGTTCCAATATACTCCTGTGCCTCCCAGGATTCTAAAACTTCCCTTTCCCCTTTCTTTTCCCTGGGTATTGGGGACCCAGTATAATAAGAGTATTAACTGAGCTGTTTTTGATCCAGGGGAAGAATATGCAGACCTTTACGTTTCATCATAACTAATATCTCACCTTGATAATCACTATTAATTACCCTGGTGAGCACATTAATTCCTTTACTGGATTGGCTCAATTGCTGTAGGACTAATCCTACTGTTTCTGGAGTCAGTGTGCCCCAGATTCCTGTTGTAACCCTTTCGGGGTCTTCTCCTTGTTTTAGCATTAATTCAGTGGGGCAGAGTAAGTCCACTCCTGTGCTCCCAGTGGTGGCTGCTCTGAGTGAGAGGACTATGGGCTTCCCATCTGAAAGGTGCTGGCATTGCCCCAGTTGGGAACGGGACCTGGGGCCAGCATCTCATGAAGTTCATCTGATTACTTAGGGGGTTGCTGTCTTTATCAACTCTGGATTTGCATTGGTTTGCTCAGTGTTTCCCATTTTTATGTGGAGGCATAGAGAAGGGGGCTCTGTCCCTGAGTTGCCTTGGTCTCTATTTTTGGGGCATTCCCTATTCATATGACCTGGCTCTCCACATATAAAACAATTAGTTATTTTTTTCTTTTTTCATTTTAGGAAGTCTTAATGCCATAGCCAATATTTTGGCTTGTGTGTTTCAGTTCCCACCAGTTGACATGCTCTTATATAAGTTCTCCAACAGTAGCTGTCTTTCCTCTGATTGCCTGCATTGCTTGTTGGCAATCCACATTAGCATTTTAAAAGCCATTTGCAACAATAAGGTATCAGTGGCCTGGGCATGACTACTTTGTCTTTTAATTGCTTGAGTTAACCAATTAACTCAACAAATGGCTCCTGAGGCCCTTGTCAACATTTATAAAAGTTCAACATTGAACTCTGTTTTGGGCAACTTGATCCTAAGCCCTGAGGGTGCATGAAGACACCTGTGCATAGGCCTGGGGAACAAAATTTAACTGTTGTTGTACATTAGCATGTGGACCCCTCCCCTGGAGCATAGCAGCTGTTATGTGTTGCCCAGCCACTTGATTCTGGGTGGCTTGTTGTCTGTACAACTCATCATATTCTGCCTTCCAGAGGAGGTATTGACTGGGCTCTAAAGTTGTTTTAGCTATTACTGACCAGTCCCATGGAGTCATACGGCAGTCATCTGCTATGGGCTCAATTAATCCTTTCATAAATGGGCTAGTGGTTCCATTTTCTTTAATGATTTTTCTTATATGTTTATACACATCAAATTAAATGGCTTCCTGTACCATATTGCCATGTTGATCTTGCATTACAAGAGTTTCCCTTCTTTTTTTTTTTTTTGAGATGAAGTCTTACTCTGTTACCAGACTGGAGTGCAGTGATGTGACCTTGGCTCACTGCAACCTCCACCTCCTGTGTTAAAGTGATTCTGCTTTGGTCTCCTGAGTAGCTGGGATTATAGATGTGCACCACCAAACCTGGCTAATGTTTTTTTTTTTTTTTTTGCATTTAGTAGAGACAGGGTTTCACCATGTTGGCCAAGATTTAGTAGAGACAGGTTTCACCATGTTCACTATGTTGGCTCTTGATCTCCTGACCTCATGATTCCTCCACCTTGGCCTCCAAAAGTGCTGGAATTATAGGCATGGGCCACCACACCTGGCCCAAGGGCTCCCCTTTTAATACTGCTTGCCTCAGACAGGGTCCCATAGCTGTAGTGTATCCCTTGTTTTTTTTCTGATATATTGGGGGAGGGCCTTGGGGAGAATTTCTGTTTTCTCTGTGGCACTTTTAACCAGTAATGGTGGGGCTGAGGGAGATGGAGAAGGGGGTAAGGTAGGTGATGATCCCTTCTCCCTTCCCTTTTTAGGATCTTCTGTGTATCATGGGGCCAAAGCAGCCCTAACTAAGGCCCATAACATTAGAGATGTTCCTGGGACCTGTTGTCTTTGGGCATGATGTTGTTTAAAAGTTCTCCCACTCGTCCCAGAGCTCTATGTCTAGCATGTCTTCTGCTGAGAACCAAGGGTTTTGGAAGACAACAGTTTTCATTAGGTCCCTTAATTGAACCTGCTGAACTGGGGCTTCTCTAGCTTTAAGTAGCTGTTTCAATACTTTTCTATACTGTTTCTGTTGTGCTGATAACTGTTGTCTCATGATGAAACTCTAGCCTGAACAATTCCCTTCAACTTGGAAATCCTGAGTGGGCACCAATGACTTACTGACTTACTGAGTTATTGAATTACTGATTTACCGACTGCATAGTCTGTTCATCTTCGTTTTTGAGAGTTCCATCACAATCCATGATTTATTGCAGCATCCTCATGCAGAGGCACCAACTGTTGAGTCTGACCAGCAGACTTGACTGAGCAACGGATGAAATATGTACATTGACATAGGCTTGCCAGTCAGCACAGCCAGGGGACCTCTGCCAGAATCAGCAGTGATCATGATAAGCCAGTGATGTTCACATTTATTTAGTACAGATTAAATGACAAAGGTTTCAAATTTAAATACAGTTAGAGGGTAGTTAACAATGTTGATCTCCTGAGTAGACAGAAGTCAAGTGCCCATGAATGATCATAGGTTGGACTTAGGACCACATGAATAAACACATTATTTAGATAAACTCCTCTACAGTCCCTTGTTATTTCCTTTTTACTATTAGCACAAGGTAAGAGGATTAGGCTGCCTTCAGTCATAACTGCCTTCTACTTTTGAAAATCCCTCCAGCCTTCCAAGAAGGTTTGCGTTTTCTATAATTTCTCCCACCATTCTGACTGATCTACATGTAAGTCTTCCCTCCTCCTCTATTTTTAAGAAATAGTTTGAGTAAGATGGGTGTTAGTTCTTTAAATGTTCATTAGAATTCAGCAGTCTGAATTGGGTTCTGGCATTTTCTTTGCTGCAAGACTTTTTATTATGGCTTTTATCTTACTTGTTATTGGTCTGTTCACGTTTTAGATTTCTTCATGGATCAGTCTTGGTACATTGTTTGTGTCTAGGAATTTGTTCATTTCTTCTAGATTTTGAATTTTATTTGCATATAATTGCTAATAGTAGCCACTAATGATCCTTTGAATTTCTTCAGTATCAGTTGTAATATTTCCTTTTTCATCTCTGATTTTATTTATTTAGCTCTTCTCTCTTTATTCTTAGTCTGGCTAAAGGATAATCAATTTTGTTTAACTTTTCAAAAAACCAACTTTTTGTTTAATTGATCTTTTGTACTGTTGTCTTCATTTCAATTTCATTTATTTATATTCTGATCTTTATTATTATTTTTCTTCTGCTAATTTTGGGTTTGTTTTACTCTTGCTTTTCTAATTCTTTAACATGCATTGTTAGGTTGTTTATTTGAAGTTTTTCTCCTTTTTTTTTTGAACAGGCAATTAGAGCTGTAAACGTTCCTCTTAGTACTTCTTTTGCTTTATCCCTTAGGCTTTGGCATTTTATGGTTTTATTATTTGTTTTAAAAACTTTTTCCAACTTCCTTCTTAATTTCTTCCTTAACTCACTAGTCATTCAGAAGCATATTGTTTAAGTTCTACATGTTGTTATTGTTTACAAAATTCTTAAATGATTTCTAATTTTATTCCACAGTGATTAAATAAGATACTTGATATTATTTTAATTTTTTTGAATATGTTAAGACTTGTTTTGTGACCTGACATATGATCTACCTTTTATAATGATCCATATGCTAAGGAAAATAATTTATATTTTTCAGCTGTTGGATGAAATGTTCTGTAAATATCTATTAGGTTCATTTGGTGTATGGTGCAGATAAAGGCTAATGTTTCTTTCTGGATTTTCCATCTGGAAGATCTGTCCAATGCTGAAAGTGTGGTGTTGAAGTCTTTATTATTGTTGGGGTCTATCTCTCCTTTTTGCTCTAATATTTGCTTTATATGCCTGGGTGTATATATTTTTAAAATTGTTATATCCTTTTGCTAATTGACCTTTTTATTATTATATCATGACTTTCTTTGTCTCTTACACTTTTTATATTGAAATCTCTTTTATATGATGTAAGTATAGCTATTCCTGCTCTCTTTTGGTTTTCATTGTCGTGGAATACTTTCTCCTTCCTTTATTTTCAGTCTATTTCTTTGTAGTAGAAATGTGTTTCTTGTAGGAAACAGATCACTGGTCTTCTTTTTTTTTTAATTCTCTCAGCCACTCTATATTTTTTAACTGAAGAGTTTAGTCTATTTACATTCATTATTATTGTTGATATTACTCTTGCTATTTTGTTATTTGTTTTATTGCTGTATTATATATTGTATGTATATACATATGTATGTATATTGTATGTTGTATTGCAGTTTTTTTCTATTTTTTTTTCTTCCTGTCTTGCTTTTAGTGAAGGTAATTTTCTCTGGTGATATGATTTAATTTTTTGCTTTTTATATGTGTTTGTTTTATTATTATTGTTGGAGGTTACCATGAGTCTTATAAACACTATTTTATAACTCATTATTTTTAGATGATAAAAACTTGACACTATTTGTATAAACAAACAACAAGGGAAGAAAAAACCCAAATGAATAAAGACTCTACACTTTAACTTTTAAAAAAAATTTTTTTTAAATTTCATTTTAGGTTTGGGGGTACATGTGAAGAACATGCAAGATAGTTGCATAGGTACACACATGGCAGTGTGATTTTTCTGCCTTCCTCCCCTTCACCTATATCTGGCATTTCTTCCCATGCTATCTCTCCTTAACTTCCCACCCCCCACTGTCCCTCCCCTATTCCCCCCAACAGACCCCAGTGTGTAGTACTCCCCTCCCTGTGTCCATGTGTCCTCATTGTTCAACACCCGCCTATGAGTGAGAACATGTGGTATTTCATTTTCTGTTCTTGTGTCAGTTTGCTGAGAATAATGGTCTCCAGGTTCATCCATGTCCCCACAAAGGACATGAACTTATCATTTTTGATGGCTGCATAATATTCCATGGTGTATATGTGCCACATTTTCCCAGTCCAGTCTATCATCAATGGGCATTTGGGTTGGTTCCAGGTCTTTGCTATTGTAAACACAGCTGCAATGAACATTCATGTGCATGTGTCTTTATAGTAGAATGATTTGTAATCCTTTGGATATATACCCAGTAATGGGATTGATGGGTCAAATGGAATTTCTATTTCTAGGTCCTTGAGGAATCGCCACACTGTCTTCCACAATGGTTGAACTAATTTACACTCCCACCAACAGTGTAAAAGTGTTCCTATTTCTCCATATTCTCTCCAGCATCTGTTGTCTCCAGATTTTTTAATGATCGCCATTCTAACTGGCGTAAGATGGTATCTCAATGTAGTTTTATTTGCATTTCTCTAATGACCAGTGATGATGAGCATTTTTTCATATGTTTGTTGGCCTCATGTATGTCTTCTTTGGTAAAGTGTCTGTTCATATCGTTTGCCCATTTTTGAATGGGCTTGTTTGTTTTTTCCTTGTAAATCTGTTTGAGTTCTTTGTAAATTCTAGATATCAAACCTTTGTCAGATGGATAAACTGCAAAGATTTCTTCCCATTTTGTTAGTTGCCAATTCACTCTAATGATTGTTTCTTTTGCCGTACAGAAGCTGTGGAGTTTGATTAGGTCACATTTGTCTATTTTGGCTTTTGTTGCCAATGATTTTGGTGTTTTGGTCATGAAGTTCTTGCCTATGCCTATGTCCTGAATGGTTTTGCCTAGATTTTCTTCTAGGGTTTTTATGGTGTTAGGTCTTATGTTTTCTGTTTTTTTTAAGTGTTTGAAATTTTTCATAATAAAAAGTTTTTTCTTTTACATATGTATATGTGTGTATATATATATGCACACACATATTTAATTGTACTTTAGATTCTGGGGTACATGTGCAGATCATGCAAGATTATTACATAGGTACATACATGACAATGTGGTTTGTTGCTTCCATACCGCTGTCACCTATATCTGGCATTTCTCACCATGTTATCCCTCCCCCAACTCCCTAACCCCTGCTGTCACTCCCCTAGTATCCCCCAACATACCCCAGTGTGTGATGCTCCCCTCCCTGTGTCCATGTGTTCTCATTGTTCAATACCCAACTATGAGTGAGAACATGTGGTATTTGATTTTCTGTTCTTGTGTCAGTTTGCTGAGAATGATGGTTTCCAGATTCATCCATGTCCCGACAAAGGACACTAACTCATCATTTTTTATGACTGCATAGTATTCAATGGTGAATATGTACCACATTTTCCTTTTCCAGTCTATCACTGATGGGCATTTGGGTTGGTTCCAGGTCTTTGCTATTGTAAACAGTGCTGCTGTGAACATACATGTGCATGTGTCTTTATAATGGAACTAATTATAATCCTGTGGGTATATACCCAGTAATGAGATTGCTGAGTCAAATGGAATTTCTATTTCTAGGTCTTTGAGAAATCACCACACTGTCTTCCACATGGTTGAACTAACTTACACTCCCACCAACAGTGTAAAATTGATCTTATTTCTCCACATCCTCTCCAGCATCTGTTGTCTTCATATTTTTTAATGATCTCCATTCTAACTGGTGTGAGATGGTATCTCAATGTGGTTTTGATTTGCATTTCTCTAACGACTAGTGATGATGAGCATTTTTTTCATATGTTTGTTGGCCTCATATGTTTCTTCTTTGGAAAAGTGTCTGTTCATGTCTTTCACCCACTTTTGAATGGGTTTCTTTATTTTTTCTTGTAAATCTGTTTTAGTTCTTTGTAGATTCTGGATATTAGCCCTTTGTCAGATGGGTAGATTGCAAATTTTTTTTCTCATTTGTTGGTTGCCAGTTCATTGTAATGATTGTTTCTTTTGCTGTACAGAAGCTGTGGAGTTTGATTAGATCCCATTTGTCTATTTTTGGCTTTTGTTGGCAATGCTTTTGTTGTTTTGGTCATGAAGTCCTTGCCTATGCCTATTTCCTGAATTGTTTTGCCTAGGTTTTCTTCTAGGGCTTTTATGGTATTAGGTCTTGTGATTAAGTCTTTAATCCATCTGGAGTTAATTTTAGTGTAAGGTGTCAGGAAGGGTTCAGTTTCTTTTTTCTGTACATGGCTAGCCAGTTTTCACAATGCCATTTATTAAAGAGGGAATTCTTTCCCCATTGTTTGTTTGTGTCAGGTTTATCAAATATCAGTTGGTTATATATGTGTAGTGTTGCCTCTGAGGCCTCTGTTCTGTTCCATGGGTCTGTATCTCTGTTTTGGTACCAGTACCATGCTGTTTTGATTACTGTAGCCTGGTAGTATAGTTTGAAGTCCAGTAGTGTGATGCCTCCCGCTGTGTTCTTTTTACTTAGAATTGACTTGGCTGTGTGGGCTCTCTTTTGGTTCCATATGAAGTTTAAGGTGGTTTTTTTCTAGTTCTGTGAAGAGGTCATAGGTAGCTTGATGGGGATAGCATTGAATCTATAAATTACTTTGGGCAGTATGGCCATTTTCACAATATTGATTCTTCCTAACCATGAGCATGGAATGTTTTTCCATCTGTTTGTGTTCTCTCTTATTTCCTTCAGCAGTGCTTTGTAGTTCTCCTGAAAAGGTCCTTTACATCCTGTGTTAATTGTATTTTTAGGTATTTTATTCTCTTTCTGGCAATTGTGAATGCAGGTTTATTCTTGATTTGGCTCTCTTTTAGTCTGCTATTGGTGTATTGGAATGCTTGTGATTTCTGCACATTGATTTTGTATCCTGAGACTTTGCTGAAGTTGCTTATCAGTTTCAGGAGATTTTGGGCTGAGATGACAAGGTCTTCTAAATATGCAATCATGTTGTTTGCAAACAGAGGCAATTTGACTTCCTCCTTTCCTACTTAAATACACTTTATTTCTTTTTCTTGCCTGATTGCTCTGGCTACAACTTCCAATACTATATTGAATAGGAATGGTGAGAAAGGGCATCCTTGTCTAGTGCCATATTTCAAAGGGAATGCTTCCAGGTTTTGCCCATTCAGCATGATATTGGCTGTGGGTTTGTAAAAAATAACTTTTATTATTTTGAGATATGTTCCATTGATACCTTGTTTATTGAGAGTTTTTAACATAAAGGCTGTTGAATTCTGTCAAAGGTCTTCTCTGCATCTGTTAAGATAATCATGTGTTTCTTGTCTTTGGTTTTGTTTACGTGGTGGATTACATTTATAGACTTGCTTATGTTGAACCAGCCATGCATCCCCAGGATGAAGCCTCCTTGATCATGATGGATAAGCTTTGTGATGTGCTGTTGCAATTGGTTTGCAAGTATTTTATTGAAGATTTTTGCATCTATGTTCATCATGGATATTGACCTAAAGTTTTCATTTTTTGTTGAGTCTCTGCTGGATTTTGGTATTAGGATGATGTTGGTCTCATAAAATGATTTGGGAAGGATTCCTCTTTTTGTATTGTTTGGAATAGTTTCAGAAGGAGTGGTACCAGCTTCTCTTTGTATGTCTGGTAGAATTCAACTGTGAACCCATCTGGATCTGGGCTTTTTTTGGTTGGTAGGCTATTAATTGCTGCCTCAACTTCAGCCCTTGTTATTGGTCTATTCAGGGATTCAACTTCTTCCTGGTTTAGACTTGGGAGGGCAAGTGTCTGGGAATTTATCATTTCTTCCCAGTTTACTTGGTTTTTCTGTTTTTTAACTTTATGTTGTTTCTATTTATTGCTTATTCTACTGTCTATGTCTTGAAAAGTTGTTGTAGTTATTATTTTTAATTGGCTTATCATTTAGTCTCTCTAGAGTAGTTTATATATTATAATAGTTTGTATTTTTTCTCTGTACTTACTATTACCAGTGAGTTTTATACAGATGATTCTTTATTGCTCATTAACATCCTTTTCTTTATGATTGAAGTACTCTCTTTAGCATTTCTTGTAGGAAGGGTCTGATGTTGATGAAATTCCTCAGCTTTTATTTGTCTGAAAAAGTCTTTATCTCTCCTTCATTACTGAAGAATATTTTTGCTGGGTATACTATTCCAGGGTAAAAGTCTTTTTCCTCTAGCACTTTTAATGTATCATGCCACTCTCTTGGCCTATAAGGTTTTCATTGAAAAGCCTGCTGCAGATGTAGTAGTGGAGCTCCCTTGTATGTCATTCGTTTCTTTTCCTTTCTGCCTTCTAGGATCCTTTCTTTATCCTTGACTCTTGGGACTTGGATTATTAAATGACTTCCGGTAGTCTTCCTCGGGTTAAATCTTTTTAGTGTTCTATAACCTTCTTATACTTGGATATTGATTCCTTAGGTTTGAGAAGTTCTCTATTATTATCCTGTTAAATAAACTTTATACCCCAATCTTTTTCTCTCCCTCCTCTTTAAGGTCGATAATTCTTAGATTTGCCCTTTTAAGGCTATTTTCTAGATCCTATAGGTGTACTTCATTGTTTTTAAAATTTTTTTTCTGTTGTCTCCTCTGTATTTTTCAATAGCCTGTCTTCAGACTCACTAATTCTTTTTTCTTCTTTATTAATTCTGCTATTAAAAGACTCCGATGCATTCTTTAGTGTGCCAGTCGCATTTTTCAGCTCCAGAATTTCTGCTTGACTCTTTTTAATGATTTCAATCTCTTTCTTAAATTTGTCTGAGATAATTCTGAATTCCTTCTCTGTGTTATCTTTGAATTTCCCCAAAACCTTATTTTTGAAATCTCTGTCTGAAAGGTCACATACCTCTGTTTCTCCAGGATTTTTCCCTGATGCCTTAGCCTTTTTTAGTTCATTTGGTGAGGTCATGTTTTCCTGGATGATGTTGATGGTTATAGATGTTCATCTGTGTGTCAGAGTTGAAAAGTTAGATATTTAGTCTTCTGACTCTGGACTTGTTTGTAACCAGCCTTCTGGGGAAGGCTTTCCAGATATTCCAAAGGACTTGGTTGCTATGATTTAAGTGGTATCTGATTTAGAGGACACTATGAGCCCAGTAATACTGTGATTCTTTCAGATTTGCAGAGGTACCTCCTTGATGGTCTTGGACAAGTTCCAGAATAATTCTCTGACTTACAAGGCAGAGACTCTTGTTCTCTTGCTTTACTTTCTCCCAAATGTATGCAGTCTCTCTCTCTGTTTGAGTTACCTAGAGCTGGAGATGAAGGTGACACAAGCACTCCTGTGGTCACCACCACTTTGACTGTGCTAGGTCAGACCTTCTAGAGCCAGAACAGCACTGGGTCTTGCCCAAGGCCTACTGTAATTGTTTCCTGGCTACAGCCCATGTTTGCTTAAAGCCCTGGGGCTTCACAATCAGAAGACAGCAAACTGGACAGGTCTGTGTCTTTTCATTGAGGATAGCAAGCTCCCCCAGGTTCTGTGTTAATCTAACGGTGCTATCTGACCTGGGAGTCAGGGACTAGAGTCAAAAACCTAGGAAGTCTCTCTGGTGTTCTGTTATGCTGGGGCTGAGCTGGCAATCAAACTACAAGATGCAGTTCTTCCCACTCTTCCCTCCCTTTTCCAAAGGCAGAGGAACCTCACCCCATGGCCACTGCCACCACAGACCATCAGACTACTACTGACATTCCCTTGAAGTCCAAGGGTTCTTTAATAAACTTATAGTGTATGCTGCCTGGCCTGGGACTCACCTTTCTGGGAGTGGTCTTCCCTTTTTGATGCAAGAGCCAAGTTCTGCAATTGGGGACCCCAAGAGGCCACTTGGTGTTCTACCCTTCTGTGGCTGAGTTGGTACTTAAGGTGCAAGACAAAGTCCTCTTTGCTTTTCCCTCCACCCTAGTGAAAGGATTCTTGCCCTATTCCTACCACAGCTGGGAATATTCTGAGTCTCACCTGAAGCCAGCAAACCTCAGAGTCTTACCAAAGGCTCTTAACATAGTACCTGGGTATTACTGCTGGTAGTTCAGGGCCTTAGGTCTCTTCAGTTAGCAGGTGATGAGTCCTACCAAGATGTGGTCCTTTCCTTTGAGGTAGTGGGTTCCCTTCTGGTGCAGAGTGTGTTTTGAAATGTCATCTGGGAGCTAGGGCCTGGACAGGGAACCTCACAACTCTGACTGCTTCTCTATCCTGCTGTGGCTGAGCTGGTATCCTAGATGCAAGACAAAGTTATCCTCATTCTTCCCTCTCTTCTCCTAAGCAGAGAGAAGGGGCCTCTTTTGGAGCTGCAAGCTGTGCATCCTAGTGTTCAAGGAGAGGTGATGCCAGCACTTCCTTAGCTGCCCCAGCTGATGTCTCAGTAGGTCATATGTGGGGGTCTGGGCACTGTCCCTGGCTTGCCTACTAGGACTCACCTAGGAGTTACAGTCCTTGTGGCCTAGGCTGCATTTCAAGTTTATCTCGGGCCCCAGAGCACTTTATCCCATAGCAGGGGGGCTTTTGGGAACTTAAGTTTAGACTGCTGGGATCGATGATTTCCCCTTGGCTAGGACTGGTTTAAATGCTCCCTTTGTTGGTGGGCATCAGCTGAGTTTGGGCCATTTTATTTTCGTTATAATAAGGTAGCACTGAGTTCAGTGCCTGACAAATGCTAGGATCTCCCTCTCCGCAGTTGCCAAAACACTCTCTGTACCATGCTGTTGCTGCCAGGGGATGGGGGAGGGATGGTGTTAATGATTTAAGACTATTTTTCTTACCTCTTCCATGCCTCTTTCAATAATATGAAGTTAAAATCAGGTCCTGAGTGCTCACCTTATTTTTTGTTCTTATGGAGGGGTGTGTGTGTGTGTTTCTGTGTGTGTGTGTGTGTGTGTGTGTGTGTGTGTGTGTAGATAGTTGTTAAATTGTCTTTGCTACAGGGACAATTGGTAGAACCTTCTCTTCCACCATCTTGCTCTGCCTCAACTCCCTAAATGTTTTTATTTTTGTAACTGGTCATGTGGTAGTAATTGGTATTTTTAGCTACCTTCTATTGTCCATTCTGTATTTCCTTTGCCTTCAGGAAGAACCTCAGCTGCGTATGGTTCTTTACCTGGGGTAGGGGTGGGGGGTGACTCAAATCTTTATTTCTGAAGGGTCTGGGCTATTTGTAGTACTCTTGGATTGAGTTTTAGTTTTCCATTGAACTTAATCACAGGGCCTGGTAAGACTAAGAGATACCAAAAGGAATATCCTATATTCCAGGCATACTCTCCCTTACCTCCACTGTGGGGTCATACTGTAATGTCTCTTTTGTTGTCAGGACCAATTAGCCTGGTCAACACCATTGTCTCTGTTTACCTGTTGAATAAGAGGCAAAGGGAGCACAAGGTGGCCAGTTGGCACTCTTAACTTCCAATTCAATGGAATTGTTGTTGTGTCTCATGGCTGTAGCATTTTTCTCTCTGAAACTGAGACTTCTAGACCAGCAGATCATAAAATCACTGAAACAGAAAGCAAAAACTTTGCTAGCGGAACTAGGGGTAATAATGAGTGGTGTCACTCTCCTTTTCACTCTTAATTTCTAGACCCTTGAATCCTATTAGAGAAATGGCATCGTATTTTGGATACTGATTCAGACCACATACAACCTTCTGGAGAATCTTGCTCCAGTCATGAAAGGTATTTCTATTCATCTAGTTGGTGCTATCTATAATTGACTCTTCAAAAGACAATTCCACTGTTCTATTAAGAAAGCTGCTTCAGGATGGTGGGAGACATGGTAAGACCAGCGAATTTCATGAGCATGGGGGCTGTTGCCACACAGGTGTTTTCCTGGGGATGATTCCCTTAATTGAAAGTGGTATTGTGTGGGATGCCATCATAGTGGATAAGGCCACAATAGAATGCCAAAATGATGGATAAGGAATTCTGTAATTCCAATGGTTGGTAATTTTAGCATAAGCATTTAATTAATTAATTAATTTTCATTTTGTAATTTTTTTTGACAAGAGTCTCACTCTGCTACCCAAGCTGGAGTGCAGCGGCATGATTTTGGCTCACTGCAACCTCTGCCTCCTGGGTTCAAGCAATTCCCCTGCCTCAGCCTCCTAATTAGCTGGGATTACAGGTGTCCACCATCACACCCAGTTAATTTTTTTTGTATTTTAGTAGAGACATAGTTTTGCCATGTTGGCCAGGGTGGTCTTGATCTCCTGACCTCATAATCTGCCTGCCTCGGCCTCCCAAAGTTCTGGGATTACAAGTGTGAACCACTATGCCTAGCCTCAGCATAAGCATTTTATGAAGAGAAGGCAAATCCATATCCAGACTAAGTGTCTATTCCAGTAGGGACAAAATGCTTCCACTTCCACAATTGAAGTGGTTCTATGTAATCAACTTCTCACCAGGTAGCTGGCTGATTATCCCTGGAAATGGTGTCATATTGAGGGTTCACTGTAGCTCTCTGCAGCTAGTAGATTGGACACTCAGTTGTGATCATGGCCAGGTCAGACTTGGTGAATGGAAGTCATGTTGCTGAGCCCCTGCATAACATCCATCCCTGCCACCATGGCTACTATGTTCATGAGCCCATTGGGAATGACTGGGGAAAGAGGCTGACTGGTGTCCTTAGAAGAGTCATTCTATCTATTCAGTTATTAAAATCTTCTTCTGTTGTGGTCAGTTTTTTGGTAGCATTCATATGGGACACAAATATCTTAACATTTTTGCTAATTCAGAGAGATCCGTTCCTATACCTATTCCTCAAATTTCTTTGTTATAAATTTTCCAATCATGTTCTTTCCAAGTGCCTGAATCTGTATATAACTGCACATCTGGCCATTTTTTCTTTCAGCCAAAGTGCACATGTAGGTGCACTTTCCAAAGTTTTGTTCCATGGGAGGATTTCCCTTCACCACTGCCCTTAGTGATGTATCAGAAAGGGATTGTAATGGTGCAGCTGTTTTCTTTTGGGGGTTTTCCACATATCATGTAGAGCTGCCTATCAACTGCACCTATGCCTTCCCCTTGTCATCTGGTCTTAGGGAACCATCCATGAAGCCATAGGTGTGGGCTGAGAGAGAAAGGAGTGTAGCAAGAGTGTGGATCATGGGCATTTGCCACATCATTAGCTGCATACCAGGTACTAGGAAATGTGTGTTTATAATAATGCTTCAAATTAAATAATAATAATGTAAAGATAGATAACATTGAGTGCCTAGGCATTATTTTAAGCACTTTATAGGTATAAAATCACTTTTTAACAGCAATCATGTGAAATATATCCTATTGTTATCCCCAATATATTGTTAAGAAAACTGAGAGTGATTAAATAACTACCTAATGTCTGACAGCTGGTAAATGGTAGACTGTGTTTCAGCCCCAGATTTCTGGCTCATTGTTTGAATTCTTAAACACTGTCTTTTGTCTTCCCATATTGTGTGCACATTTATAATAAAGCTCAATAACAGAAGACCAATAGATGACATTCTCCAAACAACAGGAATGATGTTGAACCTAATTAACTTTTAAGACAATAACTTTCAGGTTAGTTGAATCAGTGATTTAGTAGAAAACACTTTCTAACTAAATCCTTAGGTTGAATATTGGCCCCAATGGTATCATAAATGTGGTTAAAACTTAGAGAGTCAGAATAAATATTTGGAATCTCGTCACTGGTTGACATTATGTCTTTGGAAAATCATTAACTATTCAAAACCCATTTTTTTCACCTATAAAATGGGAATGAGAGTTTTCATGTCTCTCTGATAGATTTCTCTCAAAGATGAAGTGAAATAGCATTGGTTAAAGGCCTTTGCAAAATGCATAGCACCGCATTCCATTGTCTTCAATACTGTAAGTAATAAAAATGCTATTGGTACAAAATTCCAAGATATATATGGCTGGTATATAATTCTCCATATATAAAGTTGATACTTTCCCCTGACATTGCGTGGTACCTGCTCTTGCCTTTGGACTATTATGGTACTCTCTAATTAACCAGAACTTTCCCTACTTTTGTCCCAATATGTTCCCTATGTGGCATGTGATCCAAAGAAGAGGTGGCTAGAGTCTCAGAGATCTGTTAGGAGATTCTTCCAGCCAATATTCAAAATCAGAGAAAGAAAGACCTAAACTAGGGCAGAGACAATGGAGATGGCAATAAGGAATAGCTTAAGAAATATTTATGATGCAAAACCCAGCAGGATTTAGTTTCAAAGCCCTCTGGTCTGCTTCTCTGTTGCTTTCAATAACCTAAAACTCAACATTTGTAGTGCTGAAAAACTTTCCTAAAACAATTCCTTATAGTCTCTGATTCAATTAATGGTACAAAAAAATCAGTCAAGAAAGCCATAAACCTCTGTCTGTCTTCCCATTCCCTCACCCCTTCTCCAATCAGTTACTAAATCCAGCTGATTTTTGCATCACAGATATTTCTTAAACTATACCTTATTGCCATCTCCATTGTCTTTGCCCTAGTTTAGGTTTTTCTTTCTCCAATTTTGAATATTGTCTGGAAGAATCTCCTAACATTTCCCTGAGACCCTAGCCATCTCTTCTTTGAATCACATGCCACATAGACATCAGGGGTATAGAGGTAAAGCAAAAAAATAATTATATCAATTCTCAGCTACCTTCATACAGATCTACTTAATCTACAGAATAAGCTCTTCAACATGGCACCCAAGGATTTCCATTACCTGCCCTTATCTATACCTCCAGCCTTCCCTCTCCAAATCCTTGTCTTATGCTTGGTGTCCTAGCATAGTAAATTGTTCATAAATAACTAAACACACAATATCTTTCTGCCTCCAGTACCCTTCTGTAGGCAATCCTCTCCCCCCAGTACCCTTCTGTAGGCACTCCTCTCCCCTGCCTATGTTTTCACCAGCCTGCATTTAAACTCTGAATATTTAAGACTCCTCTAAGAGATCGTGGATCCTTTACCTTTAAGAAGTAGGACTCATATAATCCAAGTCAGTTAGAAAACTTAAAAAAAAAGATACAAAAAGAAGACAATTTCTTAATAACTACCAATTATTGACTCCATACTATATGCTAGATGCTGCACATGGTGCTACCATGCTTTTCCATCTAATCCTCACAGTACCTAAGAAAAGGCATTATTAATTCCATATAATAATCAAAGAGCTGAGGTGTAGAGAGTTGCGTGTCTCATCCATGTTCATACAGCTAGGAAGTGATAGAGCTAGTATATAAACCTCAATTCATTTGTTGATAAAGTCTTTGCTTATAAATGCCTCTATATAAAAATTAGTATAATACTATCTGTGGTTTCCAAAAATAAGATGCCAGAGAAGATGCCAGGGAAGGAACAAATACTAGTGGAAAAACTTTTTTTTTATGATTTAAATATACAATATTTATTTAGTGGCATATACATATATATATATACACACATACCTATATATACATACATATATACACATATATACATATATATGTATATATATATAATATACACATATATACATATATATGTATATATATATATATAATATACACAGCAATGGCCTTCCTTTTCTTTTCTCCTCTGAATACTTACTCACTTAACAAAGATTTAAGGGCTTTCTTACTACTTACAGGTCCTCTGCTGAAAGATGCTTTAGAAAAGTTCCCGTCTTTTAAGAACATCTGATTCTTTTTGAATTCTTTGGCTTTCTCGTTACCAAAGCCTAGACTTTTCTAGAAATAGCAGAGGGAGCTTAGAGAGGTGGACCTAGAAAATGTTCAGTGCCAAACTTATTCATTCAAATATTACACTCACAATAATGATGATGATAGTAAAAATATGTATCTTTATGTTTCACATATTGTAACATGCCTTTTACATATATTATTTTATTTAATTCCAACAAATCTTCGAGATAGGTACTATCATAATCTCCATTTTCAGATGAGAAAACTGAAGCACAGAGAAGTCAAATGATTTGTTAAAGGACAGACAGATAAAAACCCAACAAAGTTGTAATATAGACTCAAACAACCTTGATATATGTTGTAAGTACTCTAATAGCATACATAAAGAGTGTCTTTGGAATGCAGTGGAGGGAATTTTGCTTAAAAGTGTGGCTGAGAGGGAAGACTTCACAGAGGTCGTGTCTTTGACCTGGATTCCAAAGCAGAAAGCTTGAATTTTCCAAGCAAAGGAAATGGAGAATGGTGTTTCTCATAGTAAGAAAAAAATAACTATAAAAGCCTGGAGGTGTAACAGTGGTGATTTATTTTGGAGAAATGACAAGTAATTAAGTGTAGCTAGAAATGGAAAATTAGAGTAGAAACACAATTTGTGGTCATATCATAAATGGCAAGAACTGTCAGCTGGGAGTGGGCAGCCATGAAGCAATTTTAAGAAAAAGGGAGAGAGATGATAAAAGTAACAGTTAATATATGTCAGACACTATTTTAAGCTCTTTACATATTTTAACTCAGTTAATACTCATGAGAATCTCATGATGTACACAGACTGTTTTATTATCTCCAGTTTATGGCAGTGAGGTTAATAAGTTGTTCAAGAATCATAAGCTAATAAGTTGCAGAGGTGAGAGTAGAACTCAGATTGTCTAGTTTCAGAGTTTTTTGTTCTCACCAGCATACCATACCACATTTTTATGAGTTTTGAAGAAAATCTCTCTGGAGGAAGCTTAGGGAATGAATTAAATAGATGGCTAGACTGGAAACAAAGAGAATCACCTACAGTGGTCCACATAGGAGATATTTGGGATCTGAACCAGGTTAGTGGATATATCCTCCAAAATCAGAGAGGAAAATTGAAAGGAAATGTAACTGGCTTGTTACAGTTATTGAGGAAGATGTCCAAGATGAGTGGCTTATGCTACTTGAAAACTCAAATGATTAAAGGGGGAGCAGTTAGGTAATTTAGAGTTGGAACATGTGCAAGTCACTAGGTAGTGGTGGAGACTGTGGGGATTTTACAGCACGTACTTGGTCTAAAGAGGGCAGTTGCTCTGAGGTTCCAGTGGATTTCTGCCATTGAAATATGAGCCATGTACTGTTTAATATTGTACTCTAATTTTTTTTCTATTTGGGAGATGCAGTTTTGCTCTTGTCGCCCAGCTGGAGTGCAGTGGTGCGATCTCAGCTCACTGCAACCTCTGCCTCCCAGATTCAAGAAATTATACTCTAATTTCTTAAAAGGAGTTTTAAATTTGAATCTCTGTGGAGAGTCTACTGATTTTTAAGTGATAAGAAACAATTTAGAAGTGGAAAAACAGGCCGGGCGCGGTGGCTCAAGCCTCTAATCCCAGCACTTTGGGAGGCTGAGGCAGATGGATCACGAGGTCAAGAGATCGAGACCATCCTGGTCAACGTGGTGAAACCCTGTCTCTACTAAAAATACAAAAAATTAGCTGGGCATGGTGGCGCGTGCCTGTAATCCCAGCTACTCAGGAGGCTGAGGCAGGAGAATTGCCTGAACCCAGGAGGCGGAGGTTGCGGGGAGCCGAGATCGCGCCATTGCACTCCAGCCTGGGTAACAAGAGCGAAACTCCATAAAAAAAAAAAAAAAAAGAAATGGAAAAACAACCCTGTATGACTCAGTCAAAACAAATCTTCCAGTTGTATTAAGCCTGCAGCTGTCATTTACAATCTTGGCAATGATCTGGATTTTGCAACTAAGAATATTAATGTCTATAGAGGATGCAGGAATAAAAGCAGGCTGGAGGATAGGCAAAAATGTGTTAGGAGTTTTGGATGTGTCTTTGTGGGTATCTTGTTGGGTGAACTAGAAAAATGATTGGAAGCAAATAGTGTCATGAAGTAGAAGGCAGAAAAATGGTCTGAAGTGTATAGATCAGTATGATAAGATGGACAGAACTCCTATCAAAATTTGATAGTTATTATAATTAACATCATTATTGCTGTCGTTGAGGGCTTAATTTGTGCAAAGCATATTCTTAATTTTACATTTAAATTTACTGTCAAGCACTTTACATGCTGATCTCGTTTAATCCTAAAAACAATCCTCTTATGCAGACATTATCATTATTATTATTACTATGCCTAATTTACAGGTGAAGGGAAGTCTTAAAACAAGTAAGTGGCAGAACTGGGACTCACACCCAGACTTTCCTGTTACTAAAGTTTTTATTCATCTAGAAATATAAGTGGGAGTGTAAAGAAGACAGCCTAGAAATGTGCAGCACCAGCTTCCTACATATCCACATTTAAAAATTAAACCTTTTAATTTGAGATAATTGTAGATTCACATCTGGCTACAAGAAATAACACAGAGAGTTTATATGTACATCTTACCCAGTTTTCTGAGCGGTAACATATTGCAAAACCAAAGTTGTCTGTCACAGCCAGGATACTAATATTGATGCAGCCAAGTTTTAGAACATGCACATCCTGTACATGTTTTAAATATACTGCTAAATATTTACATATTTTGGCATTGATATAATTGATGTAAATGGCATTTTAAAAAAATGTTGTTATCCGTGCATTCATTATTAATATATAGAAATGGAATTGATTTTTGCATGTTTATCTTATATTTACTGACTTTTCTTAGCTCACTTATTTTTAGTTTTTTTGATAGATGGCCTTAGAATTTTCTATGTAGTCAATCACATCATCTGCAGTTAGGAACAGTTTTATTTCTTCCTTACTAATCTGCATGGCTTTATTTATTTTTCTTGCTTTATTGTACTTAAGATAATTTGTAACATGTGTTGAATAACAGTGCTGAGAGTG
The DNA here is from genome assembly GCF_049354715.1 of Callithrix jacchus. Lineage (NCBI taxonomy): Eukaryota > Metazoa > Chordata > Mammalia > Primates > Cebidae > Callithrix > Callithrix jacchus. The sequence goes on from NC_133505.1 coordinate 103,402,795, forward strand.
GATATCCTTGCCTTGTTCCAGATATCAGAGGGAAAGCATCCAGTCTATCAATATTGAGTATAATGTTAACTTATAGCTAAAAATTAAAAAAATATTTTAATAGATGCTCTTTATCAAGTTGAGGAAATTTCCTTCCATTCCTATTTTTCTGAGAGTTTTTTTTATCTTGAATGAGTGATGGATTTTGTCAAATGCTTTTCCTGCATTAATTGATATAGTCATGCAATTTCTTAATATGCTCTCTATAGCAATGATTAATTTTTGAAAATTGAACCAGTGTTGTATCTATGGAAAAAAACTCACTTGTTGATAATATACAGTTTTAAAAATATTGCTGAATCCTATTTGCTAATACTGTGTTAAGGATTTTTTTACAACTATATTTATGGAAAATATTGCCTGTAGTTTTCTTGCATTGTCTTTCTCTGGTTTGATAATAGTTTAATATTGGCTTCATAAAATGAATTCAGACATGTTACCTCTTCTATTTTCTGGAAGAGATTATGTAGCATTAGCATTACTTCTTTACACCTTTGGTAAAAATTTTCAGTGAAACCATTGGATCCTGGAGAATAATTTTGGAGTGTTTTAAAATTGTGAATCCAGTTTCTTTAATAGTTTTAAGACTATTCAAATTACCTATTTCCTATTGGATGAGTTGTGATAGTTTACATTTTTTAAGGAAATGGTTCCTCTTTGTCTAACTTGTCAACTTTGTATTTACAGAGTTGCTTGCAGTATATACTTATTATCCTTTTATGTCCACAGAATCCATAGTGATAGCCGTTATTTCATTCCTAATATTGACAATTTATATATTTTCTCTATTTTCTTTGTTAGTTTTTCTAGAGAATTGCCAGTTTTTCCTTTCAAAGAACAGCCATTTGATTCTGTCATCTTTGTTTTTAATTTCATTGATTTCTGCTCTTGTGTTTATTATTTTCTTCCTTTTGCTTGCTTTGAGCTTATTTACTTCTTTCCAGTTTCTTGAGATAGTAGCTTAGATTATTGGCTTGAAACGTCTCATCTTTCCTAATCTATGCACTTTGCACTACACATTTTTCTCTCAGCACTTATTTAGCTGTGTCACACCAATTTTTATGTGTTGTATTTTTATTTTCATTAAGGCCAATAGATTAAAAAATTTCCCTTGAGATTTTCTCTTTGAACCATAGATTTTTTAGAGTGTGTTGTTTAGTTTTAAATATTTGTAGATTTTCTTTCTTTTTTCTTTTTTATTGCATTTTAGGTTTTGGGGTACATGTGCAGAACGTGCAAAATAGTTGCATAGGTACACACGTGGCAGTGTGTTTTGCTGCCTTCCTGCCCCTCACCCACATTTGGCTTTTCTCTCCAGGCTATCCCTTCCCAGCTCCCCACCCCCGGCTGTCCCTCCCTGTTCCCCCAAATAGACCCCAATGTGTAGTACTCACTTCCCTGTGTCCATGTGTTCTCATTTTTCCTCACCTGCCTATGAGTGAGAATATGTAGTATTTCATTTTCTGTTCTTGTGTCAGTTTGCTGAGAATGATGTTCTCCAGTTTCATCCATGTCCTTACAAAGGACATGAACTCATCATTTTTGATTGCTGCATAGTATTCCATGGTTTATATGTGCCACATTTTCCCAGTCCAGTCTATCATCGATGGGCATTTGGGTTGGTTCCAGGTCTCTGCTATTGTAAACAGTGCTGCAATGAACATTCGTGTGCATGTGTCCTTATAGTAGAACAATTTATAGTCCTTTGGATGTATACCCAGTAATGGGATTGCTGGCTCAATTGGAATTTCTATTTCTAGGTCCTTGAGGAATCGCCACACTGTCTTCCACAATGGTTGAACTAATTTACACTCCCACCAACAGTGTAAAAGTGTTCCTTTTTCTCCACATCCTCTCCAGCATCTGTTGTCTCCAGATTTTTTAATGATCGCAATTCTAACTGGCATGAGATGCTATCTCAGTGTGGTTTTGATTTGCATCTCTCTAATGACCAGTGATGATGAGCATTTTTTCATATGTTGTTGGCCTCATGTATGTCTTCTTTTTTAAAGTGTCTGTTCATATCCTTTGCCCATTTTTGAATGGGCTTGTTTGTTTTTTTTCCTGTAAATCTGTTTGAGTTCTTTGTAAATTCTGGATATCAGCCTTTTGTCAGATGGGTAAACTGCAAAAATTTTTTCCCATTCTGTTGGTTGCCGATTCACTGTAGTGACTGTTTCTTTTGACATGCAGAAGCTGTGGAGTTTGATTAGGTCCCATTTGTCTATTTTGGCTTTTGTTGCCAATGCTTTTGTTCATGAAGTCCTTGCCTACTCCTATGTCCTGAGTGGTTTTGCCTAGATTTTCTTCTAGGGTTTTTATGGTGCCAGGTCTTATGTTTGAGTCTTTAATCCATCTGGAGATAATTTTAGTGTAAGGTGTCAGGAAGGGGTCTAGTTTCTGCTTTCTGCACATGGCTAGCCAGTTTTCCCAACACCATTTATTAAACAGGTAATCCTTTCCCCAGTGCTTGTTTTTGTCAGGTTTATCAAAGATTGTATGGTTGTAGATATGTTGTGTTGCCTCCAATGCCTCTGTTCTGTTCCATTGGTCTATATCTCTGTTTTGGTACCAGTACCATGCTGTTTTGATTACTGTAGCCTTGTAGTAGAGTTTGAAGTCTGGTAGTGTGATGCCTCCTGCTGTGTTCTTTTTGCTTAGAATTGACTTGGCTTTGTGGGCTCTGTTTTGGTTCCATATGAAGTTCATGGTGGATTTTTCCAGTTCTGTGAAGAAAGTCAATGGTAGCTTGATGGGTATAGCGTTGATTCTGTAAATTACTTTGGGCAGTATAGCCATTTTCACGATATTGATTCTTCCTAACCATGAACATGGAATGTTTCTCCATCTGTGTTCTCTCTGATTTCATTGAGCAGTGGCTTGTAGTTTTCCTTGAAGAGGTCTCTAACGTTCCTTGTGAGTTGTATTCCAAGGTATTTTATTCTTTTTGTAGCAATTGTGAATGGCAGTTCGTTCTTGATTTGGCTCTCTTTAAGTCTGTTATTGGTGTAGAGGAAGGCTTGTGATTTTTGCACATTGATTTTATATCCTGAGACTTTGCTGAAGTTGCTTATCAGTTTCAGGAGTTTTTGTGCTGAGACAATGGGGTCTTCTAGATATACTATCATGTCAACTGCAAATAGAGACAATTTGGCTTCCTCCTTTCCTATTTGAATACCCTTTATTTATTTTTCTTTCCTGATTACTCTGGCTAGAACTTCCAGTACTATATTGAACAGGAGTGGTGAGAGGGGGCATCTTTGTCTAGTGCCGGATTTCAAAGGGAATGCTTCCAGTTTTTGCCCATTCAGTATGATATTGGCTGTTGGTTTGTCATAAATAGCTTTTATTACTTTGAGTTATGTTCCATCGATACCGAGTTTATTGAGGGTTTTTAGCATAAAAGGCTGTTGAATTCGTCAAATGCCTTCTCTGCGTCAATTGAGATAATCATGTGTTTTTTGTTTTTGGTTCTGTTTATGTGGTGAATTACGTTTATAGACTTGCGTATGTTGAACCAGCCTTGCATACCTGGGATGAATCCTACTTGATCATGATGGATAAGTTTTTTGATGTGCTTTTGCAGTCGGTTTGCTAGTATTTTATTTAAGATTTTTGCATCTATATTCATCATGGATATTGGCCTGAAGTTTTCTTTTCTTGTTGAGTCTCTCTCGGGTTTTGGTATCAGGATGATGTTGGTCTCATAAAATGATTTGGGAAGGATTCCCTCTTTTTGGATTATTTGGAATAGTTTCAGAAGGAATGGTACCAGCTCCTCTTTATGTGTCTGGTAGAAATCATCTGTGAATCCATCTGGAGCTGGTCTTTTTTTGTGTGGTAGGCTCTTAATTGCTGCCTCGACTTAAGACCTTGTTATTGGTTTGTTCATAGTTTCAGCTTCCTCCTGGTTTAGACTTGGGAGGACACAGATGTCCAGGAATTTATCCATTTCTTCTAGGTTTACTAGTTTATTTGCATAGAGTTGTTTGTAGTATTCTCTGATGATGGTTTGAATTTCTGTGGAATTTGTGGTGACTTCCCCTTTATCGTTTTTTATTGCATCTATTTGGTTGTTCTCTCTTTTCTTTTTTATCAGTCTGTCTAGTGGTCTGTCTATTTTGTTGATCTTTTCAAAAAACCAGCTCTTGGATTTATTGATTTTTTGAAGGGTTTTTCATGTCTCCATCTCCTTCAGTTCTGCTCTGATCTTAGTTATTTCTTGTCTTCTGCTAGGTTTTGAGTTTTTTTGATCTTGCTCCTCTAGCTCTTTCAATTTTGAGGATAGGGTGTCAATTTTGGATCTCTCCATTCTTCTCATGTGGGAACTTATTGCTATATATTTTCCTCTAGAGACTGCTTTTAATGTGTCCCAGAGATTCTGGTATGTTGTGTCTTTGTTCTACTTGGTTTTAAAGAACTTCTTTATTTCTGCCTTCATTTCATTGTTTACCCAGTCAACATTCAGAGCCAGTTGTTCAGTTTCCATGAAGCTGTGCAGTTCTGGGTCGTTTTCTGTATTCTGAGTTCTAACTTGATTGCACTATGGTCTGAGAGGCTGTTTGTTATGATTTCAGTTGTTTTGCATTTGCTGAGCAGTGCTTTACTTCCAATTATGTGGTCAGTTTTAGAGTAGGTGTGATGTGGTGCTGAGAAGAATGTATATTCTGTGGATTTGGGGTGGAGAGTTCTGTAAATGTCTATCAGGTTTGCTTGTTCCAGGTCTGAGTTCAAGTCCTGGATATCCTTGTTAATTTTCTGTCTGGTTGATATGTCTACTATTGACAGTGGGGTGTTAAAGTCTCCCACTATTATTGTGTGGGAATCTAAGTCTCTTTGTAAGTCATTAAGAACTTGTCTTATATATCTGGGTATCCCTGTATTGGGTCCATATATATTTAGGATCATTAGCTCTTCTTGTTGTATCGATCCTTTTACCATTATATAATGACCTTCTTTGTCTCTTTTGATCTTTGTTGCTTTAAAGTCTATTTTATCAGAGACGAGAATTGCAACTCCTGCTTTTTTTTTTTTTTTTTGCTCTCCATTTGCTTGGTAAATCTTTTTTCCATCCCTTTATTTTGAGCCTTTGTGTATCCTTGCATGTGAGATGGGTTTCCTGGATACAGCACACTGATGGGTTTTGGATTTTTATCCAATTTGCCATTCTGTGTCTTTTGATTGGTGCATTTAGCCTGTTTACATTTAGGGTTATTATTGTTATGTGTGAATTTGATACTGCCATTTTGATGCTAGCTGGCTGCTTTGCCCGTTAGTGGATGAAGATTTTCTTATTGTTGATGCTGTTTAGCATTTTGTATGTTTTAGGAATGGCTGGTACTGGTTGTTCCTTTCTATGTGTAGTGCCTCTTTCAGGAGCTCTTGTAAAGCAGGCCGGGTGGTGAGAAAATCTCTGAGTACTTGCTTGTTTGCAAAGGATTTTATTTTTCCTTCAGTTATGAAGCTCAGTTTGGCTGGATATGAGATTCTGGGTTGAAAGTTTTCTTTAAGCATGTTGAATATTGGCCCCAACTCTCTTCTGGCTTTTAGAGTTTCTGCCTAGAGATTTGCTGTGAGTCTGTTGGGCTTCCCTTTGTGGGTTACCCGATCTTTCTCCCTGGCTGCTCTTAGTATTTTCTCCTTCATTTCAACACTGGTGAATCTGACGATTACGTGCCTTGGGGTTGCTCTTCTTGCGGAATATCTTTGTAGTGTTCTCTGTATTTCCTGCATTTGAGTGTTGGCCTGCCTTGCTAGGTGGGGGAAATTTTCTTGGATAATATCCTGAAGAGTATTTTCCAGCTTGGATTCATTCTCTTCGTCACATTCTGGTACACCTATCAAACATAGGTTAGGTATCTTCACATAGTCCCACATTTCTTGGAGACGTTGTTCATTCCTTTTTGTGCTTTTTTCACTAATCTTGGTTTCTCATTTTATTTCGTTGAGTTGATCTTTGACTTCTGATATTCTTTCTCTGCTTGGTCAATTCGGCTGTTGAAACTTGTGCATGCTTCGCGAAGTTCTCGTATTGTGTTTTTCAGCTCCTTCAATTCATTCATATTCCTCTCTAAGTTATCCATTCTTGTTATTTCCTCGAATCTTTTTTCAAGGTTCTTAGTTTCTTTGCATTGATTTAAAACATGTTTTTTTAGCTCACAAAAGTTTCTCATTATCCACCTTCTGAAGTCTAATTCTGTCATTTTGTTACACTCATTCTCCGTCCAGCTTTGTTCCCTTGCTGATGAGGAGTTTTGGTCCTTTGTAGGAGGCGAGGTGTTTTGGTTTCGGGTGTTTTCCTCCTTTTTGCGCTGGTTTCTTCCCGCCTTTGTGGGTTTTTCCACCTGTCGTCTGAGTAGTTGCTGGCTTTTCGATTGGGTCTCTGAGTGTACACCCACATTGTTGATGCTGAAGTATTTCTGTTACTTAGTTTTCCTTTTAACAGTCTAGCCCCTACACTGTATGACTGCTGAGGTCCACTCCAGTCCCTGCTGCTGTGGACTCCGCCCTCCTGTTCTGGGCTCCGCCCTGTTGTCCGTGGACTCTGCCCTGTTGGCGGAGTCTCTCTGTTATGGCAGGTTGCCTTGGCAGCAGCAGGCTGCATCAGCAGTGGGCGTTTACCTCAGTAGGGGCGGAATGCCTCGGTAATGGTGGACGCCCCTCCCCAACGGAGCTGCACCATCCTGTATTCAGCTGTGCCCACAGTGAAACTCTCAACCCCGAGCGTTTCTAATCCTCTTTTGTTTGTCCCTGTGGGAGTGGGACCTGCCGAGCCTGATCACCTGGCTCCCTGCCTCAGAGCCCTTTCTCCCTCTTTTTTTTGTTGAACCGATGAGTCTCTCCCAGGTGTTTTAATTGCCTGCTGGTAGGGCACCGGGATCTGTGTGATTTCCCGTGCAGGGGCCCACTGCACTGGCTCAAATGTCGCTTCCCGGGAATCTCCTTGTCTGGCTCACTGTCCAAGTCCCATTTAATCAGATGGATATGCTAATCTGCCCTCCCAAATCTCAGATTGCCAGTTTAACAGGGCACCCAGATCAGCGCATTTTGTGCGGGGTGCCGCTGTGCTGCTTGGCGCCGGCCAAAACTGCCGGTGCAAGCCGAGAGAGCTGCGCTGGCTTCCCTTGACTCTCCTACACCTGGGAATTTCCCGGTTCTGTGGGCAACAAAGATTCGTCTGGAAATGCCACTGGGTCTCACCCTCTGTGCCTTCACTGAGAGCTGCAATCCCGAGTTGTTCCTACCACACCATCTTGGAAAACCAATCATATTTGTAGATTTTCTTATTATGTTTCTGTTATTAATTTCTGGTTTGGTTCCATTGAAGTTATAGAACACGTTCTGTATATTTTCAAACCCACTTAGGTATGGTGTCTAATTCTTTGTATAGGTTGCTAGGTTTGGTTTACAAGTATTTTGTTCACAAAAGATATTGGTCTGTAGTTTACTTTTCTTTCTTCTGGTAACACTCATTACTCATATTAATGGTAGCAGATTTCAGTATGCTGTATCAAATCACCTTAAATTTGGTGCTTCAACAACAGAAATTTATTCTTTTACAGTTGTGAAGGCAAGAAGTAAAAAATCAGTTTCTCAGGATGAAATAATGGTACTGGGAGATTAACACATTCTGTGGAGGCTGTATGGGAAGATGTGTTTCTTGACTTTTCTAGCTTCTGGTGGCTGTCAGCTTTCTTTGGCTTATGGCTACATCACATCAATTTCTGCCATTGCGATTAGATTCATATTGGGAAATTTCTATTATTTCATCTTCTACTTTATTGAATCTTTTCTTTCTCCCTTACAGTCATTCTGTCATGGAACCTGTCTACTGAGCTTTTTTGTTTCAGTTATCATATTTTTGAGTTTTAAGTTTTCTATTGGTTATTCTTTAGGTCTATTTTTTTTTCCTGAAGGTTTCTATTGTTTGCATTTGTTTCAAGCATATTTTAATAGCTCGTTGAGGATGTTGAGGACTTGTTAAGTCTACTTTAAAGTATTTGTCAGATCATCTAATATTTCTGTCACTTCAGTGTTGACATCTATTGATTATCTTTTTCCATTCAGTTTCACATCTTCCTGGTTCTTGGAGCCACAGTTTTTGCTGTGGTGTTGGCTTAGTAGGATGGTTACTATCTGAACATTTTTGTCTTACTAGGCCGCCCCTTGATTCTTTTCCTAGAGAGAGAAAGCTTTTGTTGGGCTTTGATCTGTGTCTGTTTGAGTTTTTTATGTTTCCAGCTTTTTCACCTTGATTTCTGGTATAAGGCAAAAAGAAAACCCAGGGAACTTACTACCATGTTATTCTTCAAGTCTTGAGGTCACAAGTAACCTTTTATTTTTGCCTTCCATTCTTATATTTATTGTATAGGTAATGTCCAAAGCTTTCAATTGTATAGAAGCAGAAGAATAGGAAAAAGTACATTTGCATTTTGCCAGAAATGGAATTTCTATATGACTATTTGAAATTCTGTTTATTTTTTAAACTCTTTATAACTGAAAATTTCAAACATATTTATAAATAAAGAGAAGATAGCATAATGAACTCTATACTTTAAAAATGATCAATATTCTACCTTTTTTGTTTCTTTTTTTCTCACAAGACACTATTTGGGGGAGATCAGCATATTATAAATAAAATTTTATTCAACTCTAATTTGTTTTATAGGATAGTCTTTGATTCTTCATTAAATTTTTATTTTTACTTTAAACTGCTTTGTACAAAGATTTATGTATTTTCTTCCTTGAGATGTTTGTAATATATTATTAATTGAAACTCACTATAGACACATAAAATATTCTGAGCTACCAATATGTTGCCATATATGTTTATTAGACATGGTGAGACTTTTGGTGACTTTAAATAAAGGTAGTTTATTAAATGTTTAATATTTCAAATAAAGAAATGAATATATGTTATCATTTAACTTACTCAGAACACTGGTTTGGGAAGACTCCACTGTAAAATTGTGAGATTGGATTTATGAATTATCTACCTTTCTTTCTGTTATACTTTAAAGATGAATGCACAATTAAAACATTTGCATGACTAGCAAAATTCAAAGACAACTATGATGTGTACTAAGTAGTAATTTTGATAAGTTGCCAATTTATTGTATGGTACATAATTTATTTTTTAGAATCTGGAATACAAAAGCTGATTCAACAAAAGCCCAGTACTTTAAAGAGTAGTAACCATAAAATACAGCTTTCTATGGTTACTCTTGTCACTGAGGCCTGGTGTGTACTCAAAATCCTGCACTATTTCCTCTTCTCCAGAGGAGAAAATATTAAGCAGTTCAGTCCAAAATAAGTGAGAGAAAAAAATGCTACAGATAGTTTAATGACATACCCTTCAGGGTAAGTGTAGTTTTAGTCATGGTAAACAAAGGACAAATGACAGCCCATCCAAATTGAGTCTGAAATATCTTCAGATATCTGAACAGTATTTATTCCAACAATAATGTGAGCTGTCTCTGTGTGTCAAGAGTTATGAAGCCAGTCTTTTAGAGGAGTTAACACACAACACACCAGATCTCTGTCTTGAAACTTTTTGGTCTAAAAATACAAATATGGGACAGTTGTATGTTTTAATGGAGGGCTAACATAATCTTTACTATTCCCTCTTTCTTGCTTATCCTTCCCTTAAAGTTATATATTTCAGAATCTTGGTGCAGATGACTTTTGGAAATCTATAGATTAAACTCCTAAATAGGTTTATAGAGTTCTATAGATTAAACTCCTAAATAAGTTTATAGAGTTCTGTTAGTATAAGGCTCTTGAAATAATTGGGGTTTTTCTCTTTCCCCTTGTTATTCTGTATAATTTTTCTATCACTTCATTAGTGACTTCTAGTTCTTGAATTAATTTATTTAGGTTAGTTATTCCTGCTTCTGTTTCCTCATATCCTCTGTTTATGTCTGTATTCTATAGATCTGGCTCATTGTATAAGAGGAGAAGTTTGCTGCCTTAGTGAGATTTTTAAGTACTCTGGAATGTAGAGGCTGTGTTACTGTCTTTTTATTCCCAGCATGTAGCACAGAGACTGGTACATAATGGGCTCTCAGTCACATCTAGGTTAAAATTTTGAGGTAGTATTATTTGAATTGAAGGACAGATGGGACTTGCATGAAGTTTAGCTTTCAATAATCTCTCCTCTTGCATCCTCAAAGACAACAAAGCACACAAAATGGCCTAAAATAAAAATCATTTTCAATTACTTTCTCACTAATGACTATAGCTCTCTCCCAGCTAGATTCCTGATTTGAAGATGATAATAGTTATAAATGAACATTGAACTGAGTTAAAGTCAGTGTCCTAGAGTCTCACCCTACAGGATCAGTAGCAAGGTTTTTCTAAGGTATTTCTCTTTCTTCTTGCTATGATTTCTGCTGTTGCTATCTCCTTTCTTCTAAGTAGGCGCTCTATGAATTCCTTATTCCCTCTCATTTTTCCCCCCCTTTAATCATGGCATTCAGAGCATGTCAGAGAGACAGTGTCTATATCTATTTAAGTAGTAGCCAACCCAGCTTTAGACCTAATTGACAAAGTATATTGATAAACTTAAGAGAAAAAAGACATTCTATCTCTCTCTCCTCCCCATCTCTTTCTGAAAAAGTGTCACTTTGTTGCACAGGCTAGATTCCAGTGGCATGATCATAGCTCACTGTAACCTTGAACTCCTGGGCTCAAGGGATCCTCTTGCCTTAGCCTTCTGAATAGCTAGGATTGCAGGTGCATGCCACCAAACTTGGCTAATTTTTGTTAAATTTTTCATAGAGACAGGGTCTCACTATATTGGCCAGGCTGGTCTCAAACTCCTGGGATCCAGCAATACTACCACACTGGCTTCCAAAAATGCTGGGATTACAGGTGTGAGCAACTGCACCTGACCAAAGACATATTTTTCTTTAGCCTCTGTAATTAGTAGCTAAAGCAAATTGTTATTGCATTTTATCCTTTCTATTCTTGATTTTCTATTGAGTCTCAAGTGGAACAAGGCCTGCTATGCTTCTGCAGAACCTTAAAATTAAGCTTAAGGGAAAAAATCTAAAAGAAATATTGTGTGAAAAATTATTCCTCTTTACTTTTAGGAGCCTCAGATGATTTGACTGTTTCAGCAGGATTTTCTTTAAATATTATCCTATTCACAAGGGCTAGAAGAATCTTCTGTAGTATCCCAAATTGACTGAACCCTGTGTAACCAAAGAACAGCTAGCTATATGCCATAGCAAACATTTGTTGAGTATCGACAGGTACCAGACACATTGCTTGGTGGCACTGGGCAAACAAATATAAGTAGGTCTGATATTCATATCCTTAAAGACCTCTCAGCATAGTGGGGAAAAATGATTTTAAGAAATCATGTAGAATGGTGAAAGGGGATAAAGTAATATGAAACTACAAGTTATATAGTAAGAGGAGCTATTGCGTCTCTCCGATGTAGATTGTAGGAGGTCAGGGCATGCTTCCTAGTGGACATCACATTAGAATTGAACAATAAAGAGCATAGGAGACAGTGATTTCATTGGAAGCACCCTGGAGGCCAAGAGACTGCAATGGTTGTTGACATAGCCTGAAGGATCTATGGGGCACTTCCTCGAAGATTTTTCAGATCTCCAGAACTGATGTCTCATACTCACTTTATTTCTCTGAGGGATGTTTTAGGGTCTCTAGACCAATCCACTATTGTAATTTTAGTTGGAGACCCTCTTGTATTAGTGACATTTCTGATTGAACTGTTGTCTCCACCTGGGATTATTCTGCTGTGACTATGCCACATGAAACGATATTAGAAAATATGAGGTGAAGCTCTCTTTTCTCCATCCTGTGGTTCTGAACTGCTTTAAACTGGTTTGGAAGAGCAAGCAGGCAATAAGACACCATGAGTAGAGTGATAGATATAATGCAAATGTAGCAATCATCTGAGGGGATATATGTTCTTATATTGAAGAAGTTCCCTTGGGTCTTACAAAAAGGGACAATACACAATAATATCTGCTTAAGCAAAATCTCTTTTTTTTTTCCATTTAAGAAGCCCACCTAGCATAGTGTTTATACTATTCTTCAAGGACTAGTGTATACTAATAGCACATATTTTTCTTCAAGGAATATTACTGAGTTACTAGCGTCACTATTCTACTTTTGTCTGATAGTATGGAAGCTTTTGTTATTAAGTACATTTAAAATCTGTGAATTTTGGTGTAAAAGAGAACAGAATTAAATTTCTCGCTTTAAAAACATCAGATATCTGCCTTAACCAAGTGATCAACATTAACGTTAGTTGTAACGCATGTTGACAACATGAGTCCCTTGAAATGATGTTCTGAACAGAATACAATATCTCTTCTGTGGTATTCTTGCTAAAATTCACAACTTAAAAAGTTTCTAGGTCATGAAAGACAGGGAAAGACGGAGGAACGATTATTGAGAATAGCCTAAGGAAAAATAACAAAGAAATGCAATGTGGTGTCTTGGATGGGAACCTAAAACAGAAAAATTTCATTAGTGGGAAAATTGGAGAAATTTGATTAAAGTCTATAGTGTAGTTGATATTATTGTACAAAAGTCAGTGCCCTGGTTTTGATAACTATGACTAATACGAAATGTGAACACTTAACGAAACTCTGTATTATTTTTGCAAGGTTTTTTGAATTCTAAAATTAGTGAAAGAAAACAGTTAAAAACTATTCATACATATGTAAATGTAACATAAATTTGCAACTGGAAATAAAAGCAGATTTATTATTCATGTATTTACATTGCCGGTGATGGTTAATGGTTATTTTAAGTTTAGAGGTATTTGTATAAATATGGATACTATAAAGTTTTGAATAAGTTTTAAAACAATGTTATTCATATTAACTCAATGTTTTTGGATTCCTTTGAATGGTTTTTGGTTGGAGTTCTTTCTCTTTAATCTACACTTTCTGGATATTGTTCTAAGTATTGATAATGGTATTTACAGTAGATTGTAGCAGAAATAAGATAATTTTTTTGGTTTATGAAAACACTAAGTACTTCTTGAGGATTTACAGACATAGAATTGACTGTCAGTCATTGGAAATGCTGTACGGATTAATTTGCTTGCTTTTTTTTTTTTTTTTTTTTTAATTTCTGCCCCCTGCCCACTCCCTGCCTTTTTGGAGTACAAACCACAATGTTCTTGCCTCCTCCATTGCCCTCTAGGAGTAGACTAGAGAACTTGTACCATTGTGAATTCCTGAATGTGCAGTTCAGGGGGAAAAAATAAAATAAACTTGGAAGTTTCTGAATTTAGTGGGTTATTAATACAGATAGCTCAGAAATATATTTACCAAATATCACAGTCTCAATTTTTGTATAGCATTGCCAGCATGTTGTTTTAAGACCTATTGTTTATTTTGGCATATGCAAGTCCCATTAGCCTTGTGCCAAGTGGAAGACTCGGGGGCTTAGTAGATGCTTTATTCACGAAGCCAATGTCAACAGAAACCTTCAGGATCCATCTCTCATCTGTGATCCTTCCTCCTTCATCATGCACACCCCCTTCGCTCAGATGCCTCAGGCTCTTTGTTCCCTTTCCTAATATTAAAACCCATTCTGTTAGCTCCTTTTTCGGAAATAAATGTGAAGAATTAAAATGTTATTTCACCTATTTCTGCTTTTGGGGGAAAAAAACCCTACACATGTATGTTCTACTAATAATAGATTATTCTTCAATTTATTTATTTATTCTTTCATCCCTCTACTATCCTTTGGAGTTCAGGTGTTAGAATTAGTAGCATCATATTTGCATAGAATATTTTCATTTGCTAAATTAAAAGCATCTCAGAAATATCTTTCTACCTTTTTTTCGGGTAACATTGCACTTTTATAGCATTATTGAAAATTTATTTTCTAGGAATATAAGGCTAAAATGAAATTTAAGTCATATTTCAATATGGTGCATATTTTAATTTTTGACAGAAATGTAACTTTTCTGAGATATATTTATTCCATGACTGCACAAAAAAAATATGTATGGGTTAATGAAAGCTTGCAACTGATGATATTTTTAGACTAGAAGTTAACTGAGGCCAGCTAAACTGGGTTTGACTTAGGTTGACTACGTCATTTTTAAATAGAGATTTACAATATGACTTTGAACTTATTGATATTATGAATTTCATTGTTATTTTCCTATGAATTGTGTGAAACTTACCACAGTGGGTAGCTGGATGGTTTCAATAGGTAATGACTGAACTTTTCACCTCAGGCCTTGGTTCACATTAGGCTGTGGTTTCAAGTGATTGACAGCCATTTCATAGTAACCTGAAATGAATTGGGGGTCAAAATCATCCAAATGATGGAGAGAAAATGCCCCCGTTAGAAAAAAGTAAAAGAAGAAGTAAACTAACCAATGCAGTTGAAACTAATTGGCCTCCTTATTGGCAAAGGATTGAACGGGCACAGGGACTGAATTAATCTCTTGAATTCGGTGGCAGATCCTTGCAGGTTGAAATTGTGAATTGGCAGGTTAGCATAAGGGGCGGCTGTATCCCTCTAGCGTGTGATACTTCTGTTCTGTGAATTTCCATTTTGTGGAGCTGTCAATCTGAGGCTTTTGTGAGCATTAAAGTTTCTTTAGAAACAACACCACTAAAAAAAGAATGACCCCACCTCCTAAACTACCACATAAATCAGCTTGATTAGTAATCTCCATTAAGAGACACTGAGTTTTGAATTGGCAGGGGTATTGTAGGTCCAGAATGAAGGACTTGGCAGGGCCAAATAGGGAAGTTTGAACATCTGCCCCACTCCGTCCTAGCACTTCTGCGAGTTTTAAGCCTATTCACAAATGGCCTAAATTATAAAAGTGCAAACTGTAGTTCTGCATAGCAGTTTTTCAAATAGCATTAAGGGGTGAATATATAGTATTAGTATTTATTGAAGGTATAGAAATTTCACAAAATAGTTTTATTAAGGAGAAAGGTAACAGTAACAGACCTTTATATTTGAGCCCATTAATACCAGCTTTCTTTTAGCATTCTTCTTTTCTTTAACAAGTGAAGTTTGATCTTGAATTTTTATTCAAAGCTCTGTAAACCAAAGCCACAGATGGGGTATTGCTGTGTCATTTCCATGGCCTTATACAGATTACAGAATGTATACAGCTGTCCCATACTCCCTTAATAGACCTTCAGCTTTTCAATACATCTTCCACTGATGGCATTTCTGTGGATAAACATCATTTCAGAATGAAATGTGCCAGATGTCCTGCAGTGCACTTAGGTACAACAAGGCATTTTTTAAAAAAGTCGTGCCTATATTATTTACTCATTTAGAGAATGTGACTTCTGGGATATACATTGAAAATCCAAAATTTGCTGAATGAGAGAGGAAATAATATAATAGTTTTAACTCTTATGTACCTTAATATTCCTGTAAACACATTTTTTTTCCAGAACATAAAGAAATCAGTATTTTATATCCAGGTTTCTCACATTTTTTTCCTCTAGGAGGCATAACTCAATCAAAATCTCTGGTTACTATTGAATAGAAATAGTCCTTTTTATTGAGGTTAAAAATTGCTAGATCAGGGATTTGGAATATATATATATATGTACATGTATATACATATATATATAATGTCTCTATATAAACACATATATATATAATTTTTCCTTCAGTACAGCTAATTTTAAGAATGAATCCTTTCATTGTAATTGAGTTTTATATTTTTGCCACAAGTAAATATTATTTTCAAGTTCTATATTTTGTTAACAGACTGGAATAGGTGATCCAAATGAAAGTAAAACACCAGTGAGAAATGGTTATTCAGGATTACAAAATCAGCATTTGATTCTCTTATGTCAAATGCAACTCTACCACATGCTAAAGTGCTTGACTGACTACTGACTTACGTCACTTTACATTTTTTATATACATACCCCTCTTCAAAGACTGCAAAATTCTCAACTGTAAGGACCATATCTCCTGCCACTTAATACACCTTGTTGCTGGACACAATGTGAGATTTTAGTTAGTGCCTGTTGAGTTGATGACTACATTTATGGTAAACTGGAACAAGGAGATATGTATTAAATTTTTCTATGAGAAAATCCATTTTCATAAGTGCTTATAGATTATACCGAAGAGATTATAGACTTCACTTAATTGTGATATTGCAAACTGTAGTAGCTTTATTTTTCTTCAGCATGTTTTGTATGAATTTCTCATTTTTTAAAGAGTGAGGGTTCTGGAGGCAGTTCACTAATAGCTGTTAAAACTGAGATGCATGTCTTTAGATGGTCCACAACTAGAGAAGATTGTGCTAAGCTGCATTCTGAAGTTTCTGAAAAATCCCTAGGAATTATTTAAAAGAGATTTCCTTCAATATTGTATAAACTAATTATCTATAAAATGTTTATCCTAAGCAAAATAATAATAATAATAAATCATAATGAGAAAATGTTACTCCAGGAACATTGACAATTATTTAAAATCTCACTATGTATTAAATTGAAAAAGTATGATTCTTGAAACTGTATGCTTTTCTATGTGTGCACTCCCTAAGAAAACTAGCTGAAACTTTTAATGATTATCAAATGACTTAATAATTTTATATATTGCCAGTTTACCTCCTCTTCCTAACAGCAATGCTCCTCTTAACACAAAATATACTGCATTTAGAAAATTGAAACATGTTTATCATTTGTTTTGCTATCAGGGTTTTGGGAAAATATCTATGCTGTAGTTCTGTCTCTGACAGCTGTGTGGTTAATTTTTCGATCCCTGGTATGTAGCTGTCTCTTTCAGTGCTGCTGTGTTTGCAGCCATGCTGTCAACATCCACCAGAGAGCAGAGCAGGACCAACCCCCACATCTTTCATGCTAGAAATAGATGGAGACAGTAACACAGTCAGATCCTTGGCCAAACAACGCGGATTGCAGTTCATTTCAAAGGTCAGCACGTATTTAAGCTTGCTTCATTGCTGCCACCTTTATGCCTGAGATTTTCATTTAAAAAAAAATCAGTTTACCCAGTTGCCTTTAGAGACAGAAAAATGAAAGTGCTGAGTCCTATTTTCATTTGGAGATATCAAGCTTTTTATCAAATTATAGAGGTGGCGTTTCAGAATATTTCATATCTGATCAAGAGGGAAATCCAAAAATAATTTTCTCTTTATTCAGGAGTCTTTCAGGCAGGAAAACTGTTTTATTTTTTACTTAATATTGTGCTCAAGTCAATCATTTTAAATTCATAGAGAAAGCAGACATTTGAAAACAATCTATAATAAAAATATTTTGGAGTTTAATATTTTTATTTATATTTTCTAATGAAAACACAACAATTTGTACTCTTTCGACATGTTTTAACTTATCACCTAGTAAAAAATTTACACATTTTCTTTTTTTTATATTAAGGATGGTGAACAAGTGAATAATTATAAAATACTTTCTAGTTAAAAAGAAATAGTTTGCCTTTAAAGAAAAAAACAAGGATGGTTTATTTTGTTTTAAATAAAATCTGTCCTTTTCCTATTTACTATAAAGATCTAATATACATAGGAAGGATATGATATGGTATATATTAGGAATATTAACATGGCCAGTATATATTAAGGATTCTCTGTGGTTTGTGTCACAGATATCTTTAAGACTAATACTTTATTTTTAATTAAAATAATTAGTTTTGGGAAGAAGCTTTACATCTTCTTTGCAAAAATAGAGTTCTAGAAAATGAAGAAAATCATTCTGAGATATGATGTACAAGCCACAGAGAAAATACATTTTCAAAATAGTGTGTTAATAAAGATTTTTGATATCAAAATGTGAAAAAAATTTGTATAAGTTGTTTCATTAATCATTGGAAATTAAACTGCCTATAATTTTTTTAAATGATAAAAACATAAGTGGTGAAAAGTTTTTCAAACTTGATGTCATGACCATTTTAGATCATGGAAATTCATATTTTTCTTGTGACACATTGAAGGAACATAATTATGGAAATACCTTAAAGAGTGTTTAAAAGGAATGCCTTGAGGCTAAAGGCTTCCTAAAAGAAATACTCACATACTCAGGCTATATAGCTGAATATACATATACATACATATATATATATATATATATATATATATATATATACACACATATATATATATATATATACATATATTAGTGATAATTTTAACCAGGTTGTTTTTAATTTTGGCATTCATGTATTTCTGAAATGAATATTTAAAATACCTTATAACTGACTGAAAGAGGAAAAAGCATATCTGTATTTTAAGTATAATAATTTTGGACTTATAAATAGATTTTATAAAATTTTTTGAATACATCATTAAAAATTTATAACTTATTTTAAAATAATTAAGAAATAAATATGGCTCAAAATCCAATCATCAGTTGTATTTAGACTTGGACTGCTTCACTCATTTCTATAGACTGGTTGGAATTTGGAAACAAATTTTCATTTGTTTTCAGGAGTAATGATCTATAGAAAGTATGAGATCCCGAAAATATGATAATAGTACCTTAGGATAAAAGTAAGAAATGTGAAAGGTGAGAAAACTGGGAAAAATAGGACCTCAAGTCCCTTGGGCTATCCAAGTGCATCTTTTAAGGTGAAAGATAGCATGAACCCACTTTCTCATCCCTCAATTTCTAAAGTGGTGCTGATTTTATTTGTTATAAATTCTAAAGTGACTTACATATAAGTTTTTTACTTCTTTTTTAGATGCAATTTAAAACAACAAATCATCATCACACAATGAAACCAGGTAACAAACTTGCATACGTGTCCCCTGAATCTAAAGTAAAAGTTGAAAAAATTAAAACAAACAAAGAAAAGCAAACTTCTATTAGAAAATTATATTCATATTTTAAAGGAGGTAAAAGGTGTTTTTTGCCAATTATTTGCCCAACTGCATACTATCTCATTTAACCTTTATAGTCATGCTTGGAGCTAGGTGGTGCTAGGCGCCCCGTACAGATAAGAGACTTAAAATTTTTAGAGTTTAGTGATTACCTCTATTACTTAGCCAAGCCTTAGTCTCAGATCATCTGACTCCACATCCTATTTTTCTCTTTTGCTATGTTGAAATTCTAGACAAAGACAAAAATCCTTCCCTTAAAGGTTAACTATCTTAGAGATTCGTGGATTTGAATTACTGGCAGAAAGAAAAATTAGGAAGAGCAAAGATTAGTTGTGAGGTGAATGATAATACATGGGTGATTTCTGTTTTTCAGTTTTTGGTTTACTTTTGTAGTCAATTGTCTGTATTAAAAAACAAACAAAAATGCCCAAAACTTAGACTGATTTGTTGTTTATCAGGTTTTTATCCCAACACCATCATTACTCATAACAGAATAATTAAAGCTATTTAGCATATATTGCTAGTAAAATGGGAGTTTTATATGTGAAAAAATAGCAAATGCATTTTTTGATAATTAAAGATAGGAATTGTATGTGATATTAAAGGCCGTTATGTTTAAATATGTTGTGACAATTTTAATGTAGAAATATAATTTAGCTTGACTTTTGCTTTTTTTTTTTTTAACATTGGTTAAAAATTTTAGTGTACAAGAAGACTACAGAATTGCCCTATTGTTATTTATTCAACTCAAGTCTCAAGTACCAGGGGCTAAGAAAGTCAGGAAAGCCAGCTTTTTTTTTTTTTTTTTTTTTTTTCCATTCTTCATCACGACCTCTACTTCCATGCTCCCCAGATGTAGCATGGTCATCTTTTGAAATGATGCATTCAACTGCAATATTTTAAAAAGTCTTTTGCTTTTGTGCAAATGAGAAATCAGGTTCAAATGATTATAGGTAGAAGTGATCTTTAGCCTTTTCTTAGAATTTAAGTTACATTTACATGTAGAGGTAGGTGATCTTTGGCCTTACTTTAGAATTCTAGTTATAGTTTTTTTTGAAAGCCTGGTAGTCCTTTACGTAAGCTCTACATTTACTGCAATAGAGCAGCCAAAGGATACTTTGACTGCTGTAGTAGATAGTTACTTTTCTTTTGCTTATTAATACAAAGGTGCTTAGTGGCACCTTTAAAAAACCATTTATGTGGATTCTGTTAAAATTATTTTTTCCAAAATGATCTGCAAACCTAGTATTCTTCTATATTCAGAAGTTTAAAAATAAACCTCTTAAGCCTCAAGCAGAATAATGATTTATACAAAAATAAAGAGAAATGAAATTTTTTTCTTACAATATGGCCACTGTCTTTCACTGAGTTCTAAGGATATTAGCATTAAAGTTCCTATGATGAAACCCTTTAAACTCTATGACAGGAACTTGGAGCCCTCTGTGGAAGCCTCTCAAGAAATCTGATACAACGAAAATATTGTTCAAAACTTGTGTTTTTTTGTTGTTGTTGTAAGTTGTGTATATTAAAGGGATTACATTTTACAGTGCAAATATTAGAAGGCAGATTTGAAACTGCTAGTATATTTTTAAAGGAATTCATGTACATTTTCTGAGTTGATTCTATCTGAATTTTTAAATAGACACAGACGCAGAATCTGCCTTATCATTATTAGGTCATGGAGTAATAGCCCTATGCAAAGATTCAGATGAAAAGACAGTGGTAAAATCAAAATTTTCTCATTTTCTTAAAATTTAAGATAAAAATGAAGGGTCACTGTGTAGAGATTTCATGAGTTCGACTCATTAATTCACAAAGAAAGGAAAAGGAGAAGAATATATTTTAAAAGAAAAACATTAGATTGTGTTGGCTGTATTTCAGATGATGATTTGTTTTTAGTGATTTAGACCTCTATTACATTTCTATAGAATTAGTATTGATAATTTCAGTTTTTTTAAAAGTCTTATTTTGCTCTAATTAAAAGACAGCACAACTATCTTAAAATCACGAATACTGTAGAGTTCTTCATAACTTTACGGATCCAGACTCTTAGTATTCATTTGGATGTCACATTGTTGTTAGCTAGATATTTCTATGTTGCTTGTTTGTATATTTAGAATATGGTTGATATACTTTATTTTCTTACATATCCCAATGTATTTTAATATAGGAACTTGCATATAGAATTCCAAATTTATTTTATGATAGCACCCTCAAATTTTAAAGTACATTATTTATCTGGTAGGCTAAAAATCTAAGCCAGTCTGTGAGGTTTCAAAGAAATTCTAAAAAACAAAATGCAGTTAGTTGGAAGCATGATTTCAGTAGGAATATCTTCTGAATTGTTTGTGGTTCATATAAATATATTTTGAGGGAAGTTCTTGTACCAAAGTTCAAGGTCCTGATATTTACATAGTTTCTTTACATAGTGCACCAAGTTGATTTGTGAGGAAATGAAGAGAATTTAAATTAAAAATTTAAACCATGAATGTAAAATTGCTGGATATTTGCACATAGTACAGGGTTGAAGGGAGTTTTTTTTAAGTTATCCATATGGCAGCAGAACTTTTAATAAACAATAGTTCTAACACAGATTCTTTATGGAAACAGAAAATAGGATTTATGAGGTGACATTTTGAGTATGTTAAGTAAAATGAAATAAGATTAGGTTTATTTTCCTATTTCCCCCCAGCCTTGCGAAGGTTTAGTGGCTGAATTACCACTTATAATTTGTTTTTTCATTCCTTGCATGCATTTCATTAACCTATTCCTGGCTCTGCAGCCAGCCTGCAGAGAAAAATCAGCAGAAGGATTTCTGAACAGATTGGCTACAACACGCTATAGGACAAATTTCGGAATCCAAGGACAATTTGATAACTTTTACTGTACTCTACATTAATAATGTGAAAAGTTTCATTTTGTTTAAATGGTATCTTAGAGAATTAATGTTATTTAATAACATTTAAGTGAAAGTTATGAGATACTGCCAAACACTCAAAATTTAACTGATAGTGCATTGAAATGATTCTAACTGCTTCAGAGTCAGGACTGAATAGATTAGTATTGAAGTTCAGTTCTGGGATTTTACCACTTACTCGATGAACTACTGGAATAGTAGTAAAGTTTTTGTAATACAGTTGATTTTTCCTTGGAATAGGTATGAGACTCACTTAATAAAGATGGGGAGATGTTAAAAAACAGATGTAATTGTACAATTTTCTGAATATAACAGAATGTTGCCTTTCATTGTTTTTTAAAATAACTGTTACGTATGTTAGCACAATAATGTAATTGTGCATAAATAAATGAAATTGGTGTTGAAATGCATACAATTAATTTTCATGTGAAAGTTACCTTTTAAATTATATTTTGCTTTGACTTTAATTTTATACATTTGCATTCCCCAACAGAGAATGATGGCTCAGAATGCCCCAGGTGAGAGGATGAGATGAGTTTGTGATTTAAAAATGCTGTGATTCTAAAAAGAAAATTTTTAAATTTAAAAGGTACTTCAACTTTTTGTGCCATAATTCCCTCATACTGTTTAAAGACTCAGCGTTCTCTGTACTGTTTTATAACTTATTATTTGTTCGAGCCAGTGATAGTACACTCATTACTCCCTGCAAAAGGCAGTCTCTGGTTTGGAATATTTTAAGAATCAAATTGTTTCTTTCTTTTCTTCTTGCTTGTTTTGAGCTCACATCTGCCCTATAATACCTTCTATTTGCAGTTTTTGTTCTGTGATAGAAAGCTACTAGAATGTCACTCATTCTCTACATGAAAGACTATCAAATTCAGCTATTGCTATGTTTCTCTGCTCTTTTTTATAGCAAAAGTCCTGGAAAGAGTTCAATTTAGCAAATGTTTATGGAGCATCTAATGCTATTTTAGGTTTTTAGGATATAAACAAACAAACAAACAAACAGAATAAAGGTCCCTGCCTTGAGGAAGCTTCTATTCTAGTTGGAATAAGAAAATAAAAGACAGTAAGTATACCAAATGGTTTTAGAATACCATTGGCTCTAATTGTTTTTCTTCCCATTCTTTTACACATTCCCAGTAGGCTGTTGTCCCTGCTATTCTTCTGAACATCTCTTCACTTGAAAACTGGAATCTCATTATTACTTCTTCATTCTCAGTCTGAATTGGTTTTTATCTTTTCAGCAACATTCGAAACAACAGAACACACCCTCCATCCTTTTTGAAATATTTTCTTTATTTTCAGGGCACCATTGGCTCTTACTTTTTTTTCCTTGACTCACTGCCACCCTTTCTATTCTCCTTTGCCAGCATCTCCTCCTTTTCCAGGCTTTTAAGTGCCCCAGGGCTCTGTCCCTACTCTCTCATCCTTCTCTTCTTTTTTCTCAGCCTATACTTACTTTTTAGGTGATTTCACCAGTTTCATAGCTTCAGTGCCATCTTTATGCTGGTATCTTTCAAATATTCTATAATCCAAAGAAACTAAGATATTGATTCTCAAACTGACTTCTGATTCACCATTATTTTGTATACTACTAAGGAGAAAAAGAAAAGGTTGCCATTTCTCTTTGTAACATATTATTGATTGTAAGACATGTCCCTATTTCAAAGACGTTAAAATAGAAAAAAAAGTTTATTATAGAATCATTGAAATGTAGCATATGTCCTGACCCCTCCTCTTAGATTAAGACTGTTATATTCAACGGCATAGACAACATCTCCACTGGGCTGTCAAACAGGTGTCTCAGGTAGCATTCCTTAAACTGAATTCTCGATTCCCACCCATCCCCAAATTTGCTCTTCCTCTAGTGCTCTCCACATCAATAAATTGAATCTCCATTCTTCCAGTTGCTTTGCTCAAAACCCCTAAGGTAATCTCTGATCTGAGTTTTCAACTTTGGCACAAATTTTATAATAAGGAAATTTTCTACTTTAAAATAAATCCCCAAATTTGATCACTTTTTACTAAGTGCACTATCATGCTTGTCTAAGATACTTTTTCTCCTGCTTCTATTACTGAACCAGTCTCCTAACTGGTCTCTGGTGTCCATCTCTTGCTCTGAAGCAGTTGTATTTCACTTATAGCCAGAGAGAGTATTTAAAAAACTAACATCAAATTGCCCCACACTAACTCAAAACCTTTCAGAGGCGTCTCTTTATACTCAACATATATTTCATCCCTTTCCTGGGTTTTTAAGTCTCCACATGACTATGCTCCTGCCTCACTCTGTGGCCTAACTCTACATTGCTCTTTGCTGGGTGCCATATTTTCCAGGTTATTCTTCCTAATCCTCCACAGCACCATGCTAGTTTCCTCCCTGCTCCAAGATCATTACAACGAACATTACATAATTTGATGTCCTGCTACATGATGATCCTTCTGTATTCCCCCTCCTGCCCACAATCCAAGGTAACTATGCCTTTGCTTTTATTTATGGTTTTAGCACATATATAGATACCTCTAAAGTATATACAACTTGTAGTTTTGTTCTGTATAAATGGAATTATACTGTATGTGTTCTCATGTGAATTGCTCTTTCACTTAACATTATGATACATATATCAGTACTTTGGTTGTTTACTCAGCTGTGTAGTATTTCATTGCATGGATATACCAAATTTATTATTCATACATTTAACTGTCAACAGATTTTTTTGCATGTTTTTGGATATATAGTAACAGTCATGTGACAGCTGCTGTGACAGTCATGTGCATGTTTCAAGATGAAATTGTTTCACTGGAAGGGGATTTGATGTCACAAGGAATGTGTATCTTCAACTTTACTAAAAATGCAAATAATATTCCAGAGTTGTTAGGCCCTTCAATAGCTTATAAAATTACCTGCAAATCCCCAACCTCAGGAAATCTTGATATTGTCAGACTACTTTTTTTTCTGAATCAAATGGGTATAAAATGATATTTTATTATTTAAATTTATATTTTCTTAATAATTTTATGTACTTATTGGACAAGGTTTCTTTTTGTTACATTCCCATTTGTGCCTTTGCCAGTTTTTTAAAAATGGGATTTTTAAGCTGATTTTAAATGTATTCAAATAGGATTCTTTACCATCCTATATGAGTATTTTGTTGGTTAAATATTCTGCAAGTATTTCCCATTTGTTGTTGCTTAGCATTTTACTCTTGTTATGGTATTTCTTGATGAGGAATAGTTCTTGATTTACTGTGAAGGATTAACTTTTTCTTTTATTAATTGTACTTTTTGCATGTCATATAAGAAACTTTTCCTACTCTGAAATCTTAAAAATATTCTCCTATATTTTCTTCTAAGTGTTATAGAGTATTTCTTCTACATTTAAGTACTTAATCAATCTGGAATTAACTTTTGTGTTTGGTAGGAGCTAGCAGTTAAGTTTCATTTTTTTCCAGATAGAAAATCAACTATTTCCACACCATTTATTAAAGTGATCATCCTTTTAAATAATCTAAGAAGTAAACTCTGTCTTAAATTACAATTCCCTTTGTATTGATACTCTTTCTGGGCTCCCTATTCTGATGATAAATTTGTACATCTCTTTGCTGATACCACCCTGTCTTAATTGCTACAGGTTTAAGTAATACTATTTAACTGGTAAAACAAGTTCCCTGACCTTGTTCTTCTGCAATATTTAGGCTGTTATTGGCCTTTTGATATTCTGCATAAATTTTGGAATACTATTTTCATATTTACTGAAAAAATCTAAATATATTTTGATTGAAATTTTGGTAAATCTGTAGATCAAAATGAAGAAGGTTGACCATAACCAGCCCCAACTAAGTCCCGAAGCGCTGCATCTCAAATAAGCTTCTTGGTAGATGACATTTCACATGAGCTGTCAAAATTCATTGCTATGGGAATTAAGTGTGTCTTGTGTGGCTTTGCTAGTTGAGAATTCTTGGAAGCTTGGGCTAGGTTTTCTCTTGACTTTTCCTATATACTTTTCCCCCTTGCTGATTTCCTTTTGCTTCATATCCTTTCACTATAACAAATCTTAGCCATGAGCATGGCTATATACTGAGTCATGTGAGTCCTTCTAGTGAATCCTGATTACTTCCTACATACCCAGTTTATTTTTCCATTATATTTTCAGCTTTCTTATGATTTTATATTTCATTGTGTCTGTTATGTCTGCCAAGAAAGCCTCCTTACTGTCTCCCTTTGAGGCAAAGGTTTATTTAGCTAATCTTTTCAGGATGTCATTTTCGAGGGTCCTGGTTTTATTATTTTTCTTGGATCTCTGCTCTGACATCTCACCAAGCAAGAGGCCTAGACTGTCTTCTTTTTTCACGAATGTCCCACTGAAACAAAAGTCTAGGCCACCAAGGATTGGCAAATGCTGTAAAAATGTAGCAGTCAGCATCTGCATACTAGCCTAACCCTCTCTGGCTTCATGCGCTCTCTGTTTCTCTTCTTTTTTCTCCTGTAAACATTTTATGCAGATACCGTTACAATTCAGAGGCTTTCACTCTCAATTTAGTCCTTCATCAAATGCAGTGCCAACGCAGTTCTTTGCATCTTCTACTAAAGGTGGTATCTTTGATAGGCCCAGCAGTCCTGGGCCCCGGAGCTGACACAGCTTGCCTTGGAAGAGATTTGGATGCAGATGTGTTTTACCCACAGCCAGTAGCCATCTCTTAAACAAAAAGTATTTGTTCTAAACAGTTAAAATTTTTTTCAGGGCACATATTATGGACATGCAGTGTTATCTAGTTGCTAATTTATATATTTATATTTTGAATACAGAATAATAAGTATTTCTATAATTCCCATTAAAACATTAAAAAAATTTCTAAATAGAGGGGATTTCAGAAGTCACATTCTCTTTTCTTATTGTATTGATTCATTCTTTTTCTGGGTGTTATAGACAATAGTTGCTCTTTGTATTTTTCACATTTTATAAAAGTAAAACAGTAATCACATAATGATTTTATGGCTTTTTATCCTCTCTGAGTGGCTCCTTAATACCCTAATACCTGCCCCAAAGATGTTTAGGGGAGTCTCTGAGATCCTTAGTTGAGATGAGTATGACACTGACATTTGGTGATGATCATTCCATGGTGGAAGGGCAGAAGGCAGGAACTCATGCATGAGACAGAGAAGAAAAGGGGGCCAAACTGCTGTGGTAACTAATCTACTTCTACAATAATGGCATTCATCCATTCATGAGAATGGAGCCTTCATGGGCCAAATGCCTTCCAAAGGCCCCACCTCTTAATACTGCCGTAATAGCAACCAAGTTTCTAACACATGAACTTTTGGGGGACACATTCAAACCATAGCATATGTAAACCCTGTGTTCCATAGATCTATATAGAATTAGCTCTGGTAGAAATGTGCATCACATAGGTCATTAAGGCAGGAGTTTGAACAGAAGGGGAACTGGACTAGTTTAATGTTATTCTCCATATTTGGTTGAAATGCTTTAAGTTCCTCCATTTCAATTCAGCATAGACGTAGGGACTGGGACAAAGCTGAATCCAATGATGAGGTTCACATAGATTCTGTAAGATCTAGAGGCTGGCATAGCTGACAGCATCAAAGTACATATAAATATGGAGAGAAATTCAGAACAAATGGCTTATCAAAATAAGAAAGAATTAATAGGGAATGGGTTTTGTGGCAGAAAGTATTTGGATAATCTCTGATTCAGCAAATGCTTATCAAATGATTTCTTTGAATATGACCCTTTGCTTGGAGACAAGTAAAGCCAAGATGTATATGGCACCCTTTCTGCTCTCAAAGAATTTCTATTAAACAAATTATCTTAATATTTGGTGGGATGGAATAAATACTAAATCAAAGAACAAGTGCGTGTTATGGGTTCATAGAGCAATTACTTTCTGGTGCATTAATGGAAGCTTTAACAAAAGAGGTGACAAGTAAACAAGTTATTCAAGGGTAAGTGAAGCTTTAAAAAATGATAGATCAATTGATCAATTTCATGAGAAAGCAACATGAAGACGCAGCACAGAGCAGGGAGTTGTTCAAGGAGGCAAATGAGGAAAACAGGTAAATTCTACTTGGGAAATGACATAGACAGGATAAAGTAGACACAATTGTTTTTGCCCAGTGAATACTAGTTTTACCTTCTTTTCTTTTCTTTTTTTTTTTGAGATGGAGTTTTATTTTTATTGTCCAGGCTGGAGTACAATGGTGCAATCTTAGCTCACTGCAACCTCTGCTTTCTTGGTTCAAGTGATTCTCCGGCCTCAGCCTCCCAAGTAGCTGGGATTACAGGCATGTGCTACCATACCTGGGTAATTTTGTATTTTTAGTAGAGATGGGGTTTCACCATATCGGCCAGGCTGGTCTCGAACTCCTGACCTCAGGTGGTCTTCCTGCCTTGACCTCTCAAAGTGCTGGGATTACATGTGTGAACCACTGGGCCTGGCCCTTAGTTTATCTTCTTATGATAACAAAATGTTTATCTTACCCTGGGGAACCACAACTATTTTATCTCTTATTCTGATTATTTGAATATTATGGATGTCTACCCTATTTTTCCCCAAATCTAGGCCTGGCCAATTAGCGAATTAGACTCAATCTTGAAGTTTTGATTGAAAAAGGAGCTTTCTACTGAGATTGTTAAGCTGTGATGATGTGTTCCTTGAGCAGCCAGGGAGCTCTGAGGGGAGATCCTCCCTTAGGTTAACAAGAGAGAAAGTCAGAGCCAAGGATCAAAGACAGTGTCCTGAACTTGCCCCGAATTTTCAGTTATGGGAGCCAATACCCTCCTGTCATTTGTTTTAGTTGAGTTTATTTAAATTAAGGTATAAATTGTTTCTAATGAAAGGATCCTGGCTAATATGCAGGGCATGAAGACCTCACCTTGGAAACTGAGCAGAAAGCAGAGGAGAACAAGCTGTTGAAGTAACAGAAGTGGTTGGGCTATGTTGAGACTGGCAAGAAATGAGACAGGAGAAGTATGGTAATACAAGTTGGCACAGAGCTGAGCAGAGGATTGATATATTAACAGCTAGGAGATAGTCCAGTGTTTTTTGAGCAGTAGACTGATACGGTGAAGAATTTTAATCTTTTTATCTTTCTTGTGAGTAATTTTTTTGTATTCCACTTTCTACCCTTTCTGCTCTGGCATTGGTTATGTTTATAGCAATGTTGGTTTTGTTTCTTATGGCTATCTTTTGTGGAACTTAACACTTAAATTGATCAGGACTCAAATCTCAGGTATTCTGCCTCTTTGAAAAGAGAAGAGAATTTTCTAGAGATTATACACAGGGAGCACAGACTCACTAGATACCTCTCAGTTGGATTCCATTTTTTCCTCTTCCAATGTACCACTGAATTAGTATTTCTTTTATGGCAATAAACCTAGTACGATATGTGCTATTGTTGTATGGCACTTGTCTTCAAACTACCCAAGCCTCTCCCTTTATGCCAGATTGTAGCCTTGTTGGTAGGCAGGAACTAAACATTGTGCATATTTTAGAATAAATTTTTCACAGTGCCAGTCCATTCTCTTGCATACAATAGGTAGTCCAAAGCTTATGGGGAAATTTTTCTTTTAAATAGAACTATTACATTTTTATTAAAGAAAATATTAGTATCTAGGCTTAGAGACTAGTTACCTGAAAATTTATTATTCTCTGAATGATTAAAGGAAAAAATAAGTCATGGAAGAGATTGTTTTACATTTTGAATGTGCATGTGTATTTATCTCCAAAATAGGAGATACTATTGTTTCCACAGGTCATAGGACATTTCCTAGGAGTATAATTCTCAAACCTTAAGTCTCCTGTTCTCCTTTTATTCTATACTCAACAATTTTCTTTTAGTAAAATTATTACATATGTGTAGATATTCCTTTCTACAGGAGGTGAAGTTCTTTTCTGCCCCCTTCTCCCCTTGTCCTCCACTCTTTCCTCTTGAGGGAAAGCTAGACTTAGTGAATCATTTCCTAAGCATAGAGTGAGCAAAGAGAAAACAGCAAGTTTACAGTGGAGAATACTGGAAAACATTATCTTAATCAAGTGATGAAAGTTACCATTAACCATGTTGTCATGTGGAGAACACGTACCCCTGATGTGACATAACAAAAGGGCACTTAACCTCTGTTGATTCCTTTTCAAAAGCTCATAACCTCAATCTAATCATGAGAAAAATAACAGAAAAGGCCCAAATAGGGGACATTTACAGGATATTTGGCTTTAAGGATATTGTTTAAGACCATCAAGGTCATGGAAAACAAGGAAAGACTGAGAAACTGTCACAGGCTAGAAAGACTTGACAACTAAATGTAATGTCATATTCTGGATTGGATCCTGAAACAGAAAGACAACATTAACTGGGAAAAATTGGTGAAAGCCAAACAAAGTCTGGACTCTGATTAGTAGTAATGTACCGATGCTGGTTTCTTCATTTTGAAGTATTTTGAGGTATTCATACAAATGTAGTATGAATACCATACTAATGTAAAATATTAACTAATGTAAGATGGGGGAAACAGGGTGAAGGAACAGAAACTCTAAGTACTAATTTTGCAACCTGTAAATCTAAGGTTATTCCAAAATAAAAAGTTTATTTAAGTAATTGTCATGAAGTATTTCAGTAACATAGAAAATTAAGAAGGATGTTAATTAACAACATGTATTGATCACCCAAACTTAAGAGAGAAAAATTACAAATATACACTTTTCCCTGTGTTTTCACAATCCTGATATGCTTTTCTTGAGAGGTAACTACAATTCTGAATTTGCCTTTATCATTTCTGTTTGTCTTTATGTTTTATTCTATGTATATATGAATCTGTAAGCTTTCTATAATATTGTGTTATATATAAACTTGAATTAGTGATACAATACTCTGTCAATATGTTTTCAGCTTACTTTGTTCACCTAGTAATATGTTTTTGAATTTCATCTATAAGGTTGATCAATCCTGCTCCAGTCATTCATTCTATACCTATTTATTACACCTGGTAGAATACTAGGTACTTAGGATTCGGCAGTGAATCTAATATTTCTGGAAGGCACTGTGCTCAAAGATGTATCTATAAAAAGTGTTATTGATAAGGTCAGAGTCTGGTTAGGGAGTTATGACACTGTAAGAGGCTATAATATGGATATTTATTTCTAACTTCATTGTTATCTATGAATATTCTCTGTTATTTTATTTTGATGGCCTACAGACATGTTTTGTTTAGTCAACTCAGTGTCTTAAAGTTTTGTGTTGGTTATCAAGAGCAGTTAAAAATTAAGAGATTTGTTGTAAAGGTTTAGCTTCCAGCTCCTCTTGAAAAATCTGGCCCTAATGGGCTGATTCCAACATGGTGAGCACTGGGAGGAGCAGAGGAACTGTGGCTCTGAGTTGCTCACAACCCACTTTGCCCTTTGCACAATTACCTTACTTCCTGGAGACCCTGGGAAGTTTCAGACAGGTGAGCTGCATAGTTAGGCATGTGCATGCATCTTGTTCTCTCATACAATCTCTTAATCGTCATTGATAGTGTTGATAAATATAAGAGAGTAAAAGGATATGTGTATACCCACATATAGCTTGAGATTTTCAACCAGCCATGGATTGTATATGCTATGGCAAATTTTTCTTTTTTTCTGAAAATAATTACATCATTTTTATGAACACACAAACCAGTTTTTCTATAAGTTGGCACAGTTTTCCAATTTTGATGCTTTTATTGCAGTTTATTCCACTGTTTCTTGAAGGTCTAATACATGCAGGCTATGATTATAACTGCTGAAGTGATTCAAAGAAATATATTGTAGGGTAGTAAAACACATTCATAAATAACTTCATAATTCAACATATTTGTTGAACACTTGCTGTGAACTAGGAACTTACTATATGCAAAGGGAATGACAGGTGAATAAGATGATTCTTGACTTCAATTACTTTATTATTATCTGGGGCAATGGTCCTCAGAGTTGCATGTGCTGACATGGGGATTCCTGAGCCCACCTGCACACCTTCTAATTTAGTGATTGAGGTAAAGTCCAGGCATCTTCAGTTTTAACAAGTATTTCAGGAGAAGGCAGATTTATTATGATGGTATCTGAACTTAAGTGGCAAGGCCCTTCACTTGCCACTATCCAAACCCAGAAGATCAGGTGAGGTTATTTGAGATTAACCAGGATAAAGGCAACAGGATTTTATCATGGATGTTCCTCAAATCTGTAGAATTGTTTCTATTGGCCAGGAAGAAGCAATATTAGTATGAGTCCTAATTAGGTGTTTGGAACCATTATTTCTACTACGTTAACTCAGCTATCAAGAGCCCATTTGGGCACATCCTAACTTAGGTTAGGATGTAACCTGTAAAAGAAAATAAACAGGGCGGGCTGGGCGTGGTGGCTCATGTGTGTGATACCAGCACTTTGGGAGACTGAGGAAGAGGATTGCTTGAAGCTGGGGGTATGAGGCTATGGTGAGCTATGATGGTGTCACTGCACTGCAACCTGGGTGACAGAGTGAGACCCTGTCTCTCTCTAATAAACAAACAAACACAAACAAAGTAACAGGGTTGTCAGTGATATCATTTCCTAGGGTTAACATAAAGCATCTGTCACTCTGACATTTTTGCATTTGGTTAAAGGAATACCATCACATCATGTGACACCCACTAAAGGGTCCCAGCACAATCATTTTGTTAAGTGTTAGGGCTACTGCCATATAATTGTCCAAAGAACCATACCCTTTGTTTCTTTATTGACTCTTACTGCACCGTTACAGACAGTGAAGATTGTGGCATAGCGGATCCAGGAAAAAGTTATAGAGTAATTTCTGGTGGAACAGAGATGTCATCGAAGACAGAAGAGACCTTTAGAAACAATGCCACTGGCTGTACTTTCAAAGCCATGTAATCTGGGAGTACAGATCCCACAGGGTGGCAGTGCCAGTGCTATGCAACAGTTAGATCTGTGGACCCAGCTCATGCTTCTTTCTCAGTGTCTGTTTCATCTCACAGACTTCTGATGTACCATGATTAGCTATTGGTCTTTTTCTCACCTCACTCCTTGAAACAATGTATTTTATTTTTCTTAGTACAACATAGCATAATTCCACTAAACAGTAGTCGTCTGTAAGCCTTTCAAGCCAGATAATGTTTGGCTCTCTTTTCTAGCTCATTCCCCTGGAGAAAAAAAACAGTGAAATCCCAGAAAAGGTTACCTAGGTATTCTGGATGTTGTTTAACAGTATTGCTGCCATTTAAGAAATAAAAGTAAAACTATCCAAAGCCAAATATCCTTTGATACTATGGATGCATATCATCCCTTTCTAGACTGATGGATAACTATGTTCAATTTTATTTTCGATTTAAAATTCGAAAAGACAATATTTACCTGTCAAAGTTTGAAATCCCTTCATCTGAAAGAAAGGATTTGTGGGAGCTGTGGGGGATGGGGATTGCAACTTCATCTTCTCAGGGTCCCACACAGTGCCTGGCATGTAGTAGACTCAATGGAGGTGAATCATACTGCCTGTCATACTAGTGTGTTTCATGGTCACTTCCGCATGCCCATCGATACTTCCTCTTCCTACTGAATGAGATTTACGTTGAGGGCTGTACACATTTATATTTACCCTTCTTTCAGGGACAGCGCAGCTCCAAGTGCCCTCTGCACGTGTGATTAAATATTAATTAGGCTTCTAATATAAGCAAGTGAGTTCACAGGCCTGAGTGTCATATGAATAATTTATGAGGTACCCGAAGGCTCAGCCTGGAAAGCTGATTGGCCACCTTGGATTTGTATAATTACGAAGTTTCATTATTAACAGTGGAAGCGGTGGAGAGATTTGCCTAGCTTGAGGGACTTTGAAAGCATAAGCTGTCTCATTAGGGAAAAAGGGAATAAGGCAAAATATGCAAACTTGTTAGCAGAAAAGAAGGGGGGTGGATGAGATTTAAACTTAGCTTTCAAACATGACTATAGTAGGTACGCTTTTAAAAATATGTAGTAAAATGATATTCTGATTGATAAGCATGTTTTCTTTAAATTTTTAGTATACTGAGCAATGTTTCAAAGGTTTTGTTTTAAATTGAAGGCCAAAATCTTTAATATTTTACTGAAAAAGCCACAGGTAGCCTAATGGGCCCTGTGGAGTGAGAGGTTTGGAGGTAAAAGAATGAAGACAGTCCAGGGCTCTTGCTAGAATGTGTGTTGTGCATGCAATTAAATCTCAAGGTCAAACAATTTACAGACAATTACTTTTCTAACATCTCCAGAAATGCCTGCTTACACGTCTTTAATTTTAAATGATACTGATATTCCAATTCTCCCCAAAGGTTAATGCTGACTAAATCCAGCTGTGACCTGACACGATGCGACAGCACAGTGCCTAATTATCCTCTGGATAGTCATTTACTTGAAACCATTAAAGGAGTAGGCTGAGAGGAAGATTTAGGACCCTGAAAAAATGTTAGCCTGACTTCTTTCTTCTTTAAGATGGGATGGGCTGAAAAATAAAAATAAAATCCTGCTAAATGTTAGCCATTTGCTTTGATGGCAGAAAATTGTTCATCCCACTCTGTTTTTCTACAGGTTAAATTGCTAACTAGTTCATTTTATCCATTGCCTACGGCTGGCGCTAAATGTCAGTGACAAATTTTGTACTTGTCTTGAAGAATGAATTAAGTTATGCACAAAAGCTATAGTGCTCTTTTAAGATGAGTGAATTGCAGAGGGAAAAAAGTTGCTCTTTTGAAAAAGGATTATTTTGATTAAAGGCCTTTTCTATTGTAGCAGAAGACAGGTAGTGGTTTAAGATAATTCTGACAGTTACCTCCCACAGAGGCTGCAGTCCTTTGCTAGAAATATCCCTAAGAGCAATTGTGTACAATTATATACTATGATTATTATCATAAGACCATTAGTGACAGTGAAAGAAATTACTAAAAAAAATTTTAAAAACCCAGTTTTTATTAACAAGAGTAAAAATCATTGTTTTCTGTTGTAGGGGTAAGCATTCCATCACTGTTCCATAAACCTTTCACAGTGAGTTGCAATGGAAATTAAAGAGAGACATATATGCTTGCCAAAATGTTGCAAAAGTGAAAACTTAGGTCCTTAGGTAACTTGTAATAGAAAAATTTGACAATAGCTGGTAGAGACCTTCATCTCTCTTGTTTTTAATTTCTTGGCAGTTGAGTCCTGTCTTATCATCTCATAATAAAAACTATCTAGCAACAGTATTGACATCCCACTGTAAACTAGTTTACTATCACTAGCTTATATAAAATGAGATTTGCATAAGTTCTATTTCTGGTTTTCATTTTGGAATATTTACTTGCTATACAAAGTTTTATAGTAATTTTGTCATAGTACTGAATTATTCCAACTAAATTTTAGCACTCTTGATACATAAAATGAGTACACTAAAAATGCAGTTTTAAAAATTATATGCTAATATGAACATACCAAAGTTTTGAGTACCCGAAGTGAGATTTCACCTCTGATTCTAATAGATGGGTTTCATTTGAATGTGGACAGGATTTTCTTTGATGAACTTCAAGAATGTGACTGACTACAGTTAGTTTATAATTTCTATTCCATTAGTCCAAAATGTTAACTTGAAGGAGCAAAAATATGCTGATGATTTCTAGGTGAAGTAGTAATACAAGGATATTTAGTTAGAATTTTCCTTGCATAGTAAGATACAAGTATAACCAAGCTTTGTTAATTGATACCATTTCATACTGTGAAATTATTATAGGGAATTTGATCTTAAAGAAAACTATAGTGATTCGTTTTAAAACCTTAAACAATTACTTACTTGGGATCAGCTCTTTTAAATTAAATTAATGAGATGAGTTGTCAAATCAGCTCTCACTAAAGTGATAGATAAATACAGGTATTTGAACTTCTGTTAAGATCTCGTATCAGCTTTGGCAAGAAATGGCTTTTGTGATTGAATGGTTTCCTCTTTTACTCCTGGTCCCCTACTCATTTTCTAATTACTGCGATCCTGTTCTATAATTATGAGTAGTGTGAATGGCCTCTCAGTTGGAGTTGCCATTATCTTCATCCTTCCCAGCAAGAGTTTCAGTCTGATGATGTAGAACAAGATTTTGAGGAAACAGCCTAGGCTTTAGTATTAGGGAAAAGTGGTCTCCCAGAATGTTGTTTAGGATGTTCTCATCTTGGTGAGCATATGTGCGTGTCTGTACTGCAGTGTGCTGTGATGCAGTGCGGTATGGAAAGGGAAGTGCCAGCTGCATTGAAATATAATCTTATCTACAAAATGGTTTCTTATGTATTCCTGAGTTTAGGCTCACACCATCTCTTTGGATAATTCTGCAATGGCCAGATGCTCTAACTATAACCAGGGGGTGTATGTCCACATTTTTCATGACTGATGTGTCAAGAAATTGGACAGTATGTGATGAAGATCATGTGACTGGTTAATTTACCTCAGTAGATTAGAGTTCACTAACTTCATGAATTTGGTGCTGATTTTACCTGATTTTCTTCTCTTTATATATTTTATGGTTTATATAATTAGCACACTAAACTTTTAGGCTTAAAGAAGACATAATTTAGTTTTCAGTAAATAACTGTGTTTAGTGATGAGTGTTTTGCCAGGTAGGTTTGGTCTTCAAATTGTTCCCACTGTGACTTGTTGGCATTAATAAGACTACTGGAAGAGTCAGAGGGATGAAGAGGGAACACTGTTTTCCCCAATGAAAATCATCTCTAGTATCTCCATATTTGTGGCTGAGAATGTAGACTACTACTAGAAAGTGTTCAATATTGCAAGAGATATGTAGTGAAGCCTAGAATATATTTTGGCATTTTGCCTCCACATGCAGCTTCTTGTATAATCAATCCCACTGTGTTTACAGATGAAATCTTACTATGTTTTTTTAAAAAAGTAAACAGTGGAATTGGTTGGAATGTAGAAACTTGAAGAGTAAAGTCTTCTGCAATAATGTAGACTGAGAGCCAAAGTGTTTTGATTTGTATGTAAGTTGGGCATATAGTAGCAACATATCTTTTTGTGCTTTAGCTGTGAATTCTGTCCACTTATCTATTGTCATCAGTCAACATTTCTAGAAAGAGTGCTTTTAAAATTTGCATTTAGTATTCAACACAGTAATAACAAATATCCATTCAAAAATAATTTTACCATTTAAATTTATTTCTTAGGAACTGTAAATCATAAATTGACTTCCAATATAATTTAGTCCACATAATCATTTCTATTACAATATAAAGTTTATCAGTGTAGATTAACATTATTGAGCATTTTTGTTTCCATTTTTTATGGTGATATTGCTGTCCTGCACATAACATTCCATGAAGTCACATGTGTAGCAATTATAAGTTCAATAGAAGGAATAGAGTATGCATAGAGGATTGAGTGTTAATAGACATTTTATATTTGATTTTACATTTGTTTCCAAAGTTCTTCATGTAATTGAAGTCTCCTTTAACCTCTTCTACTTTTCAGAGAGATCTCTCTCCTTTACTGCTCAGACTATTATTTCAATAATTTAATTTTGATTTTATTTGTTAAATATTACATTAAATATTCTCTTTTGAGAACTGTGTACACTGTATTTGACATTCCACTTAAAAAATCTTAAATTCATTTTCTGTCTCTGTTGCTTATTTCTAAACCCACTAAATTTAAACTGTCTCCTTTTTCTTCCCCCTCCCTGTATGTTCAGACCACAAAGTTTTTCTTATGTGATATAGGGCACATAGAGGAGGAGTCAAAAATATTAAAAAATGGCCTCACTTATGTAGCCATAATATAGATCTTAACTTCTTTGCAAATGCATAAATTATGACTATGCTTTCCTACAGTCTTGGACTTTCCAGTTGCCACATGTAATGATTGTGGGATGCTATTAACCAATATGAAATAATCAAATGAAATTAATACATTTTCTGACCTAAAAGCTCACCTGCTTATTTACTTGTTTCTCAGAAGTTTCTTTACTTGCAACTCAGAAGGCCAAAGTACTCTGTCTAAAATCTTGGCATCATGTTGAATTTGGACCCAAGTTTGTCCAACTTAGATCTCCTCTTTGTCCAACTTAGATCCCCTGTTTTCCCTTGAATATGTCTCTCCCTGTTTTGGCCAAAGCTATGGTCTTTCTGAATCAGAGTCTTGCAGTTTATTAGGGAGAGCTAGCTGAAAAACTACAAATAAATGTAGATCTTTTATGTCCACTTAACATTTATTTTATTATTTCTCTGTGGGAAATTGGAAGTAACTTGGAGCATAGTTGTGTTGCTTCAAGCAGATGCAATGGATGAAACATTTTGCTTTGGAAAACAAGCAAGTTACTGGTGATTTGCTAAGGATATAATACTAAGGATATAACAATAGCAACTACACTTTTTTGAGCACTTACTATATGTAACTCTTATTTAATCCTCACATTTACTCTGCAAGGTAGTTAATCTTTATTTTACAGGTGAAAAAACTGATGTTCACTATCATACAGTATGAATTAAGTAAGTGAATCTATCTCATCACTGTTATGATTTTCTTGCTTTTATCTGATTTGAATAGAAGTACTCTGTGACTGAAAGAAAGAATAAGTATAAATTATTTGGAGTGAAAGTTTACACAAATATTTTTTCTCATGAGATTCAAGTTGTGGCTCTGGCTTTTTGCTTCCATCTCTACCCCCTTGAGATATTTTGCTATTCATATTGGAATAGGCATTTGTCTATCAGACATTTGTGATCTCCCAACTAAATAAGATCACTGAGGACTTGAAGAAATATTATTTATTGTCATGATTTTATTTGGCATACATGACTTAGAAATAGTTGAAATATATATATTTTAAAGGAAATCATATCTTAGTAAGTACAAGAGAAAATTCAGATTAACTTCATTTTGCATGTTGCCTTTTAAACCCTTCCTGGGATCTGATTTATGCTGACGCTGGGGCACTATATAAACAGTATGTTGTAGTGCTTCTCTCCTTGTGCCCCCACTTCCCTCTCCATCCCAGTAAATCCTTTGAAGGTTTTATTATTCAGGGGTGGGAAGATTGGAGTGAAAGCTACAGAATGATTTAACACTGTGGGAACTTAATCAATAAGAGTGTTGCCGAGAGCTCCCAGGAAAGGGTGTTGTTTTCCATCCAGATGATAATGAGGCCGAGTAGCAGCAACCTCTGGAGGAGGAGTGCTGGGGCAGCGATTCTTTGGTAGTGCTTTTGCTGGTTGCTAATTAATAGTTTTGAGGCCAATGGGGCACCTTTTGGCCTCTCTGACATTTGCAAGCTTTTCTGTGGCTTGTCCCACATGTCTTTCCACCATCAGGGGTCACTCTCAACTGGATTGGAGTCTGACAAGTCTAATTGGCTCGAATCTATGCAGATTTAAACATCTAGCCCACATGCCAAAAATCTGATGTTTTCTCATGCTGTTCCTGAGTTCCTGGCATTATAGGATCGGTGCATGCCTGAATTATTATGTACCAGCTTATCCTTCTGTTAGCATGTTAAAGAGCAATTAACTGGATGTGGTGTAAGAAATAGGGGAAAGAACTTCAATGCAGTTCAGTTGTAAATGCCTTTTATACTTTTAAAAACTGTCAGACCATTGAGCATTACTGGTTGGAAACCAGATTGAATCGTATAGTCAAAATTTTTAAAGGGTGAATAATTTTTTGAGAGTTGGTTTAAAAAAAAAATCCTTGCTGGGCAAACATACAACGGTAGTATAATATAAATCACCCAAACATTCTTGATTTACTTATGCTGTCCCACTTCCTTTCCCCAGATCTTACACTTCTTTCTCAAATTCTCCACTTTTATTTTTCCAAAATTTCAACTTCCTTATAACTGGTGAATGGTCAGCCAATTTGCTAGATGAGTTTTCTTACAGATCATTTATTTTTCATCACTGCCACTTTACAGGATTCTGAATGGCAGAATGCTGAGTTGGATGCACTCATAGTCCACACAAGACATTTGGATAAGATACCAAATTCCCAGTTTTCTTGTATATGATTTATTTAAATTGACCATTATAACATATACAAAATAACATAATAGATATGCTGATATATTGCTTTATAATTTATAATACATTTTGCCATGTTTAATCTTCACAATAATCTTGAGAAGACAATAGAGGTGAATTGGTTAATACTATTACATTTCTAAATAAATATATTGATTTACAGAAAAATTAGATGACATGCACAGTGTGTGTGCCATTGAGAGGCGGAGCTGGATATTTTTACAGGCCACTTTTTCACCATGACATGTTCATTTGATTTTCATTTCCTGAGAAGTCTGCATCATTGATAATTCACCTGAAGACATCAGCTTTGCCAAACAACACGTAGGAAATATTAAATTAATCCTTAAAAGTCTTACTTTTTAATAAAATGTTGACATGAAAATATGTTTAAAGTAAATAATAACTGAAAATATCAGTTAAATGCTATTTTTAGCTTTTGTCTCAAACACTTGAGAAATCTGATAAATAAAATCTTTTATTTTTTTCCTCAGAGAATGCTCTCCTTTTTTCTTGACAATTCTTTTGTGTCTCAAAGTTTCTGAGGTCTGAAAAACCCTATTTCAGCATCTTCACTACTTACATTGGAGTTGCAGTGTTGGATAAAATGTTACAAGTTAAAAAGGTGTGTGTGTGTGTGTGTGTGTGAGAGAGAGAGAGAGAGAGAGAGAGAGAGACACGCATGGATGTGTAGCATATGGAGGTTTCGAAATAATTTAGAATTTTCTAGTCTTCAGTATAATTGATTACATGGAATATGATGAACTACATTTGTCTCTTGCTTTTGATATGTATTTGTGTAGTATTAGATACCCTTAGAGTAAAAAAGATGGACATTTAAAGATCAAACTGGTAGAGAACTTTGATATCATTAAGCTCCTCATTATTCATTATTTTATTTATTTGTTTTTTTCTTTTTGTTCCCCCAAAGCAAATAATTTTGGCCCCATTTGTAAAGGAAGAAATAGGAGGACAGGTACTTTATATGTCACCTATGGAAATATTTTGACCTTGTCTGTGATTTTATATTAGGAAATGAATAAACATTAATTTTAACAAATTTTAACATACGGTCAAGCAATTTTAATGAGCAATATAATATCCTAATCTTATTATTCTAGATAAGATGAGATTGGGACTAACAGTTTGTTTGTTTATTTATTTATTCATTTTAGAGAGAGGGGATCACTCTGTCACCCAGGCTTCAGTGCAGTGGTGAGATCTCAGCTCACTGCAGCCTTTGCCTCCTGGTTGAAGTGATTCTCCTGTCTCAGCCTCCCAAGTAGATGGGATTACAGGCATGTGCCACCATGCCTGGCTAACTTTTGTATTTTTAGTTAGAGATGCGGTTTCACTATGCTGTCCAGGCTGGTCTTGATCTGCTGGTCTCAAGTGATCCATCTGCCTTGGCCTGCTGGGATTACAGACGTGAGCCACCGCACCCAGCCTTCACTTTCAAATCATATGAAATATATAACTTGAATAAATGAATGGCATCTGTTCCATTTGTGTCAACATTCTATAATGGAATTAAATCACGTAAGATCTGAGTTTCTAGTTTGAATTTGCCATTAACAAACTGTGTGATTTTGATAAAATTATTTACCTCTCTGTAAATCAAGTTTCTCAAATAACAACATAGGAACAACATATACCTTTTGTATAAAATAATAATGACTCCCCAGAACTTGCATGGTTAGTGTTTTTATAAAATATGCAGAGAAACTCTTTACTATTATCAGACCAAAAAAATTTTATTTTAAGGTGGTGTCGTACCTTATATATTTTAAGATATATAATCACTTGGCTTACAAAGACCTTGATTTAAATCCTGGCTTAGCACTTTTACCGAATATGATTGGGGAATTATGTCAGGTTGTGGATTTATCTCTCCTCCCCTCCCCTCTCCTCTCCTCCCCTCCCCTCCCCTCCCCTCCCCTCCCCTCCCCTTCCCTCCCCTTTGTTATGGTTTTCATCTGAAAATAAAAGGAAAAGAACTAATACTGTTTATCTCACTGGCACAGATTTGCTAAATGATAAGCCCTCCATAGACGTTAGTTTTTCCTTTCTAGTTTTATGAGAATAATTGGACAAAGAAGCTTAGATTAATATAAATGTGGCTTACCACTGTTGTTATATAATAATGATAAAAATTGTGTTTCATCTGATTTGCCCATTTACTTAATTTACTATGTTAAAATGTTCTTGATCTTTATGTTAAGCAAGGATAAAACATTAAAAATGACTCTATATTATAGGTAGATCTTGTTTCAGTGAAGGGGTTGGAGAAATGTTGGGAAAGATACAAGCTACTTGAGCCAATGGTATATGGTGTTAGTGGGCTTCAATTGTGGAGGAAGGGACCAGAATAGAAGTCTTGTCCACTGTCTGGAAATTAAGGAGAAGAATGTAGGCAGAGGACCAAGCTAAGATGGGGAAGGGCTGGGAGGGATGTCATTTGGGGTCTAGATGTTTCCTTTGGCTTTAACCAGGTCTAATTTGGAGTAAAGACCAGTCTTGAGTAGGAAATATGGGTAGGGGTGGGTTTTTAGTAGAACAGTTTGGAAAAAGGTGTAGGCAGGCTTAGGAACTTTGAGCATGGGTTTCAAGCTTGATGCTATGATGGGTCCCAAGACTGGTTGAAGTCATATCTGCCTTGTTATGAGTTAGAGTAGAAAGATATGGGTGAAATACATCAAGAGCTAATGTCTTAGTTGGTTTATTTTTGTAAAATTCATTATTTAATGGTACCTCTACACCAAGTGGTACTTAGCAATTGAGTATATGACATTTTTCATTTTCACTAGGACACAAATGAGTAGGTAATCTCAGAATTACCTACTTACAGGTAGAGGACTATAGCTCTATATCAAGCAAGCTTTATTCATCAGTTCACTCCAGAATCTAACTAAAGGGAATAAATGGTTAAGAAATTATTTAAAAAATGTTATACCTATTTTCCTCTGAAAATTCTATGAAGGACATGCTTGTAAATGTATCTAGAATGTCTATTTATTGTACGTTAAAAACTTTTCTTTTTTGTTACCGAGTTAGAAGGATCAATCTCTCAAGCCCGCAATCAATTGTGACTACATCCATAAAACTAATAGTGGATGTACATTTTCAAAATTGAAAGTCATTATAAAACAATGTAGGCCACTGTAAATCATAGCTAAAAACAGTCATAATGGAAATCTTTTATCTATGTCTGATCCACTA
The DNA here is from genome assembly GCF_049354715.1 of Callithrix jacchus. Lineage (NCBI taxonomy): Eukaryota > Metazoa > Chordata > Mammalia > Primates > Cebidae > Callithrix > Callithrix jacchus. The sequence continues at coordinate 103,445,840 of NC_133505.1, forward strand.
ACATGTGGTTATTCTGAGAACTAATAACTTCTTCTTGGAGATAGGACCCCAAATTCAATTTTATTGCTCACAGTCCCAGTAAATAGAAAAAGTCTGCCAAACCTGCCTTTATAAATCCTAGTGATTTCATGTTTTTACCATATGTATTAGACTAGAAAAAATGAAAAGTGAGGTTTGATGTTTTTTTTTTTACTTGGCCAATCAAATCTGCTATGTCTGTACGTAAAGTTTTGTTATTAATTTTTAGATTATTTCAGAGCCATAAAACTAGCATTAATTATTTTAGTAAAATCCAAGAGTACTTGGGAAAAATATTTGCTCCTCTTTCAAATAATAATTCAGCCTCAACTGTTTGAATAGGCCATCAATCCTCATTTTCTACTCATTGAGCAGCTGGGCTACAATAATCGACTCCCACCACAGTGTTATTAGAAGGGAGTACACTGCTCACTTCCTGGCAGTGGGCCGCTTTGATGCTTCTGAGTTCCAAAGGAGAAATTTACTAAATAAAGCACCAGTGCTCTGGGAAAAGAAAAACTTAAAGGGCCAGTCTGCTTCTTTCACATTGAGAAGCTGATATTTTGTGAAGGGATTCAGATCTCAATGCTGATATTAGCTTTTAAGATTATTTAGTAGTATTTTCAAAAAGCGATTTTATTTTTGTTTAGATATTTTTATTTTTATTGAATTTGTTATTTAAAAGTTAAATACTTTCATGAATCAGATATGTTTATTCACACACAAAAGAACCTGACTGGCTAATTTAAAACAGAATAGAAATTTGTTAAAAGGATATTAGATATTACATAATATTAAACAGATATTAAAAGGAATCTCTGGAAAGACTAGAGACTCAGGTTTGTAGGCTCTGTAGACAGGAACAAATTCCAAAATTATTTTTCAGAACAATCTGTTGGACACAGATAGGGCACAATGTACCCCTGTCAGTACTTACCCTGAACCCTGCATACTGGTACTAGAATTTGCTGCCCCTGGACTCTATCTGGTTGTATCTGCTGCTGTACTGGCCCTGTCCTTGCTAGAATAGATTCTACATCATCATTTCAAGGAGGGTAGTGCCCTGGTGTTTGTCTCTGCTGAACATCTTGCCATCCTAGAGATTAACTCAGAGGTCTAAACAGTGAAAACTTAAAAAAAAACCCAAAACCCACAGTGGGTTATCTAGTAGAGTTGTAAACTTCTATTCATGGAATTGTTCAGGTAGAGAATAGGTGAGCACGAGGGATATTTTAAAGGGGATTCCTTCATTGGATAGGGTTTGTACAGGATAATGTTTAAGGTTCTATAGAATTTTTAGTTTAAATCCGGGTAAAGTTTTAGGATATATTTATTCTCCCATTTGTTCATTTCTGTACTTCCTTTTCCATCTATTCATCTGCAAGGGCATCTTTTACAGTCTTACTCTGTGCATGTCCCTTTATAGATGCTACTATAGGTGAATTAAAAGAGGATGATGTAGGTTTGTGCATCCGTTTTATACTTCAAATAATAACTACTTCTGAATTACTAAACCCAGAAATAAAGACAAACCTTTGTGGATACAATGGACTTCTAGTTTAACAAAGTGGGTTGAAAACAAACATTTATCTTTTATCCTTGTGAAAACCAATTAAAATGACAGAAGATTAATAAATATATAAACACATGGACTGGGAGAGGAGAGGAAAGTTAAGATAAAAGATGTTTCCAAGTTTGGAAGATAGAAAACATATGTAAAAGTGGTACCTAACTTGATGCAGCAAGATATGTGAGCTTGTTGGCTTTATAGTCCTTTGGAAAATTTCAGGAATTGTAAGAACCCGATAATTCTGCTATATTTATATAATATTACATTCTGTAAATGCTAATATTGAGTATTTAGGCTTGAGATTTGATGAAACTGGAAATAAGTGATGTAAATACTTTTATTTGAAAGTTAGGCTCAGAGGGTGAGAAAGACTATACAAAATAGGAAAAAGAGGATCCTACCTTGTTAGTACTTCAGTGTTCTCTTATGAAGAAAAGTCAGCTCAAGTCTCAGAAGATGCAGAGATTTCTCTTCAAATTTATGGATGCTGCTTAGAAGCTTTCATGTTTCCAGGAAATTAAAGAAGTGCTCTAGATATTTTAGTAACACTTCTAAAATACTATTGCCTCTTGAAAATTAACTAATTCATTTATGCATTTATTCAAATAATTACGTTTTCCTGTAGAGGCTGAGAATACAGCAGTAGACAAGATAGACATAATGCCTAGATTCATGGAGTTCACAGTCTTGAAATGACAAATTTTATGGTCTTGTTAGATCAGGTTCTTCTTACTCTAAAAGAAAAAGAATTTGCCTGGTCATATGATAGATGTTTTATATTTATTCCTCACAGAATCTTCATGAGGCTTCATTAAAAAAATTGTATTAATGGGAACTATTGTTTTGGGTTGGTGTAAGGATTGGATAAGATCCTTACACCAAGGATATCCATTGATATCCTTGGCTTAATGCTTGCCACTAAATAATCATTCAACAATTGTTAGCTATAGTTAATCTTTCTATTATTCTTACAATTGAGATGTATGCTTTAGGACTCCACTGTAGAGATGAAGCCAGTGAAATTCAAAGAGAATGTATAACATGCTCCATGTCTCTTGACTAATAAGTGGTGGAATTAAGATTTGAATCCAAGTTTGCCTCACTCAAAACTACATGTTCTCTCCCCTCTATTATAAATACTCTGCCAATATGTTATATAAAATCTGCCTTTTCAGGTTAGCTTGCTATTGAGCCAGTGTTTATAAAATAATCTCTAGGAAAATATTCACAGATTTTCAAAATATATGCCTTATTAATGAGCCATTTAAATATAATTTGCTCATAAGTGGTGGCTTATTTAGCTATTGTGGAATCAAATGGATTTCCAGTAACTTGGAACATTTTTGTCTCACATTTCTTAAAACTAGTAAAGGGATTAAAATACAATTATGTTCTGATCTTGTCATTCTGGAGTAGAAGAGAAGAGTCTGAAGGACTCTTTAGCTACAGGAAGAATTCTATGTGGAGTGACCAGATTCCTTTCCTAAAGCTGTTTCCAAAGCTTGGTTTAGTTAGATCAAGAGCAGACACATGGATTACCATGGCACTGGAAGACCAAGGATTTAATTACTAGGATTTCTGAGAGCTGGAAGGCAGGGAGGTAGGCTGAGGTGGTGGAGTCAGGAAGAATTATACTGTGTTGCTAATTAGGAAAGGAAGAAATCCAAAGCAGAGAAAGAGAGAAACATTTCTGTGACTGTCATTTGAGGGACAAAAATGAAACCAAGTGGTTGGAGCCCATTCGTGTTCACTTTATTTTTTTTTTAATGTATGTAGAGGATTCTAAGGAAGTTCTGAATCACTAATTTTAAGGCCACCTAGTATGAGATAGTGAGATACTTTTGGATGACTTATGGGTAGAGGTTCTAACAGAGCCACAAAGAGTTAGTAAGATATTGAAGGAAAATCCCTGATTTCACTCAGCTTTACCACTAGCCAGCTGTGGGAATCTAATATGAGGGCTTATTTCACTCATTTACAAGTTGAAGATAAAATCTGATTTGTCTTTTATTGTGGAAGTATTGTGAGGATGAATCAAAGTAAGGCACAGTAAAGTCCTTTGAAAAGTTAAGCACCATGCAAATGAGTTATATTACTAGTGGTGGTTGTAGGGATACCACAGGAGACCAAATGCCTCTAATACCTTAATTTCTTGCACAATTTTCTTAAAGAAAGCCATTTTTTTATTTGGCACTGAGAAAAGTAGCAAGAAAGCTATGGATGTAAAGCACTGACAAAAGTACATACTGCCAGTGGTATGTTTTTTAAAGTGGTGTATTTTTAAGATAAAAATAATGGGGGCTTACATTTATTGAGAGCTTGCTGTATAAGCAGACTCTAATCCTCACAGAAATCATATGGTACATAATTTCCTTATCCCCTTTTACCTGTGGCGAGACTGAGAAACTGAAACATTAATCTTCCAAAGGTCAATAGCCATTAAGGGGTTGAATCTAGATTATGAGTCAGGTATTCTGTCTTCAAACACTGTGTTACTAACCATTACATCATTCAGGCTTTGGTATTGAGGCTATCAACTCATCACTGATTTGAGTAAGCTCTTTAACACATGTTCTGATACTCATAACTTTTATATAACTTTTATTTTGGAATATTGTATTTTTTAATTCATAGAAGAGTTGAAAAGGTAGTAGAGAGTTCCTATGTACCTCTCACATAGTTGCCCCTAAAATTAACATCTTCTATAACTGTGGTCCGTTTGACAAAACTAAGGGATTAAGGATATACTACTATTTAGTAAATTACACGCTTGATTCAGATGTGACCAGCTTTTATTTAATGATATTTTTCTGTTTTAGGATACCATCTAGGATATCATATTGCATTTTGTTGCATGTCTTCATAGTCTCCTTTGCTTGGCAACGGTTTCTTAGTTTTTCCTTGTTTTTCATGATCTTGACAGTTTTGAAGAGTACTTGTCAAGTATTATGTAGAATGTCTTGCAATTTGAGTCTGTTTAATGTTTTTCTCTTGGTTAGATTGGATTTATGTTTCTTTTTGTGATGAATACCACAGAAGTTTAAGTGCCTTTCTCATTGCATTGTATCAGAGGTTACCTAATATCAACAGATCTTATCACCAGTGATGTTAACCCTGGTCACTTGGTTAAGTTATTGTCTACCAGGATTCTCTACTGTAAAGTTCCTAATTTTCTCTTTCTGTACTCTGTCCTTTGAATGTAAGTCACTAAATCCAGCCTACATTTAAGTGGAGGGAGATTAAATTCTACTTTATAGATGCTGGAATATATTTGTTTATACTATTTTAAATTCTTCTGAAAAGGCGATTTGTTTCTTCCCTCACCCCCTGTTTGTTATTCCAGAATTTATTTATTCTTATGTGGACTCTTGTATATTTACATCATATTTTGGGTTATGATCTAGTACTAGGTTATTTATTTTGTTTCTTATCTGATTACTTTAAAAATGATTTCTTCTTGGCTTTAAAATATAATTCAGAATATTTCATGACTTGACATCTGAAATCTATATTGACTACAAACAGACTATGGACATTTGCTAGTGTTATGTGAAAGTCATTATCTTGGTCCCCCCCCAAATAAAAACCAGTTATAATTGGCTCTTTTAATTTAATTAATTTTTGTATTATGATAAAAGTGACAATTTACACTTTTAATAATTTTTAAGGGCACATTACAATATTGTTAAGTGTGTGTATATTTTTGTAAAGTAGCTCTCTAGAACACGAAAGAAACTTTGTACCCATTGAACAACTACTTGCTGTTTCCCAGCCCCTGGAAACTACCATCTCACTTTCTGTTTCTGTGTATTTAGTTACTTTAGATACCTAATATAAATGGAGTCGTGTGTTTTATCTTTTCGTGATTGGCTTATTTCATAGCATGATAGTCTCAAGATTCATCCATGTAGCATATTACAGGAATTCTCTCTTCTTAAAGGCTGAATGATATTCTATTGTATGTATATACACCTTGGCCATTCTGAATAGTGCTGCAATGAACATGGGTTTGCAACTATCTCTTTGAGATCCTATTTTTAATTTTTTGGGGGGATACAAGCCCAGTAGTGGGATTGCTGAGTCATATGGTAGTTCTACTTTTAATTTTTTGAGGACCCTCCATTTTGTTTTTCATAGTGGTTCCATCATTTTGCATTCCCTATAACAGTAGTACTCAAAGGTTTTAATTTTTCTACATTCTCACCAACGCTTGTTATTTCATTTTTTTGTTAGTGGCTGTTCTAATAGGTGTGAGGGTGATGTCTCATAATGATTTCTTTGATGATTAGTAATGTTGAGTATCTTTTACATCCTTCTTGGCAATTTGTATTTTTTTTTAAATGTCTGTGAAAGTCTTTTGCCTGTTTTAAATGATTTTTAAATTTATTTTTTGTTTTTCAGTTGTAGAAATTCTTTACATATTCTACATATTAACCTTTTCCAACATATGATTAATAAATATTTTCTCACACTTCATAAGTTGCCACTCTTAATTATTTCTTTTGCTACATGTAAGTTTTTAATTTTTATATAGTTCCATCTGTCTGTTTTTTTTTTTTTTTTTTGCTTCTGTTACCTGTGTTTTTAATGTGATATTCAGGTGATCATTGCCCATTCTACTGTCATGAAGACTTTTTTCCCTATGCTTTCCTCTGGGAGTTTATGGTTTACATTTGGGCCTTTAATACATTTTTGAGTTAATTTCACTATATGGTTCAAGATAAATGTATATCTTCATCTTTTTTCATGTGGATCTCCAATTTTCCAGTACTATATATTGAAGAGACTATGCTTTTTGCATTTCATGGTCTTGGTACATTTGTGAAAATCCATTTGTCCATATACAGGAATGTTTATTTCTGAGCTTTCTACTTTGTTTGAACACATTGATCCGTATGTCTCTCTATGCCAATATCAGACTGTTTTGGTTATGGTAGATTTGTAATATATTTTGAAATCAGGGAGTGTGAGCCTTCCAAATTTGTTTTCTTTCTAAAGATTGTTTTGGCTCTTAGGGTGTCTGAGATTACACGTTAATTTTAGAATTTTTTTCTACTTTGCAAAAAATTCTACCGAGTACAGAATTTATAGTTAATAATAATTTGTTGTAGATTTCAAAGTCACTAGAAGAACTGTAATGTTCCCAATACAAAGAAAATACAAATATTTAAGGTGATGGATGTCTCAATTACCCTGCTTTACTTATTACACATTGTATATAGGTTTCAAAATATCACATGTACTTCCAAAATATGTACAACTATTACATATAATTAAAAATGCCACTGATATTTTGATAGGGATTACATTGAATATTTAGATCACTCTGAGTAGTACAGAAATTTAAAGAAGATTAAGTCTTCCAGTACATAAACAGATATCTTTTTATTTGTTTCTTCCTCAATGTTTTGTAGTTCTCAGTGTGTAAGATTTTTACCTCATTGGTCAAGTTTATTGCTCAATATATATTTTTGAAATTACTGAACATGGACTGTTTTCTTTATTTCCTTTTTTTGGTAGATTTTTGGATATTGCTTTTATATCCTGTAACTGCTGAATTTGTTTATTGGTTCTAACAGTCTGTGTGTGTGTGTGTGTGTGTGTTTGCAGAATATTTGAAGTTTTCAACATGTAAGATCATTATCACCTGTGAACAGAGATAATTTTGCTGCTTCTTTTCTAATTTGGATGTCTTTTACTTCTTTTTCTTGCCTAATTTCTCTGACTGGGACTTCCAGCAGTATGTTGAATAGAAGTTGTGGAAGTCATGAGAGGAGGCATATTTGCTTTGTTCCTGATCTTAGAAGAAAAAGCTTTTAGTTTGCTGAGTGTGATGTTATCTGTGGGCCTTTCTTATATGACCTTTATTATGCTGAAGCAATTTATTTCTATTTCTAGTTTGTTTTTATGATGAAAGTGTGAAGAATTTTATCAAATACTTTTTCTTCACCAGTTGAAATTATCATGTAATTTTTGTTCTTTGTGCTGTTAACCTGGTATAATACATTTATTGATTTTTATATGTTGAACCATCTTTGCATTTCAAAGATAAATCACACTTGGTCATAACATATAATCCTTTCAATGTACCATTGACTTTGGTTTACTAAGATTCTGTGGAGGATTATTGCACCAATATTCTTCAGAGTTATTCATCTGTAGTTTTCTTGTAGAATATTTGTCTGGCTTTGATATCAGGGTAATGATAGCCTCATAAAATAAATTTGGAATTTCTTTTTATCTTTAGTTTTTTGAAAGCATTTAAGAATAATTGACATTAGTTATTCTTTAAACATTTGATAGAATTCTCCAGTGAAGCCATCTGGTCTTAAACTTTTCTGTTGAGAGGCTTTAGATTACTGAGTGAATCTCCTTACTAATTATAGATCTGTTCAGATTTTCTATTTCTTCATGATTCAGTCTTGGAAGGTTGCATATTTCTAGGAATTTGTCCATTCAATACAGGTTATCCATTTTGTTGACATACAATTATTTATAGTACTTTCTTATGATCCTTTTAATTTCTGTAGCATCAGTTGTAATGTCTCCTCTTTCATTTATTATTTTCTTTATTTGAGTTTTCTCTGTTTTTTCTTAATCTCTCTAAGGGATGGACTATTTTGTTGATCTTTTTAATAAACCAACTCCTGGTCATTGATATTTTTCTATTGCTTTTCCATTCTCTATTTTGTTTATTTGACCTCTAATTTTATTATTTTCTTCCTCTGTTAACTTTGGGTTTAGTTTGTTCTTCCTTTTCCAGTTCTTTGAGGAATAAAGTTAGATTGTTGATTTGAGATATAGGTTTTAAAATGTAAATATTTTAAAATTCTCTCTTAGTAATGCTTTTGCTATGTCACATAAGTTTTGGTAAGTTGTTTTAATTTTCATTTATTTTAAGATATTTTCTCATTTATTTTTTTTAAATTTCTCTTTGACTCATTGGTGGTTGCTCAAGTATGTGGTGTGCAATTTCTACATATTTTTGAATTTTCCAATTTTGCAGTGTTTCTGATTTTTAATTCATTTCGTTGTGATTAGAAAACATACTTGGTAAGATTTCCATCTTTTAATATTTGTTATAACTTATTTTGTAGCCTAACATGATGTGATCTAGAGAATGTTCTGAGTGCATTTGAGAAAAATTTGTATTGTGTTGCTGTTAAATAGTATGTTCTATATGACTGTTAGGTTCACTCAGTCTGTAGTGATGCTATATTCTCCATTTTCTTATTGATCTTCTGTCTGGTTGTGGCAGATGCTGTAATTTTCTACCATTATTATGTTACTGTCTATTGTTTCCTTCTATTTTTGTCAATGTTTGCTTCATGCATTTGGGTGCTCTGATGTTAATGCATATATATTTATAATTGTTTTATGTCTTCCTGAGAAATTGACACTTGTGTCATTGGATCATGTCTTTTGTCTCTTGTGGCAGTTTTTTAGTTAAAATTTATTTTGTCTTTATAAGTGTGGCCACTTCTGCTCTCTTTGGTTACCATCTGCATAGAATATCTATTTTTATTATTTTACTTTCAGGCTATGTGTGCCTTTCTATTGAAGGTGAGTTTTTTTCGTAGACAGCATATAGTTACTTTTTTTTTTTGAAAAGTTATTCATTTAGTCACTTCATGTCTTTTTACTGGGGAGTTTAATTCACTTACATTTAAAGATATTACTGGAAGAAAAAAGTTATTACTGTCATTTCCTTAATTCCTCTTTGTCTTGTACTTTTGCTGACTTTAATGGGTCTTTTGTTTTGGTTATTTTGGATCAGGTTCTTTGAGTTCTTTGAATTTGGATGTCTATTTCCTTCCTCAGATTTGGGAAATTTTCAGTCATTATTTCTTCAAATAAGTTCTGTGTCCTTTCTTACTCTCTTCTCCTTCATTGTGTATTGCATATTTGTCTGCTTGTTGGTTTCTCAGACTTTACTCACTTTTCTTCATTCTCTACCCTTCTGTCTATTTCTCTCTCTGTCTCTCCGTCTCACTCTCTCTCTCTCTCTTTTTTTTTTTTTTTTTTTTGCTCCTCTGATTCATTAACTTAAAATGACCTTTCTAAACATTTTCTGGATCTTTCTTTTGCTTAATCAAATCTACTATTGGATCCTCTAGATAACTGTTAAATTCAGTTATTTCATTATTCAATTTCAGAATTTCTGTTTGGCTCTTCTTTTTTTTAGTTTTTAAAAAATCATTTTTTTTTGTTTGGGAAATGCATCATTCTCCTGATTTCATTCAGTTGTCTAATGTAGATCATTAACATCTTTGCAATGATTTTGTATTCTTTGTCAGGTAATTCATCTGTGTTTCTTTGGGATTGGTGTTTGAAGATTAATTTTGTTCTGATTGGGCCATGCTTTCCTATTTCTTTGTGTGTGTGTGTGTGCTTTTGTTTTTGCCTAGTTTTATGCATCTGAAAAAACAGCTACCTCTTCCAGTCTTTATAGATTAGATTTATGCAGGGAAAGACCTTCACCAATCAGCCTAGCTAGAGATCCTGGAGGCTTGAGACCATTTTGGGGAAATGTGATTTTTTCAGTCTTGTGCATATGATTTCCCAATAAGAAAGCTTTGCTATTTTCTTGGTCAGGAGCTTATAATTTCTTGCTCTCTGTGGTGTCTGTAAGTTGTACTATAGATTATCTCATAGCAGTAGCCAGGTACTCCTTTTTTGTTTGTCTTAGTGGCCTCCAGGCATCCAAAGCATGGTAGCTTTCCATTAGCTTTCCAAGTCAAATGAGACAGATACCAGTCCCTTGGGTAGTATTCCAAAAAGCCAGAATGCCAAATATCTGCTTTATTTTTTCTCTGTTTCCCAAGGGAGAAGTCATGAGTTGAAAATCTTGTCCAAATTGTACAAAGCCCTGACAGCCTCTACCTGCAGCACCACAGGCTCTCTGATGCTGCAGCATGGTTTCCCCACTTTCTTTTGCTTTGAGAGACCTCCAGGCACCCAAATTATGCTGATTCTGTTAGCACTTTTAGCCAGGTAAAACAGATGCCAGTCTCTTGGGCTGTCTTCCAAAAAGCCAGAATGTTAGATGTACACTCTTCTCTTTGCCCTTAAAGGAAAAGCCATGAGCCAACGTAAACTGTGTTGACTTTGAGGAGCAATCATGGATAAAATGGAATGGCTCCTCTTACCCTTTTCAATGCGGCTGTACTTAGCTTTGTGCTCATGAGGGGTTCTGCAACTTCTTAACATTTTTCTGGAATTCTCAAAAAGGATTTTTGCTTTGTCTGTTGCTGTTCATTCAGTGTCCTTGTGGGAAAAGAGAACTAGGAGTTCTTATTTTATCATCTTATTGATATCACTTCAATTATAATGAGCTTAAATAACATCTTCAAGTTTATGATGGATTTCTACACAATACCAAATGTAAGGAAACTTTCTCAAAGTTAGTAGTTACACTGAAATTGGGGAAAATAACTCATGAAACCCACAGTTTTTATTTAAAAATAATTAGTTTGCCATTTAGTTTTATACAAGTATAAAATCCTGTTAGAGAAAATTCACTTTTGATTATTCCTGTCCTATTTGCCTTTAACTTTAATAACACCAACACCCAAGAGTTATTCATTGGCAGATTAATATTTTTAAGGTTTGTAGCCTCTAAATGATGAATGAAAAAAAGATCATTGTACAAATGTGAAGGAGCAAATATTCATCAACTGGAGGGAAAAAGATTTTGATTTAGGATTTCAAAGTAGAGTACTAGGGTTAGTTAAAATTGCTAGAGTTCCCTGACCTTGTGATCTACCTGCCTTGGCCTCCCAAAGTTCTGGGGTTATAGGTGTGAGGCACCACACCCGGCCTGGCAAAGCCATGCTTCATTCCTTTACTTTCATAATAAACTTGCTTTTGCTTTAAAAAAATTGCTAGAGTTCAACTGCTATTGGGACTTTGTTAAAGAGAATGGAAATATATGGTAGTAATGGGAAAAGGCAAATAAGGTGGCTATGAAAATATATAGTTGTAGTAAATCTTAGAATATACATTTATTCTTAAAAAGGCGAGTATTTATTTAGTATATCATTGGGAAAATTTCTGCAGTGACTGAGAAGCAGACTAGGTGCTTTGACCAATACACTTTACCTTCAGCTTATGTCCTGTTATGTGTGTGTGGCAATCATCAAGTTATCATTTTATTGCTTTCATCCAAAGGTCATTAAAAGATCTATGGTGGGATAAATAGAGTATGATATTTAGAGTGGATTCTAGAGACAAAAACTGAACAAGATTGACTTTCTGTATGAACAAGAAAGTTGCATTTTGGAATAGAATTTAGAATAGAAATGATCAAACCTCTGCCATTATAATTATCTATAATTATTAAATAAACTGTGGGTCTAGATTTTTGGAGCACCCAAGAAATAGAGACATTCTGAGTTATAAGCACAGTTCTGCTGCAGATTAATTTACTTATGTCTTTAGGTGTTTTAAATGTTGTCTCTATTTAAAAATCTGTATGTGCTTCATTCTGGGTGCATGGAGTGGATTAATAAGTAATGAAAAAGGATTTTCAAAGTGCATTGTGCAAGATGATCTCTTGTCATCCGGAAAGATACTATTAAAACTTCCTAGGCCGGGCATGGTGGGTCATGCCTGTAATCCCAGCACTTTCAGAGGCTGAGCAGGAAGGATCACCTGAGGTAAGGAGTTCTAAACCATCCTGGCCAACATGGCGAAACCCCATCTCTACTAAAATTACAAAAATTAGCTGGGCGTGGTGGTGTGCACCTGTAATCCAAGCTACTTGGGAGTCTGAGGCAGAGAATCCCTTGAACCTGGGAGGTGGAGGCTGCATTGTGCTGAGATCATACCCTTGCACTCCAGCCTAGGTGACAGAGCAAGACTCCATCAATCAATCAATCAATCAATCAATCAGTCTTCTTTAAAAATTCTTTTGACATCATTCTTTAAAAAATTCTTTTTATGTGTGTATATGAATTTAGAACATTTTCTATATCAGTACAGTAAAACACAAATTTACTTTCAAAATAACTAAGAATATTGCAAAATGTTTTACAGATAAGACTGTATTAAATTCAGGTCCATGGAGATCCAAGGCTTGGAACTAATGTATTCCATTAGGCATTGACGTTTTTCAGAAATCAGATTCATTGAGGTATAATTTACATGCCTTAAAATTATCCCTTTGTAAGCATACAATTAAATAATTTTTAGTAAATTTTTAAAATTGTGCAACCATCACAGTAAGCTGGTTTTAGAATAGTTCCATCACGCTCAACATTAATACCTATCTTCAGTAAATTCCTATTTCTTCTGATTTCTGTCTCTATAAATTTTCTTTTTTTTTGGAAATTTTATACAATGGCTATACAATATATAGTCTTTTGTGTATAACTTCCTTTATTTAACATAATGGTTTTCAAAATTTTACACATATTTTTTTTCTTTGTTATATTTTAATAGTTTTGGGGGACAGGTGTTTTTGATTACAAAATAAGTTCTTTAGCAGTGATTTCTGAGATTTTGGTGCACCCATCACCTAAGCAGTATATTTAGTACTTAACATTTTGTGCTGTATTCAGCGTATAGTCTTTTATTTCTCACCCTCTCCCACCCTTCTCCCCAAGTTCCCAAAGTCCATAATATCATTCTTACACCTTTGTGTACTCATAGCTTAACTCCCACCTATAAGTAAGAACATATGATATTTGATTTTCTATTTCTGAGTTAATTCACTTAGAATAATGGTCTCCAATTCCATTCATGTTGCTGTAAATGATGTTATTTCCTTCCTTTTCCTGGCTGACTGGTATTCCATGGTGTATATATATCAAATTTTCTTTATCCACTGGTTGGTTGATGGGCATTTGGGTTGATTCCATATTTTTGCAGTTGTGAATTGTGCTGCTATAAACACCACTGAGCATATGTATGTTTTGAGGTTTACTCACATAGTATGTAACCATAGTTCATTCCCCTTTTTGCTTAATGGTGTTCCATTTTATGGATACACCATTTAATTTATCTACTCATTATTTGATGGATGTTTTGATTATTTCCAGTTTGTAGTTACAATATAATGTTGATATGAATATAATAGTCTTCCATTATCTGCAGGGAATATATTACAAGTCTCAAGTGGATGCTTGAAACTGCAGATAGTGCCAAACTCTATATATACAAGTTGAGTATCTTTTATGTGAAATTCTTGGGACCCATGCTTCGGATTTGGGATTTTTAAAAAAATTTTGGAATATTGTAATATATTTACTGGCTGAACATCCCAGTTCCAAACATTCAAAATCTGAAATGCTTCAATAAGCATTTCATTTGTGTGTCATGTTAGTGTTCAAAAGTTTCAAATTTTGGAACATTTCAGATATTGGATTTACAGATTTGCAATGCTCAACCTCTTGTATATGTTTTTTTGAATATGTACATAACTATGATAATGTTATGATAATGATTAATTTATAAATTAGGCATATTGAGATTAATAACCATAACTAATAATAAAATAGAATAATTATAAAAATATACTATAATAAAATGTATATGAATGTGATCAACAATGATGATGAGCATCTTTTCATATGTCTCTTGACCATTTGTGTGTTTTCTTTTGAGAAATGGCTGTTCAGATCTTTTGCACACTTAAAAATCTGTTTTCTTTTTTTCTTTGTAATTGGGTTGTTTGAGTTGTTATATGTCTTGGATATTTAGCCTTTACTGGATATATGGTTTGCAAATATTTTCTTCTATTCTGTAGGTTGTCTCTTCATAGCTTTGATAATTTCCTTTAATCTGCAGAAGCTTTTTAGTTTCATGTAATCCCACTTGTCAGTTTTTGCTTTTGTTGTTTATGGTTACTGGGTCATTGTTTAGACCACTGTTGTGGAGTTTTCCCACTACATTTTCTTCTAACATTTAGGGTTGATTTTTGTAGATGATTGAGAGAGGGTCTAACTTTATTCTTCTGCATGTGAATATTCTCTTTTCCCACCACCAGTTATGGGACATCCTTTTACCATTGTATGTTCTTGACATCTTTGTAAAAAATTAATTGAATATAAATATATGGACTTATTTCTGGGCTCCGTGTCCTGTTTCATTAGTCTATGTGTCTTTTTATTTATGTACCATGATGTTTTGATTACAGTAGTTTTATAGTGTATTTCTTATCAGCTAGTGTGATGCTTCTACACTATAAATATTGTGTCCTTATTTGACAGGTATTATTCTGGACTCATATTTATTTGACTCTTACACACTATTTGCCAACAAATTAAGTATTTTTTTTCATTTTATAGACAAATCACTGAAGATCAAAGGGCTTAAGTAGCTGCAAATTTTGATTGAATTGGTTCACAATTCCTTTGACTATTCATTGTCATTTGTGATTCCATTCAACTTTTAGGATTGCTTTTCTATTTCTGCAAAAAATGTATTGGAGTTTTTCTAGGGTTTGCATTGAATCTTACTTTGCATTGAAGATTACTTTGGGTAGTCTGGACATTCAAAAAATATTAAATCTTCCAATCCATAAACACAAGATGTCTTTCCATTTATTTGAGCTTTCTTCCATTTATCTCATCCATGTTTTCTAGTTTTAAGTGTACAGATCTTTCACCTTCTAGGTTAAATTTATTCCTAAGTATTTTAATTTTCTTAGCTATTGTAAATGGAATTGTTTCCTGATTTCTTTTTCAGATAGTTTGTTGTTATTCTATAGAAATGCTTTATGTTGTTTTTGTTCATTTTGTGAAACTTTACTGATTTCAGTAAAGTTGTAGGATCATAAAGTTTACTAATAAAGTAAAGTTTGTTAGTTCTTACAGTTTTTTTCTGGCAGAGTATTTATGGTGAAGTCTTTAAGATCATATGGTCTGCAAACACAGACAGTTTAACTTTTTCCTTTCCAATTTGGATACCTTTTAAGTCTTTCTGTTGCCTAATTGCTCTGGCTAGACTTCTAGTACTTTGCTGAACATATGTGGTATGAACTGGTGTTCTTGACTGGTTCCTGATCTTAGAGGAAAAGGTTTCAAGTTTTCATTGTTAAGTATGTTGTCCACTTTGTTTGTTATGTATAGTCTGTATTGTGATGAAGTATATTCCTTTTATACCCAGTTTTCTGAGAGTTTTTATTATGAAAGTAGATTGAATTATGTCAGAATTTATCTGCATGTATTAAGATGAACATATGGTTTTTGTCCTTCATTCTGTTAATATGGTGTAATGCATTTATTGATTTGATTTTTGTTGAATTATCCTTATATATCAGGGATAAATCTCATGTAATTTATGTGAATGATCCCTTTAATGTGCTGCTAAATTTAGTTTCTAGTATTTTGCTGAAGATTTGGCATCTATGTTCATAAGGAACGTTTGTCTGTAATTTTCTTTTCTTTGGTATCAAGATAATGCTTGCTCCATAAAATGAATTTGGAAATATTCCCTCCTTTTCAATTTCTGAGTTTAAGAAGGATTTGTACTGCTTCTTTTTTAAATGTTTGGTAGAACTCAGCAGTGAAACTTTTTAAAAAAACAGATTCAGTCTCTTTAATTGACATAGGTCTCTTCAGATTTTCTTTCTTCATGATTTAGAGTGACATGTTGTATATCTGAATTTATTGGTTTCTTTGAGGCTACTCAATTTCTTGGTATGTAATTTTTTTCATAGTAGACTTTCATGGTAGTTCATCAGTTGTACTGCCTCCTCCTCCACTTCAGATTTTTTTATTTGAGTCTTCTCTTTTTTTTTTTTATTAGTATAGCTTCAATTTTGTTGATTTCAGTTATGTTTTCAAAAAATGAACTCTTAGTTTCATTAAACTTTTCTATTATTTTTCATATCTCTATTTCATTTATTTCAGGTCTGATCTTTATTATCTTCTTGATTAATGACATCTTGATTATCTCTAAGTTTTGTCAATTATGAACATCCATCTGCAGGTTTTCATGTGAACCTAAAATTTTAAATTATTTTGAGTATAGACCAAGGAGTTCAATTGCTGGGTCTTATGACAAATGTATGTTTAGTTTTGTAAGAAACAGTCAAACTATCTTCCAATGGAACAGAAGAGAGAGCCCAGAAAAAGACCCACATAAAAATAATCAACTCATCTTTGACAAATGAGGAAGGCAATACAAGGGAGAAAAGACAGTCTTTTCAACAAATGGTGGTTTAGTTTTGCAGTAAGGATTGAAGTTAGGTAATGGCAATTCTTCAGTTTTGTTCTTCTCCTTCAATATTGTGTTGGCTATTCTGAGGTTTTGCCTCTATACACAAACTTTAGTATCAATTTGTTGATATCCATAAAATAACTGGCTCAGATTTTGATTATGATTGCATTTAATCTATAGATCAAGTTGGAAAAAACTGACATCTTGACAAAATTGAGTCTTCCAATTCATTAACAACTCTCCATTTACAGTTTCTTTCATCACTTTTGTAGTTTTTCTCTTAAAAATCTTGCACATATTTTTGTTAAATTTATACTAAAATGTCTCAATTTTTGGGTGCTAATGAAAATGATATTCTGTTTTTAACTTTACACTCTACTTGTTTATTATTGGCATTGATTTGTGTATATTAACCTTGTATTCTACAACCTTGGTTTTAGCAGTCATTTTTTTCTTTACTCTTTTGGACTTTCTACTTGCTCTATAATTTTAAATGTACAATTCTTGCACTTCTTAAATTTATTTCTAATTATTTTAATCATGTTGATGCTTGTGAATAGAATTGTTTCCTTAATTTATTTTTGGGTTCCTCATTGTTAGTATATATAAATAAAATTAAGTTTTTGAAATTATGACCTGTGACCTTGCTGAAGTTATTTATTTTTTTGTCCTTAGAATTTTTTACATACAATATTATTTCATCTGTCATTCAAAAACAGTTTTACTTCTTCCTTTTCAGGTTATGTGTTTTCTATTTTTCTCTCTTCCCTTCTCACTCTCATTCTTGCTTTATTACACTGACTGGAACCTCAAAAAAATATGTTGAATACCATTGACGAGTTTGAATATCTTTGCCTTCTTCCCAACCTTAGTGGGAAAGTATTTACTCTTGCATCATTAAGAATGGTGTTAGCTGTCATGGACACAGGGAGGGGACCATTACACACTGGGGTCTGTTGGCGGGGGGCTAAGGGAGGGACAGCGAGGGGGCAGTGGGGAGGTTGGGGAGGGATAACATGGGGAGAAATGCCAGATGTAGGTGACGGGGGGATGGAAGCAGCAAGCCACATTGCCATGTGTGTACTTATGCAACCATCCTGCATAATCTACACATGTGCCCCAGAATCTAAGGTACAATAAAAAAAAGAGGACATTTTTGCAGCCAATAAACAAACAAATAAAAAAAAGAATGGTGTTAGCTGTAGGCTTTTTATATTTGCTGTTTTTTGGTTTGAGATAATTCCCTTCTATTTCTGATATTTTGAATATTTTTTATTATTAATTGTTGTTAGAATTAGCTAAGTACTTTTCTGTGACAATCATTATGATTTTGGTCCTTTACTAACATGGCATGTTACTTTAAGCAGTTCTCATATATTAAACCAATTTTGTATTCCTGGTATAAATCCAGTTTGGTCAAAATTATAAAGTATAATCAAAAGTAAAATGTTTTTTATATGTTGCTAGATTCACTTTGCTAATATTTTGTTGGGATTTTTGCATCTATGTTCATGAGGGATAATGGTTTATAATTTTCTTGTAATGTCTTTGTTTGATTTTGTAATAGGGTAATACAATCATTTGGGAAGTATTTTCTTTCTGAAAATTTGTGAAGGATTAGTATCATTTATACATTAAGTATGTTAGAATTAATCATTTTTATTTTAGAAAGTAAATCAGATCATATTAATTCTTTGCTTAAATTTTAATTATGGCTCCATGTTAAATTTTGCACAGAATCCAGTTTCCTTACCAAGGTCTACAAGGCCCAGTGTATAAAGGGCTTTTCTATATCTGACATTGTCTTCTATTACTTTCTTACTTGCCCATTACTGTGCTTTAACTACATAGGCCTTTTTATGTATCTTGAACACTTTAGTCTGAGGGCCTTTTTACTTGATTCTTTCTCTTCCTGGCTCTTTCTCATCAATTACATCTTAGCTCAAATGTAATTGGCACATAGAGTTCTCAGTTTACTCACCTTCATTGCTGCTCCAATGACTTTTTATACCATACTGTTTTATTTTTTTTTTTTCAGAACTGTTTGGTATTTCACATTCTTATTTGTTTGTATATTTAGCATTTATTATATTTCTCTTCTCCCTTAAACATAAGCACTATCAAGGCAGCTATCTGGCCTTTCTCATTTGTTGCTATATCCCTTGTACCTAGAACAGTGTCTGCTACTTAGTAAAACCTCAATCATAATTTGCATAATAGGTGAATAAAATGAGTTGCTTGGATTTTGGAAAGATAATTAGATAATGTGAATTTTTCCAATAGTTCTTAATCAGAAACCTTAACAATAGAAAAAATAACTTGATAGAAATAACAAGATCCACTTTTGTTGGTAAATAGCATTTACGAAAGTTTGGTGTCAGTGTTGTCAAGACCGTATTTATTTGTCATATGGAGAATAAGAAATTAAAGAGATGGTTGGGATCTTCAGGCTCAATTACTTCATCCAGTAATTAAACTGATTAAACAAATATTTCCCTTTGCTTATTTTGCTGATCCAAACAGATCGTTCCATAACATCCTGCTGTGATCTGTGGTAACTTTAAGGATCTTGAAGCTATATTACTTCCTCATTTTCTTCATTCATTTAAAATAAAAGTCAGCCTCTAATGGAAGATACAAGACAATTTCTACTTTCTTAATAAAAAGATCCCCTGGCAGTTTTTCACTTACTTAGTATTTTAAAGTTCTATGCATGTAAGACAGATCATGTAATATCCACATATAATATTTCAGTTAGAAATTTGTTTTTGTTTCTATTTAAAATCATATAAAGTATTAACTGATAAAAGTTGCTTTTTTCCATTCATACATCATGGAATTATTGTATTAAGATTTATTTCAGTTATCCACCTCTTCTATGTCTATATCAACACTTCAACCTTTTCTTATTTGTCATCAAATACTATTTTCCATTTAACAGATTTCCAAAGTAGCTTATTTTTAAAGTTGTTTTGAGATACAGCAATCTTGGAATCAGCATATTATATGTCTCTAAAAATTTTATTCCAAGCTATAAGTAAATATTTGAATAACATTATAAAAGTTCTTTTTATTCACTTTACTGTATACTTATCAATACACCACTTTGTATATGTTTGTGTTGCATTTGTTTTTATCACAGGATCTTTAAAAGCTTGTTTCTGTGGCCATAAGTCTATTTGGATTGTAAGCTCTTATTCCAGGTAGAATTACTGAATCTGCATTTAATATTTTTTAGTCTTTTTTCTTTTTTGTTGCTTTTTAAAAATCAGTCTCATAATTTAAGCATCCCAAATTAGCATGATTACAGGCTAATGTGTCTTCTCCAAACTACACTTAGTTGCTTAAATATTAAATTCCCTTTAATAAAAATATTTCAATAGCCTTCAAATACACTGGAACATTATTTTTTGTATGAGATCATTTGGGGGAAAATTCATGCTTTTAGTTTGACCAGATAGAGATTTCAAATAATATATTTATGTATTTTAAAGAATATATTATAGGAATAGAACTTTTTTTCCCACTTGTTTAATGTAGATTTTTCTCTTCCATCTTTTAAAAATATTTGTGCAGAAGAAGTGAGCATTTTATTTGATTACTTTTATTCTTCTGCTAACTGCCACCATAAAGAAATCCAGCTAATTGATCATATGTTTGATGTGAATACTACATGCTTTGTTAGAATGTAACATCCATGAATGTTGATTTCTTTGAAAAATCACATAAAAGCAGGTAAGTGGCTTACAGAGTATCCTAGTATTTGACATATTAGAATTAATTTTCTATTTTTAGATGTGTAACTCCAATTTTTATTAAAAAAGGTAACTTTAATATCTTTATAATGATAAAATCCTATTGTTAACAAATATATTAGGTGGGTAGGCAGTTCATAGGCAATATCTATGTCAGATATGATAGTATAGTAGTTAAAGATATGATTTGGATCAAGGCATCCTGAGTTTAAATCTTGATCTTTTTTTATAGCCATATGAGTTTTAGGAAAGTTACTTAGACTCTTTGTGCCTCTGTAGTCTCATTTATAAAATGAGAATGATAGATTAAGTGAATAATTTGTCAAGCACAAAGAAAATGTGTGGTGCATAGCAAATATTAAATAAGTATTTGACATCTTAAATATATGCTATTATAATCAACAATAACAATAGAATGTCCAGTCAAGAACTTTGTCTTTGTAAAAATTTATTTATTACTTTTTTCTGCAAACACTATGATGACTTATGATCTTAGTCTTAACACCAGCTCATCTAATTATGATTCATTTTCTTTTTCCCTTTCAAACTGTTTCAATTTAAAATCCATTCATTTGTTAAATACTATTAGTTAACTATTTCTTGGTGGGATATGTCTTCTGCCAATTAAAAGTTTATTGACAGTTATATTTGACAAAAATCCAATTAACTGTAAAAGATGAAATATAATAGAAAGAAAGCTAGTGTTTTTGATCATTTACTTAGCATTATTCTTCAAATTCCCTTTTCTCTATTTATTTAATTCCGAACTTTTCTAAATTGGTGTTACAATTCCAGTTTTTACCGGTAAAGAAACTGGAGTTCAAAAAATTATGAAAATTGCTAAAAGCCACACTTGTGTAACTAGGATTTACAGCTATTTGTAAATGAAGAGAGTAATTTTATTATGCAGAAAGAAGGTCAAATTCATCCTAGTTGTTGAAGCTAAATTTTCTGAAAATGCTGCTGCTTTTGAAACTGACAATTGGCTATGTTTCACAGGCTTCGGGGCAGTTTTTCTTGTGTCTATATACTGGTTCAGGCCTACTCTTGTTCTCCTTTCAGTTAGGGCATCTTCCTGATTTTTTTCAACTGAGGTATCTTATCTTGCTTTTGACCACCTCTAGGAGGTTGCATATCTTTGTTGTTATGAAGAACAAGGTACCTGATATTCCATGCCAACATCACTTCTTTATGATTCATCTGGACAGCTCTACCTACAGAAAATCCTGGTTATCCTGAAAGTACATACAATCCCAAAGACAGAACTTAAAAGAGAATAGATATGTGACTAATATATTGCAAATGAAGGTCAACTCCTAAATATCCAGGTAGATTTTAACTCTCCCCAAGACAGATCAATAAAGCCAAATTTGGTGATTTCAGGTATAGCTGATTTTGAGCTATTATCTTAAAACCAACTTGCTATCTATTTCTGGTACAAATGAAAGATTGCATAACTTTTACAGTAAATGTTACTTAAAGAAAAAATTGCTCTTATAGTTCTTGGCCAAATATCTGGGGTCGCATGGAAAACCTTTGGAAGCTTAACAATTTTGGCAGTTCCCCAGAGTCCAGTAGTATTAATGTTTTAGTTTCCTAACAACATTTTAAATTTCTTTAAATTCTCAAGTAGATTATGTCATTTGAAAATATAGGATAATGTCAGAAAAGGAATATAATAACCTTTAGATTTTTAAATATTGATTTTGGAAGCTCATCATACTTAAATAATGTAATATAATAATTGGTTGATCTGGTTTTTCTTTCCATTGAATTTAAATTCCTACAGGAGTATTTTAACATAATAGGTTGCCAGCAGGAACTTAAGTAGTAAAAATAAAGAGTGGATGCCATTATAGTAATTTTTGAGAAAATTTTCTCTAACTCTATTTCTGTATTCAATAACTATTTATTTGTGTATTTATAGTTAAATTCATCACTGTGTCTTTACCTATATTTGTTTACTGACTTCATACTCAAGTATAAATGGCTGCTGATACATTTTCACTGAAAGATCACCCTCGAGGCACTTCAAGCCCAACAGCTCCAAAATCAAATTTGTTATTTTTATACTATAATTTTTCTTCTTCCAAGTCCCTTAATTTGGTCAATAGTGTCACCATTCATTATTCATTCAAGCAAGAAATCTTTCAGTTATATTTAAAATTTCCTTTCACGTTCCATATCCAATTAGTTACTAAGTCCTTTTGATCCTGCTTTCTAATTTCTGAAATAATGTTAATTTTTTTATTTTTTGCCATCTCCTTGTTAATATTGCTATAGCTTTCAAATTAGTCTCCTAGTCTATTCTCATTTCAAACTCACCCACTGAACCTGTCTTCTATTCTGTGTTAGCCTAGGTCTTCCCCTAAAGCAGAGTCTGAGACAGGGCTCTCATGCTGGTTGCTTATATTGAGAGGTGATCCAAAGGAACAAGAGCCAGCTTCTGAGAAAAGTGAAACAAACAAGGAGAGAGCAATGATCTGGGTGCCTTCTCAAGCTGGGTCCATGGAGGTGGGCGGCAATTAGCACCCCATCTTACTAAAGATTCCTGAGGAGCTTTGTAGAATTTACCTCAGAACTGTACATCCAAGGGATTGAAGAAGGGAGCATTTATATACCAGCTTCCATCCTCCACTGTTCTAGAGTTTCTTAAGAGGTGTTAACCCAAACATTTTCAGGTTTAGTTGAACAGATGCCCACATGGGATTGTACCAGAGAAATTCAACTGCAGAAAGCAAGATATTAGCAGGGCTAACTGCATGGGTGTTGACCTCTGCCCTCACAGGTACCCACACTTTCAATGTCCTAGTGCTTGTTGCTCTCACTGTTCCAAAATTCATAATTATTTATGAACAAAAGATCTTGTGTTTTAATTTTGTACTGGACCTCTGCAAATTATGTAGCAGGCCTGCAAATTATGTAGCAGGCCTTGTCGGAGGCACAGAGTGACCCTGAGGTGAGGGGCTTCCTGAAAACAGTTGTTTCCCATATCAAAAGTTTAAGTAAAACAGTGAGTCAAGATAATGTAAAGTAAGGCTTAAGAGGTATCCAGTACACATCCTGTGTCTTACATCTATATCTATGTCTTTGTTTCTATTCAAGATATGTGAGTCTGGGGCCTCTCTGCTTAGGGCAGTCCCTGAGGGCAACCATATAGGCCATGATTCAAGCCTGGTGTGCTGGTTACTCATATTAGATGTGAGCATGAGTTCAGAAGCATTTCTGAATAAGCCTCAGATTAAATGTAACCATGGGGTCATAAGCATTTCTGAATAAGCCTTCTCCTGTCTTCTCTGCACCTCCCTCTACCCCCAATTTTGAATTGAGGGGCTCATTCTTAAAATCAGCTAGAGAGATACTCCACAAACATGGGGGAAACACATCTGGATGGGTAGGCCAGGAAGAACACTACTTTTGTTTGCTTTTTTTCTTCCTTAAGGTGATTGCTGTTCCAACCCAGAGCTTCAAGGAAGGAAGGGAAGCACATGATGTAAGTGATTTACTGATAAGTATGTCTTTTGTATAACATCTTTTTTGCTATCTCTTATGTACCACTAAGGAATCTAAAGGAAAAGGTACAATTTGGGTATATAATCTGAAATGTGTTATATCCAACATGCTATTATATTTTTACGGGACAAATACTTTTGTCAGCTTTTAAATATCCAGGAATTGGGAGGGTTTTGATTGATTCTAAGGTAAACTTTTATTTTTGAGAAACAACAGAAGACTAGAAAGCACAAAGCGAAAAGAATACATTTTATAAAAGAATGAAAAATACTGAAGCAGCCCTAGAAGATGTAGAAAATAGCCTCAAAAGGGCAGATCTAAGCATTACTGGCCTTAGGTAACAAACTTTGGTGAGGAGGTGGTGAAAGGGAACTCTTGTACACTGAGCACCTGATTTTTCTTTGTGTCATTGTTGTAAATTAACTTGCTGTGATGATCTCAATAAAAACTGATGACAAATTATTTTTGAAAAATGTGGATACATTCATCATCAATTGTGATCAGCTGCAGTGAAGATATTCTTTGAAAATGAGGTGTTCTAAATTAAGATGCCTAAAAAGTACAAATAACAAAAGCCAACTGAGCAAAACCTCCAGCTTTTCAAACTTGGTATGTGAATGTGTCCATTTTTTAATGAGGAAAATGAGGTCAGCATCAGTTGGGGACTTTCAGAAGAAAATAGTGTACTGTACCAATTAGTGAGTCTATTCTCAGGAGGCCACAGTGACACAATTCTTCATCCTGCTGCCAGGTGGCGCTGTGCAGTAGTAGGTACAGTCTTGGCGCACGGCATAAAATGTCTGTTCCTGACCTGGCAGTTTAATTCTATTACTGATCCTGGTAACTGATTCTACCGAAAGTGTGAAAATAAACTTATTTTCTAAAGTTCCAAATTCTAAATCATCTCTGTATAACTCTAGTTAAATAGGTCTTAATCCTCACTTTTGGTGGCAAGCTTCTGTGCTAATGAATAAATCTTAAAAGACTAGATAAAAGACTCATGGTTTCCAAAATGCACTAATGTCTTTCATTTTAAATGGTGCTTATACCTTATAAACACTCTGCTTTGAATATAAATAAAGCAGTATTAAAATAACTCTTTTGTTGCCAATAGAATGCTTTTTAGTTTGGAAGAGTCAGACCAGAAAGAATTTAAAGGCAATGAATAGAGGAAATATCTTATAGTATTAGTTTAACATGTGTAAGCACACACTTTAATTTCTTTTTTAAAGAAAAGCCTTCTATTTAATTTTTCTCTCCAAAAAGTCTATTTTTGCCTATTTATTCCCCCAAGGTAGTTACAATCATTCTTAAAATGGTCAACTTTTTGTGTGTTTTTTTTTTCTTTTGGCATTATGTAATTTGGTTCTTTTTCTTTGTTATGATAAAGACCTGACTTCAATGTTACTCTTAAATCGATATTCAGACAACAAGTTCTCCAGCCCAGTGCAGTATGCATATATTAATTCCAAAATTATTTTAAATGTTTGATTTATTCGATTGCCATTACAAATTTAAATTCCCAAGTTGTGTAAATGTATAAGGCAAATGTGCTCTTTGAGTATGAAACATGTATCAGAAATATGATGTTTTAGGTTTTTAAGGGATGAGATTTAAAAAATGTGAGCATTTTTGCAGTCGATGTGAAATTGGACAGTTTTTCTTCTTGCCAGTCTTATCTTTTCATGTTAAAGAGTCATCTAGGCATTACAATGACTAACAAAACAGGTGATTTTATAGATATATCTTGATTGTATTGGTATTATGAAGATCCATGGTTTATGGAAATTTTAATTTCCAGAGATAGGGGACCCTATTTAGCAGTAATTATTAAGTTTTTCATGCAAAGTTTATTATGGCAATATGAGGAAATTGGAGTAGTATGAATGTGTGAATCAGTTTCTTAGTATTTGAAAAGGGAAATGTTTTTATTAAATGTTAATTGGTAGGGATGTATTTCTTAGAGTGGTTCTTATTGAATATCTATGCTATGGTGGAGACAGTTGAAATCAATTATCGGTTGGACAAGAGCTGTGACTTCAAGGAGGTTTTAGTTTAATGGATGACAGAAAATTCTATTTCAAAGGGAGTGTCATAGAAATAAAAGATGCTTATTAGTTACTGGGAGCAGTGTAAATATTTTACAATAAAATGGAAGCTTAATAAAGTACTGACATATGTCTATAATATGCCACTTAAACATCATGTTTTCAAGAATATATAATGGTATAGATAAATGCTCACCATATATAATTACAAAAAAGATAGGATATAAAAGAGTATGTAAGCTCTCTCTCTAATAACACACACATATGATAAACCCAATTTCATATGAAATAATTATATATATTGAAAAGATTTTAGATATTTTCATGAAAATGTTAAAAGTAATATTTTTCTGGGAAGTAGGATTTTGAATGACTTTTTCTCTTCACATTTTGTGCTCTGGAAATTGTTTTTTAAACTACATATAATATTTTTATGTGATAAAAATGCATTTTCTTTTAAAACACCAACAAAAATTATGTAATAGTATTATGTTCAAAAGTGCAACATTTTGTACTTTTGCAACAGTTTGCAACATGCAATCATTTTACTGTCAATATAATTTATGAAACTGATAAAAAAAATCTAGTTCTTTGCAACGCTACTGGTATATAGTCTCCCCATTACCGTGAACATGGGTGAAATTTTTACTCTGCAATATCTAACTGGCACTATTTTATATAATCATACCTTTTAAAAGATCTTTAGTTTCAATACATTTTGGTTGTTTTGATAAGTAAATTTCTTTTATTTAGTTTTAAATGCAAGCTTAATTTTGCCTTTCTATTGATTCATAATATATAGGTGAGGAGAGACAAAAAGTGGCATGAATAAATGTGGGTAAGGAAATCCTATTAAATGCTGGTTTCTAGACTTCATTTTGTACTAATTGGTTTTTTTGAGCACTCATTGTGTGCCTGGCATTGTGCTAATCGCGTTTTAAAATACTTTATCTCATTTTATTTCCATGTTAACTCATGTTTGAGTTCATATTGTCCATATTGTTATTTCTATTTTACAGGCAAGTAATTGGGTCTCAGAAAGCTAATGGTTTACCAGAGGTCACAGGATCTGAGACTCTTTTTAGACTTAAAAATCTGTGTTCTTCTAATTGTAAATTAATCAGTTGTTTTACTACACAAATTACGTTCAGGGATTTAATTATTTTCTCATATTTAAATTATAGGACTTGGATGAGGTTGTGGGGGTAAGAGGGTGGTGCTAAAATTCTTTCTAATAAAGGGCTACTTAAAGTTTTCCAAAATTTTATGTTTGTATTTGGGGCTAGACAAAATGTACTGATTACCCAAGTTGCTGAGAGTGAAAATAGCTTGGAAATTGAACAGATAGATATACTTTTTACATTGTTAGTTAATAAGAAGTGACTGTCCAAGATCTCTGGGTCCTCTAAAGAACTTTCAGATAATACCAGTTTGTGATTCTAAATGTACATTTTACTGGCCACAATATATGCTAATTAGCCTTCTATTTAAAAAAAATGTGTGAAGTCTGTTTTAAAGAGTATCTATAAGAAGGATATATCAGTAATAAGAAGGATTAGTTACAAGTAGGTAAGGGCAGAATTATTTATTTTTTACAAAAATCCAATAACATTTGAAGGAAACAATTGTCATATTAGAAAACAATTCATCATAGTGAAAAAAATAATGCAATGAAAGTAGAAATAATAGAATCTCATAATGGGAGAATAGACTCTGTATTTGAAACTATTTTGCTGAGAGCACTCTGATACCAGGAACAGATGAAGTGAGTGACCTTCGCAGGGCTTTTCTAATTTCTGTGATTCCATAACAAAGCACTCTGAAGGTACCTTGCTTATGACATTTCTGAATTTACATTTTATCACATAATGAACTGCTGAATGATTTTGGTTGAAACAGTTTCCATGTTACTGCACGAGTCATCTCATTATTGAATGGAACAACTCCACAAAGATCAAAACTGGAACTTGACTATAATGATTTTCTAAGTTTATTTTATAATCAGTGATGCAATACTTCACATCCGTATTCATAAATATAAAAGGTTTTGGGGATGCTACATGTGATCAATATCATATGCCATTAAAGTTATGCAATTTATTTTTATAAAATACAAAAAATGACCAGAATGATATGGAAACTATAGAGTGTATATTTCCTTTTTATTAATACTTTTTTTCTCACATCTCATACAGCATCCAATTTAGGGCAAAGACAAAACGAAAGTGTATCTTGAATATGCATCACAGGTTCCAAAAATGAAAAGAAATTGGATTTGGATAGCACTTACTCAATAGACAGATATGATACATGGTAAGAAGGTGCACTGTCTGCCCTGTGATAGATTAAACTACTTTGTAGGAAAATTACTGTGAGCCAGTCACCACCACCACCGTGGCTAAATCTTTAATAAAATTCTCTTCCATATTCAGGAGTGAGGTATGAAGTACACAATAAGCAAAGTGAAGTAGAGTGCCATTTATCAAACACCGACCAGGTCTGTAATCTTCTGCTTTATCCTTTCTTTGTACTTTATTTCTTTATTGTTACAAGGAGGGATATTTACCCAGAGCAGTGGGCATGAAGCCCTGATAAACCTCCTCCTTCCTGCCTTTCCCCTTTTCTTATTCCTTTTCGTCAGCCTTGTCAGTATAATTTGTTTCCTTCTAGGTGGTCTTTTGCTTGTTTGGCATTCTTTTTTCCTTTCCTTTCTCTGCCTTTCTTTGAAATGTGCATTCATGATATGGGAAATGACACCAAAACTACAGGAAAATGCAATGGGAATGCTAACAGCTACAATGACGGACCTTCCAGGATGCATTCGGTAATGACTTTGAATGCTTCTTGGCAAGATAGCAGTGTTAAAATGTTGTAGACAGCCCCTGGGTGGCAGTGCACAGCCAGTCCTGATGCCAACAAAAGCATTTTCAGAGTAAAGATTTTATATGTGGGTGTATGTGTATGTGTGTAATATATATGTGTGTGTAATATACGTATGTGCTATATATGTGTGTAATATATATGTGTAATATATATGCATGTGTATATGTGTAATATATATGTGTATATATTTATATGATGTGTGTATGTATATGTAATATATATGTATGTTTCTCTATATGAAATAAATGTGTTTTATATTTGTATATATCTACATGTATCTGTGATGTAGATGTGTGGTATGTTGTATGAAATATATGTATATTTTATTATATGTATACACACACTACATTTTCACCCAGCTATTCCCAAACTAAAGAATTTAAAAGTAACTTTCTCTTTGAAAGATACAAACTCTCAAATTTATCTCTTGTTTTCTAAGTACAATAATGATAATTTTGCTAAAAATAATTTGCCTGTCTAAAAATTATATACTAAAAAGGTCCTAGCTATTCTAGCCATGTGACAATATTTGAAATGTTTTTGAAACATGCAGATATAGGTACAGATACGGAAGAGTCTAGAGGGTAGTGAGAATGTGGCTGGAGGTGTTTTGTGCCCCTCAGTCTGCACACTGCCAGTCTATGCAGCATCTTTGGGGGTAAATTATTTTTAGTACTATTATAACCCTTTTTTATTGTTTGAATAGCAGTTTTATGACAAAACATTTATAGTCAGGCTGCCTTTGTACTTGAATGAAAGGGAGCAATCATAGAGAGTGATAAGGCAACAATGGTAATGATAACTGCATTTATAAAGATGTACAGAATTTAAATGGGTGTGCTAAAATAGACTGGCGGCAGTTCTCTATCTGAACCTGGAGCAGAGATGGGCACAATTCTTGTGGCAGAAATGCTTTTGTTATTTGGGGCAGAGGACAGAGAGAGAGAGAGAGAGTGTGTGTGTGAGAGAGAGAGAGAGTGTGTGTGTGTGTGTGTGTGTGTATGCACACATGTGCATGCTTTCCTTTGTTATTGTTTCTTCCTTTCAGTTAAATGTACTTGATATGTAGTTGTAGGGTTAGTAATAACAAACATAGAGATATTCTATATTGAGATTGATAATTATCATAATTCTATGAGATTCTGATAAAATGTAACTGCATTTCTGCATAAACTATTCAACTGAAGTATTAGTTCTTTAAAAATTATGATTATTTGCTCTTATCTAGCATTGGTCTATTTCTCTGTCTCTTGACACTCTACCTTTCATGAAATATTGATAATTTTCTCTAAGAATGAGAGGAGGATGGAGGGGAGGGTGCTGTATCTCAAAACATAATTCGAGAGTGAGAGGTTATTCTGTCTGCTTGGTACCAATGGTTTTCATATATTTTTACAGTTTCATCAATTTTCTTTATTCCTAATGTTCTGACCATAAGTAAAAGTGAAACTTCTTTGGGTCCAGTTACATTCTTATTTTTAATTTTCAGATATTTTGTAGCATTAACATAACAGATATAACATAATAAAAAGAGTTGACATTGTACAATTGCCTTGTGCTCTACATAAGACTAAAACTATACACTGTGGGTTGGAAATAGTATCTTCTCCTCACAAGGTATCCCCAAGGTGTCTTAAAATCAGCCATACATTGCTGAAGTCTATATTTTGTCTTCCTTGGCCCATTCTCCTCTTCAGCAAAGTTAATAACTTCTATCATGAAGGGAAAAAAATCAATTTATTTATGTCCCACCTTGTTTCAAAAAGAAATTAAGGTGACTTACAAAGATACATAAAATAAATTTAAAAGTAAGTGAGGGAAATTAAAGCCAAGGGAGAGCCAGAGAAGGAAGGAAGGGTAGAGAATAGAGTGTTGCTATGGAACAAAATGCCTATCGTGATCCCCTATGTGCTTGTGAGATTTGGGCTGCAGATTTAGGTTTCAGCTCTCTGGCAGCCAATACAAAGATGGAAACAATTCCAAGATACACAGAGTCAACATTAAGAGAATAAGTAGATTTCTCAGGAGACGGGCAACTATTTCAGGGTATTCAGGCTTATAGGAAATTTATCTCCTGGGTCATGATAGAACACTGTGTAATCCCAGGAAATAAGTTTCTTAACTATAGTCTATGATAAACACACCATGTAAGTATAATAAAAACTAGTTGTATGCTGTGCAGCATCTTGAGAAAGCAACAGTCAGTGAAAGCAAGTGTAAAGTTTATTAATTCAGTAGTCATCTATTTAGTACGTCCTCTGTATTCTGCAACAGGCAGGAAATTGAATAAGCAAATAATGAGCAAGAGCCATAGCCTCCTGCCCTCATCAGACTTACAATTTTTTACTGAAATTGACATTGACAAATTAGTTATGTGTGTGATAAAAAATCCTGCAAGTGATGAGAAGGAGAAGACTTAGCTTAGGTCTGATAGTCTAACCTAATCCTCAGGTAGATGTCACAAGAGCTGGGACTGCATACAATGTAGACAGCTGTATACAAATAGCACTTCTTTTTTTTAAAAAAAATTTATTTTAGGTTCGGAGGTACATGTGCAGGTTTGTTACATAGGTAAACTCATGCCACGAGGGTTTGATGTACAGATTACTTCATCACCCAGTACTAAGCCTATTACCCATTAGTCAATTTTTTGGCTCATCCCCTTATTCCTATCCTCCATTTTCAAATAGGCCCCAGTGTCTGTTGTTTCTTTCTTTGTGTTCATGAGTTCTCATCATTTAGCTCCCACTTATAAGTGAGAACATGTAGTATTTGTTTTTCAATTTGTTCATTACTTTGCTAAGAATAATGGCCTCCAGCTCCATCCATGTCCCTGAAAAGGAAATGATCTCATTCTTTTACATGGCTGCATAGTATTTCATGGTGTGTATGTACCATGTTTTGTTTATCCAATCTGTCATTGATGGGCATTTAGGTTGATTCCATGTCTTTGCTATTGTGAATAGTGCTGCAATAAATATTCGTATACATGTATCTTTATGGTGGGTTAATTTACATTCATCTGGGGATATACCTAGTAATGGGATTGCTGGGTATAATGGTGGCTCTGTTTTCAGCTCTTTGAGGAATTGCCACATTGCTTTTCATAGTCATTGAACTAATTTATACTCCCACAAATAGTATATAAGTTCTCTTTCTCTCTCTCTCTCTCTCTCTTTTTACAACTTCTCCAGCATCTGTTATTTTTTGATTTTTTGAATAATAGCCATTCTGACTGGTGTGAGATGGTATCTCATTGTGGTTTTGATTTGCATTTCTCTAATGATGAGTGATATTAAGCTTTTTTTCATATGCTTGTTGGCCATATGTGTCTCTTTTAGAAACGTGTCTGTTCATTCTTTTGCCCACTTTTTAACGAGGTGGTTTGTTTTTTCTTATAAATTTGTTTAACTTCCTTATAGATGTTGAATAAACAAGTAATGAGGAAAGGGGTCCCTATTCAATAAATGGTGCTGGGATAACTGATTAGCCATATGCAGAAGATTGAAACTGGATCCCTTCCTTAAACCATATACAGGAATAAACTCAAGATGGATTAAAGACTTAAATGCAAAACCTAAAACTACAAAAACCCTGCAAGACAACTTAAGCAATACCATCCTGGACAATTATGATAAAGACATCAAAAGCAATTGCAACAAAAGCAATAATTGATCTAAGCCTAATTAGATCCCCCCCAAATGTTAATTCTTTTGCTGTGCAGAAGCTCATAAGAGTAAAAGAAACTATCAACAGAGTAAACAGAGAACCCACAGAATGAGAGAAACTATTTGCAAACTATGTATCTGACAAATAGCATTTCTATGAATGCAGCTTTTAATTTATGTGGGGTAGTGGTGAGGTCAAGATGTACTTACTGACAAGTCTGAAAAGTTCACTTTTTCTCTGTTGCTAGTTGAGAGCAAAGCCACATGCCTCAGTTGAGCTGAGGCTAGAAAAACAAGAAAAATTAAGAGAGTTTCATATTCAGCCATATTCTATTTGCCTACATGAAAGAGAAAAAAAGAAATTTTTAAATTTACATTTTGCTCGCCTAATTCTCCCATTATGAGTCTCTTATCTTGTAATATGTTTAGTCTTTTCTTTAGTGTAACTCATATACTAACCTGTATCTTTAGAATTTTTAAACATATTTTCTGTCAACAGTCACTGTTAAAACCATGTTTCAGAAAAGAAATTTTTTAGAAGACATGGTTATTTATCAGGAAAATACATACATCTATTTGAAAAATAGCGTTTTATGATATCAAGGAATTTATTTTTCATTAATCATATAATTGGACTGTAAATGCTCTTGTTGTGTTCATGTTTAAGTTGCTATTAATAGTATTGAGCATAGCTTCACTTTAAAACATGGAAATACAAAATTTCAAGCAATCTATCTTTTTGGTTCCATGTGTCTCCAAGAATGGCCTTGTTTGTTTAGCTTTTAAATTCTTTTTATAGATCCATAATTAGCTCTCTTCAAATGATTTGTTTGTTCCTCTTTTGGAACTGTTTGTGAAAACAGTGGGGAGGGAGGAGAAAGATGTCTAGTAAAATGATGATGAATCCAGTATTATGATAACAAGATGTAAAAAACCTCCTTGTAGAGTCTGGTTTCATGGTAAGATAGAAAGAACACCTAGTCTTTGGTAACCATTTTTGGATAATCAGGTCATGTTAACTTAGCAGGGAGACAGTTGCTATTTAGCATGAGATTGTTTACCAACATGGAAGGGATTTGGCAACTTCTCTCAGAAAGTACTTCTCAAGCATATTTTAATTAGCAAACCTATCCTGCCTTACCTAAATATACAAGCCCGCCAGTGACATTGAGTACCCCTCCTCCTTTCCCCCCACATTCTGTTGTCTTATTTGCTGCAAAGTAATGGAATAAATAAATAACCTTTATTACTATTAACTTGAATTTAGAGGTTTAGAGGAGCTCTGTGTGGGATAATGGAACTCATCTCCTGCACACTGACATGTTAGAAGAACCACAATATCTTTCTTTAAAGTGGATTTGCCTATGAGACATGGGGATAGCAGATAAGCAGTAGTTTCACCTATTCTCTGAGTAATTCAGAAATCTCATGATCTTCAGAATATTTCTAAAAAGAAGTCATCATGCTGCATTCTACCCATCTCCAACCCCCACAACCATCCCTAGCTTTAAGCTATATGAGAAATATAAACAATATGTCCTCCATTCCTCTCAAAGAAAATATAAGCCACAGAAATAATAACATTATTTTTTATACTTTTACAGCCTGACTATGGGAGATCCAACTTGTTTGACTCTGACTGCTCCTTGAAAAATAGTAACAACAAAAAGATACTACTTCCCTCTGAATCACTCCAGGTAATGTTTATTTTCTAATTTATAGCTCTCTTGGGGTTTAAAAACAGTGCTACAGAGGTGCATCCAAAAGTTATAGAAATGGCTTTAGACTAACTACAGATGACCATGTGTAAAATTAAGCAAAAACCTGAAACTCCTTTTATTGTTGCCTAATGTTATCTATTGCAAGTAGCCACTATTAATACTTTGTGGAGCTCTGGTTGTTCAGCATATATAAAACTACTGTTTACAATGGAAAAGTGGACTTCACAACTACCGAAGCTTATATACATTTTTAAAAGTGAAGGATGTCTCCATGACATAATAGTGGTTTATTTGAACATTAGAGATTCCAGATTAAACTCAAGCATAATTAGTTATACTATAACACTAAGCAAGTTTTTTTCTAGTTGGCAGGTTACTTTCAGGTACATAATGACAAAAATATATTTGTTTCTTTATATCCTTTTATTTCTTCCTTAGCTTCCCAGCAAAAGCTTTTTGGCATGACAAAATTCTATAGGATATATTTCCTTCTAGACCTCATTGAGAAATATTTAAATGTTAACCACATTAGGACAGTGAGAAATAATACACATATTAGGTATAATAAGAGAAAAAGTCAAATAACAAATAAGAAGAAAGAGAAACTAAACAAAGTGGTAGAGATGGGGAGGAGAAAACGAGAAAGTGCTCTCAAACTAATTAAAAAGAAAAAGCTTCAATACAGCATTGTATTTCAAAGCAGATACATTTCTTCATGGACATATATTTTAATTTTTGATAAAGGAGATGATGTTAAAAGCTCTTAACATCAGGTAAGAGTTTTTTTAACAGGTAAGAAATGTTGCCTTACAAAATGGGAGTTAGTAACTAACTTTTCACTAAAACTAAGATGTTCACATAATAAGAAATGATTGGAAATAGCCTCACTCTAAGGGGGAAAATCTTCCTGTTTATCTATTTTGAGAAGTAACAGTAGTTGTTACATTTCAGACATTCTCTCCTAAAGAATATAATTGTAAAGATGTTGCAGACAAGACATGTTTCTCTCTTCAAATTGATCTATGCAACTTGTCTGCAACATCTTTACTGTGATAAAAGGCTCCTCATCACTATTTTTTAAGAGGATAAAAGTTTTATGTGGTGTCCAGAAAGACAGTTCTTATATGTCCAACTTAGTTGATAACCAAAAACAGTGTTTTAAGCACAATAGGATAAATTCCATAAAGGGAAAAGGAATTACCAAGTAGCAAGTACATATAGATATATAATACATCAGTTTCTCTTTTTCATCTTTGTCTTTTCTTTGTTAAAATGGTATCTATATGTCCTTTTTATGTATTATTGGGATATGATGTTGTCTCCCATCAGATGATGCTAGAATAGGTAACATGGCAGCATGCAATGTGCTCTTCAGAAAAACCCTGTGTTTACATCTCTAAATGCTATATTGATATTGTAATCCCAATAGTTGTTTAAGATTAATTTGTCCACTGTGTACAATACATTAACACCATCAGTTCTGGGTCGCTGTCTGGTAGGGATTGATAATGACAGTACTCAGCTGCAGATCTCAGAAAGTCACACTATTCAGCAAAGATTTTTACAGAGTGAATTCTTCACTTTCCTACTAACTATGATGGTTAGGTAGAGGTGATAGTGTTATGGGAGGATAGGTAAATGCTTTGGCTTATGCTTAACATTTTCTCAGGAGGAATTTCCTAAAATTACATTTTTAATTTTGTTTATTTTAGATGTATAGAATTGTAGACATGAAAATCAATCTCTAAAAGATCACCTAGTACAACTGTCTTACTTTACGAATGAGGAAACTGAGGACCAGAGACTTTTTTTGTCACTTGTATCAGACCCATGGTCAATAACTAAGTGGAGATGAAAGTGCCAGGCTCTGTGACTCAGTCCATTGCCCTTTATACTCTTCTGCATTGCATTTCATCCATTATGTCCTATAAAAATTAAATTATGAAATATTTCAAGCATACAGAGAAGTATTAGTGGGACCCCTACACTGGAATCCTTAACATGGTAATTTTTAGCTCTATTTCCTTCTGGCCATTTCGTATCTTTATTTTAAAGAATAAAGCAGACACAGTTAAGCTGCTTGCATATATCTCTCTCTCATTTCTGAGGAGGGACATAGAAAATACAAAAAAATGTATTTTTTTCAAATTTTGGAAGAAAAATTGTAAACATGAAAAAGCTGAAAGAATCTTACTGTGATGATTGTATAAACTTGTATCTGGATTCTGTTATTAACATTTTACTACATTGCTTTTTCACACATCTATTCATCGAGTCATTCCTAGGTTCCTCAATATATCTACTTCTGTTTCATTTCCAATGAAAGCACAGATATTAATACACTTTCCCCTGAACACTTAGCATGCATATCACAAAGTAGTGTTCATTACTTTTTAAATTTTTTATTTTTATGTAAAATTTGCATGCAATATACTTTCAAAAAATGTACTTTCATCAAGTTTTGACAATTGCGTCTACCTGTGTAACCACCAGCATGATTTTGCTATAGAATGCTACTATCTCCCCAGAAAATTCTCTCATGAGTCTTCTCAGTCAACTCTTGCACCAATTTGCCCAGAAATAATCACTTTTTATTTTGTTTTTTGAGATGGAGTTTGGCTCCGTTGCCCAGGTTGAAGTGCAGTGATGCGATCTTGGCTCACTGCAACCTCTGCCTCCTGGGTTCAAGCTAATCTTCTGCTTCAGTTTCCCCAGTAACTGGGATTACAGATGCGCACCACCACACCTCGATAATTTATTTTTATTTTTAGTAGAGGTGGGGTTTTGCGATGTTGGCCAGGCTGATCCCAAACTCCTGACCAAAAGTGATCTGCCAGCCTTGGCCTTCCAAAGTGCTGAAATTATAGACATGAGCGACTGCACCCAGCCTAACTGTTTTAATATTTTTCACCACTAGTTAGTTTTTCCTGTTCTAGAGCTGAAAATAGATGGAATCAAACAGTACGTCCTGTTTTGCATGAAGCTTCTTTCCTTCAGCATAATGTTTTTGAGATATATTCATGCCATTGGATGTATTGACTGTTATTTTTTTTATTGTCAGGTATTATTTGATTGTATGAATGAGTCTTGGTTTGTTTATCCTGTTCTCTGTTAACATAATGTAGGCTTTCTAGTTGCGCTATATTGTAAATAAAGCTGCTATGATAGCCATATCATTGTCTTTATATTTAAAATACATCTTATGTAGATAATATAGACTCTTGCTTTTCAATATCTGATGATCTCTACTTTTAAATTGGAATTATTAATATACTTATAGTTAATGTAATTATTATCTTTGGATTTACATCTATCATGTAAAAATTTTATTTTTCTTTTTCTTTCTCTGTTTTTCCTTTGTTTCTCCTTTGCTGCCTTATTCTAGAGTACACAAATATTTTTATAATTTTTAGAATTATGTCGTATACATTGGGTTTTTAGCTATGCTCTTTTGTGTTATGTGAATTTTAGTGGTTAATCTATGTGTTACAGTATTCAGCCATAATTTCCCATACTTTAATTACTGTTAATATTTTTTTACTCAAATTAAAATATATTAGGTTGGTGCAAAAGTTATCGTGATTTTTCCATTAGTTTTGAACCAACATAATAGAAATATTTTAACTGTATAGGCCCCTTTACCAATTCCCGCCTTTTTTTGTTCTGTAATTTTCATATGTTACATATCTGCATACATTATAAACCATAAAGTTTAAACACAGATTTAAACAGTATGTGATAAATAAATTAAAAGGAGAAAGTAATCTTTTGTATTTAACCAGATATTTATCATTTTCCTCAGTTCTTCCTAAAGATTCAAGTTTCTATCTAGTGTTATTTTCCTTCAGCCTGAGGAAATTTCTTTACCATTTCTTGTAATATAGGTCTTTCTAATAATAAATACTCTGAGTCTTCTCTTACTTAAATGTGTTTTTATTGTTCCTGTATTTTTGAAGGATATTCTTCCTGGATATAAAAGTTCAATTTGACAATTTTTTTTTAAATTTAAGCACTTTAAAGATGTTCTACTTTTTTATGCAGTTTTTGTTTCTGATGAGAGCACAGCAGTTATTTGAATTCTGTATCCATTGTGTTGTTTCCTCTGTTTTCAAGATTTTATCTTTGTCTTTGGTTCCCACCAATTTGATATGGATGCATTATTAATTTCATATTTATTCTGTTTGGTGTGTTGAAATAATTGAATTTGAATATTTACATCTTCACAAAATTTAGGAAGTTTTTGGCCGTGTTTTTTCAAATATATTATCTCTACCATTCTGTGTTCTCTTTCTGGGACTCCTCTTAATCCTTGTGTTAGTTTAGCATTGCTATACAGAAATATCTGAGACTGGATAAAAAAAGGTTTATTTGGATCATGATTCTGTAGGCTGTAGTCAAAGCACAGTGCTGGCACCTGCTTTGGTTAGGGCCTCAGGAAGCTTACAATAATGGCAGAAGGTGAAGGGGAGCTAGCATATCATATGGTGAGAAGAGGCAGCAAGAGAAAGAGGGGGGAGGTGCTTAGCTCTTAAACAACTAAATCTAACATGAACTCATAGAGTGAGAACTCATTACCCTGAGGAAAGCACCAAGCCATTCATGATGGATCTGCCTCCACGACTCAGACACCTCCCACTAGGCCCATCTCCAACACTAGAGGTAACATTTCAACCTGAAAACCATATAATTCCAGTTAGACATTTTAATACTATTCCAAAGGTCCTTGAGGTGCTGTTCAGTCTGTTTTCAATCTTTTTTTTCCTCTTTCTTCTTCATTTGGATAGTTTACATTGTCCTATCTACAGGTTCACTCTTTCCACTGACATCTCTACTCTGCTTATAAGCCTAGTTTCTAACATTTTTGTTTGTTTTGAGATGGAGTCTCACCCTGTCACCCAGGCTGGAGCACAGTGGTGTGATCTCAGCTCACTGCAACCTCCATTTCCTGGGTTCAAGTGATTCCTCTGCCTCAGCTTCCCAAGTAGCCGGGACTACGGAAATGTGCCACCACGCCCAGCTAATTTTTCTTCTATTTTTGGTAGAGACGGGGTTTCACCATATTGGTCAGGTTGTTCTCAAACTCTTAACCATGTGATCTGTCTGCCTTGGCCTTGCAAAGTGCAGAGATTATAGGCATAAGCCACTGTGCCTGGCCTCTAGTAACATTTTTAAATCAGATTTTGTACTTTCCAGTTCTAAAATTTCAATTTTAAAAATATAATTTCTTGAGTAATGTCACACAGAGGGCAGAGTGGGGTTACTAGTGGGGTTATGAAACTCCACAGAAAATCAAATATAGACAACTATTCACAAACAGAAATAGCCAAGAGGTTCAAGCTCACATTAAAAGATTGGAGGCAATAGAGTGGAACAAAGAAACAAACAACAAGAACAGCAAAGGAGAATGTCCACATATAAAACATGGTTGATGAGACTGGCATACCTGAGATGCCAGGAAACAGCTAGGAGTAAAAAATAAAGATTATCACTATTAGCTACAGGGTGGGAACCCCCATAGTTCCTATCAGCCTATTCCACTAAGAATACAAGGATCTCTTGCCCTGCAAGTAAACAAGAGCTATTCCTACTGGGAACCCCAGAAAGGGAGATGATGATTGAACATCCCTCTCCTGCCCAAGAACTGGCCACTGTTGAGCTGCTTTGGGAAAGGAGTCACTGCCTCTTTCACCCCATGTGTGCTTTGATGCCAGACCATGGATGTTCTGCAAGTGCTCATACTCCAAACCAGGGTTCTGCAGCTACACTGAGTCCACTTACACTTCAGATATGGGAGCCATTGTCAGAGTGAGCTATTCACTTAAGAATGAAACCCTGATGCACTTAACTAAGCTCTGATGCACCTAAAGAGGTGTACCCTGATGTCATAATGAGATATAATGCACCCTAATGTCATAGTGAGCTATTTCACTCAAGAGCCAAGTCCTGATGCACCAGGAGCCAAGCTCTGATACACCTAACCATGTCCTAGGTACCAGCCTACTTACTACAGAGAACTAGACACTGCCTTGGTCCTGGAGTTGCACTAATTGTGCACATATCCGTGCTCTCATTTTGGCTACCTGGCTACTTCATAAGGATTTGTGCTTCAGCTACTGTTACCAAGGCAGGAATAGAGGTGCCTTAGCCTCAGGTACTGACTCAGCTGCCATAGAGAGCTAGACTTTGCCCTAACCCTGGAGCCACTGTAACTTTTATATACGTGCTTCCATTTTTAGCTTTCCAGGCCACGTCACAAGCATCTGCACCTTACAGTCAGTTATCATTGTAGCAGTGGAGATGCCTATACCCTGCTTATTAATGCTATTGTTCAATCCCAGAGTCTTAATTTCTCCATTCATGCCTGAGCTTCAGACCTCAGCTCTGTTGCTCTTGCAGGAGTGCCATTTATCAGACACCAGTTCCACCATTACTTCTAGCAAGCTTATAAGCCAGACATAGTGCCAAGAGTGATCCCCTGGCCACAACTTCCCTGGTGGGAGAAAAAGAGATTGTAAGGACCTTAGTAGCCATCACTACCAAAGACCCCAACAACTCTTGCTGTCACTGCAAATATCTACATATTGGCTGCAGAGGATCCCTGCAATATTCACCAACACCAACATCAGCTGACAGAGCTGCATATAGATTACATAGCTGACACCCACACTGGTACCAGGACTGCTGCACTCCACCCAGCAACTGTACTCATACTCCTCAAATGGGAAGGTCTTTCCACAGGACAGATAGCCTGTAAAGGCTACAAATGTTACTGCTCTATCAAATGCACAGTCATCAATGTAAAGTAGCAAGAAGTATGAAAAATCAAGAAGACATAGTGTTGCCAAAAGAACACAATAATCTCCCAGTAGCTAACCACAAGGAAATGGAGATACATGAAATGAGTGAGGTAGAATTCAAAATAACTGTTTTAAGGAAGCTTAGTGAACTGCAAGAACATACAGGAAAACAATTCAATGAAATTAGGAAAACAATAAATGATCAAATGAAAAATTTAACAGAGAGATTAAAATTATTTTAAAAAACGGGAACTTAAAAATACAATGAAAAAATACATAATGCAACAGGGAGCATCAGTAGCAGGCTCAATCAAGCAGGAAAAATGTTCTGTGAACTCAAAAGCAAGTTATTAGAAGATGTATAATCAGAGGAGAAAAAAGAAGAATCATAAAGGGAGGACTCAAGATGGCACTGTGAGAACAACCCAGGATTGGAGCTCTCGTTGAATCCATGGAGAGGTGAGTCGGAGCTGCATTTCCAGACTGATCTTTGTTGCCCACAGAATGGGGAAATTCCCAAGTATAAAGGAGACGCGGGATGCCAGGCAGTACCTCTGCCTGGCGAAGCTGGCAGCCGGGGTGGCGGCGGCTAGCCCTACCAAGCACTCCCCACAGGGCACGCTTGTCTGGGTGCCCTGTTGAACCGGCAACCTGAGACTTGAGAGGGCTGGACTTGAGACTGAACGAGACTTGGACAGTGGGCCAGCCCAGGGGATTGCAGGGACAGAGTGTTTGGGATAGCCCAGTGGGACGAACAAAACTGCGATTTCAAATGATCCCGAGCAGACGGTCCGAGACGCTCTGTGGGGGAGGGGCGTCCACCATTACCGAGGCAACCCACCCCAACTGAGATACACGCCCACTGCTGACACAGCCAGCCATTGTCGAGGCAACCCGTCCCTACTGAGATACACGCCCACTGCTGATGCAGCCTGCCGTTGCCGAGGCAACCTGCTACAACAGAGAGACTCCACTGCAGGGCATGGCGGAGACCACAGCAGAACAGCAGAGCCTGCAGCAATAGGGCAAACCTCACAACAGCAGGGCGGAGCCTCAGCAGGCAAACAGTGGCTAGTCTGCCTCCTAGCTGGGCAGGACACCTCAACGGACATCCAAATATAAAGCCCAAACCCCCCAACACAGAGCATTTGAGAAAAAAAGGGTTTTTTTTAATGAGCTCTGTTGCAGCAGAATCAAACATAGCAGCCTAACAGCCCTGAATGAACAACAGAGCTCACAGCACAGCAATTCAGCTCCTATAAAGTACAGACTGTCTCCTCAAGCAGCTCCCTGACCCCTCTATATCGAAAAGACTGACATTTGGCAGGCATCATCCTGGGACAAAGATAGCAGAAAAAGAAACTGGTAGCATCCCTCGCTGTGCCACAGCTTCTAGAGGTGAACCCCAGACAAGCAGGGCCTGGAGTGGACCTCAGCAGTCGTACAGCGAAGGAGCTAGACTGGTAGAAGGAAAACCAAGTAACAGAAATACTTCATCACCAACAATCTGGGTGTCCACTAAAAGACCCAATGGAAAAGTCAGCAACTATGCAGACGACAAGCGGATAAAACCACAAAGATGGGAAGAAACCAGCGAAAAAAGGAGGAAAACACCCGAAACCAGAACACCTCGCCTCCTAGAAAGGACCAAAACTCCTCACCAGCAAGGGAACAAAGCTGGACGGAGAATGACTGTGACGAAATGACGGAATTAGACTTCAGAAGGTGGATAATGAGAAACTTTTGTGAGCTAAAAGAACATGTATTAAATCAATGCAAAGAAACTAAGGAACTTGAAAAAAGATATGAGGAAATGATAACAAGAATGGATAACTTAGAGAGGAATATGAATGAATTAAAGGAGCTGAAAAACACAATATGAGAACTTCGCGAAGCATGCACAAGTTTCAATAGCCGAATTGACCAAGCAGAAGAAAGAATATCTGAAGTCGAAAACCAACTCAATGAAATAAGACGAGAAACCAAGATTAGAGAAAAAAGTGCAAAAAGGAATGAACAAAGTCTCCAAGAAATGTGGGACTATGTGAAAAGACCTAACCTACGTTTGATAGGTGTACCAGAAGGGGACAAAGAGAATGAATCCAAGCTGGAAAATACTCTTCAGGACATCATCCAGGAAAATTTCCCCCGCCTAGCAAGACAAGCCAACACTCAAATGCAGGAAATAGAGAGAACACCACAAAGATATTCCGCAAGAAGAGCAACCCCAAGACACATAATCGTCAGATTCAACAAGGTTGAAATAAAGGAGAAAATACTAAGGGAAGCCAGAGAGAAAGGTCGGGTCACCCACAAAGGGAAGCCCATCAGACTCACAGAAGATCTCTCGGCAGAAACACTACAAGCCAGAAGAGAGTGGGGGCCAATATTCGACATTCTTAAAGAAAAGAACTTTCAACCCAGAATTTCATATCCAGCCAAACTGAGCTTCAGAAGTGAAGGAAAAATAAAATCCTTTGCAAACAAGTAAGTACTCAGAGATTTTATCACCACCAGGCCTGCTTTACAAGAGCTCCTAAAAGAGGCACTACACATAGAAAGGAACAACCAGTACCATCCATTCCAAAATCACACTAAATGCTAAAGAGCATCAACATAATGAAGAATCTACAACAACTAACAGGCAAAAGAGCCACTGAGCATCAAAATGGCAGTATCAAATTCACACATAACAATATTAACCCTAAATGTAAATGGACTAAATGCACCAATCAAAAGACACAGACTGGCAAATTGGATAAAAATCCAAAACCCTTCAGTGTGCTGTATCCAGGAAACCCATCTCACATGCAAGGATACACAAAGGCTCAACATAAAGTGATGGAGGAAGATTTACCAAGCAAATGGAGAGCAAAAAAAAGCAGGAGTTGCAATTCTCATCTCTGATAAAATAGACTTTAAAGCAACAAAGAGCAAAAGAGGCAAAGAAGGCCATTACATAATGGTAAAAGGATCGATACAACAAGAAGAGCTAACGATCCTGAACATATATGGACCCAATGCAGGAGCACCCAGATACATAAGGCAAGTTCTTAATGACTTACAAAGAGACTTAGACTCCCACACAATAATAGTGGGAGACTTTAACACCCCACTGTCAATATTAGACATATCAACCAGACAGAAAATCAGCAAGGATATCCAGGACTTGAACTCAGACCTGGAGCAAGCAAATCTGATAGATATTTACAGAACTCTCCACCCCAAATCCACAGAATACACATTCTTCTCAGCACCACATCATACCTACTCTAAAATTGACCACATAATTGGAAGTAAAGCACTGCTCAACAAATGCAAAACAACTGAAATTATACCAAACAGCCTCTCAGACCATAGTGCAATCAAGTTAGAACTCAGAATACAGAAACCATCCCAGAACCGCACAGCTTCATGGAAACTGAACAACTGGCTCTTGAATGTTGACTGGGTAAACAATGAAATGAAGTCAGAAATAAAGAAGTTCTTCAAAACCAATGAGAATGAAGACACAACATGCCAGAACCTCTGGGACACATTTAAAGCAGTCTCTAGAGGAAAGT
The DNA here is from genome assembly GCF_049354715.1 of Callithrix jacchus. Lineage (NCBI taxonomy): Eukaryota > Metazoa > Chordata > Mammalia > Primates > Cebidae > Callithrix > Callithrix jacchus. The sequence continues at coordinate 103,490,541 of NC_133505.1, forward strand.
ATATAGCAATAAGTGCCCATATGAGGAGAATGGAGAGATCCAAAATTGACACCCTATCGTCAAAATTGAAAGAGCTAGAGGAGCAAGATCAAAAAAACTCAAAACCCAGCAGAAGACAAGAAATAACTAAGATCAGAGCTGAACTGAAGGAGATTGCGACATGAAAATCCCTTCTTCAAAAAATCAATAAATCCAAGAGCTGTTTTTTTTGAAAAGATCAACAAAATAGACAGACCACTAGCCAGATTGATTAAAAAGAAAAGAGAGAACAACCAAATAGATGCAATAAAAAATGATAAAGGGGAAATCACCACAGATTCCACAGAAATTCAAACCATCATCAGAGAATATTACAAACAACTCTATGCGCATAAACTAGTAAACCTGGAAGAAATGGATAAATTCCTGGATTCCTGTGTCCTCCCAAGCCTAAACCAGGAGGAAGCTGAAACTATGAATAGACTAATAACAAGGTCAGAAGTCGAGGCAGCAATTAAGAGCCTACCACACAAAAAAAGCCCAGGTCCAGACAGGTTCACAGCCGAATTCTACCAGACACACAAAGAGGAGCTGGTACCATTCCTTCTAAAACTATTTCAAACAATCCAAAAAGAGGGAATCCTTCCCAAATCATTTTACGAGACCAACATCATTCTGATACCAAAACCTGGCAGAGACCCAACAAGAAAAGAAAACTTCAGGCCAATATCTATGATGAACATAGATGCAAAAATCTTCAAAAAAATATTGGCAAGCCAATTGCAACAGCAAATCAAAAAATTTATTCATCATGATCAAGTAGGATTCATCCCAGGGATGCAAGGCTGGTTCAACATATGCAAGTCTATAAATGTAATTCACCACATAAACAGAACAAAAAACAAAAACCACATGATTATCTCAATTGATGCAGAGAAGGCATTTGACAAAATTCAACAGCCCTTTATGCTAAAAACCCTCAATAAACTCGGTATCGATGGAACATATCTCAAAGTAATAAAAGCTATTTATGACAAACCAACAGCCAATATCATACTGAATGGGCAAAAACTGGAAGCATTCCCTTTGAAATCTGGCACTAGATAAGGATGCCCTCTTTCACCACTCCTATTCAATATAGTACTGGAAGTCCTAGCCAGAGCAATCAGGCAAGAAAAAGAAATAAAGGGTATTCAAATTGGAAAGGTGGAAGCCAAACTGTCTCTATTTGCAGACGACATGATAGTATACCTAGAAGACCCCATTGCCTCAGCCCCAAAACTCCTTAAACTGATGAGCAACTTCAGCAAAGTCTCAGGATATAAAATCAATGTGCAAAAATCACAAGCATTCGTCTACACCAATAACAGACTTTAAGAAAGCCAAATCACGAACGAACTGCCATTCACAATTGCTACAACAAGAATAAAATACCTTGGAATACAACTCACAAGGAACGTAAGGGACCTCTTCAAGGAGAACTACAAACCACTGCTCAACAAAATCAGAGAGGACACAAACAGAAGGAGAAACATTCCATGTTCATGGTTAGGAAGAATTAATATCGTGAAAATGGCTATACTGCCCAAAGTAATTAGAAACCTGTCTTTCTGTAATTAAGTGAGAGCATTTTTTTCCACTGGAATTCTCCTCATAGAGACAGGATTATAGAAAAATAATCTGTTATTATGATCTCTGAGCTGGAGAGTAACACCTTTTAAAATGCATTTTTCATATCTCTAATAGGCAACTGGTAGTATTTGGCTTTATGATAATCTTTTGGATGGACATAATTTAATTCTTATCAATTTATTTTATTTTTCAAATATTGTCTTTATCAATGCTGTTTCTACTAATTCATTATTTCTTTTAGTGGATACAGATTTTTACTTTGACTTCAGCCTTTAATGAAATTGTTTCTATACAGCATTCCCCCTGCCAAATGTTGACTTAAACTTTTTATTGAAGATATCACTAAAATGCTATTTTTTCATTTGGATTAAGTGCCCAATACCTTTTGATAGGTGAGTTTCCAGTTACGTTTTTAAAGGTTTTATGAAAGGCATTATATGATAGGGAATATTATATGAAATGATCTAATGTAGTAGTGTTTATACCTAATTTAAAAAAAATTTAAATGCCTACCCACATTTAGTGATTAATTTAATGCATTAGTTTTAAGTGCAGTATGTCTCATGAATAGTTTTTGTTGAATAGCAAACAATACTCTTCCTTTTATTTGATTTTAAAATGGTGTATACTTTTTAAAAAGTAGAATACCCAATATAAATATAAATTTCGTCCAACATTTAAATTTAGCTAGTTCATTACAGTTCAATAAATCCTCAAATAGGAAAAGAGTAACTCATTTAAAAATTACTGCTGCTTTCTTTCTCATGTTTAAAGGTAAAAGAGGTAAGCATACATTTCACCCACAAAAGTGACTTTTTGATGTGTTATATATACTTCTTCAGCTCCTTTTAATGTTTACAGAAAATGTACTGAACTACCAAATGTTGGAATTTGAGTTACTTGAAATTCTTTTATTGACAGTTTATAAACATCACTTGCATTTTTGTTCAAAGTCACATGATATATATATTTTACTTCCTAAGATCAAATGTTATAGAAAGGTACAGAAACTTAATTTCAGTAGTGATCATTTAGACCTATAGCATCTGAATATAAATAAGAAAAAATGTGGTTATTCTGCTTAACATATAACATCACATTTATCTGCAAATGAGAAGGTTTGGGAGATTTTGTTGCCTCCATTGACTTAACCTAACATTGTCTGTTAATCATCTTTATTTAATATTTGTTTGTATACTTTTGAGGAACTGAATTCCAGAGGCCAAATAAAATAACAGCATATGTATTAGTCAGGAGATTTCAGAGAAACAGAACCAATAAAGAACAAAGCTGGAGGCTTCGTGCTACCCAACTTCAAACTATACTGCAAGACTACAGTAACTAAAACAGCATGGTACTGGTACCAAAACAGATATATGCACCAATGGAACAGAACAGAGACCTTAGAAATAATGCCACATATCTACAACCATCTGATCTTCGACACACCTGATAAAGACAAGCAATGGAGAAAGGATTCTCTATTTAATAAATGGTACTGGGAAAACCAGCTAGCCATAGGCAGAAAACTGAAACTTGACCCCTTCTCAACACCTTATATAAAAATTAACTCAGGATGGATTAAAGACTTAAATATAAAACCCAAAACCATGAAAATCCTAGAAGGAAACCTAGGCAATACCATTCAGAACATAGGCATGGGCAAAGACCGCATGACAAAAACACCAAAAGCAATGGAAACAAAAGTAAAAATTGACAAATGGGATCTAATTAAACTAAAGAGCTTCTGCACAGCAAAAGAAACTCATCAGAGTGAACAGGCAACCTACAGAATGGGAGAAAATTTTGACAATCTATCCATCTGACAAAGGTTTAATATCCAGAATCTAAAAAGAACTTAAAGAAATTTACAAGAAAATAACAACCCCATAAAAAAGTGGGTGAAGGATGTGAACAGACACTTCTCAAAAGAAAACATTTGTATATCAGTTTCAGGAGTTTTAGGGCTGAGGCGATGGGGTCTTCTAGGTATACTATCATGTTGTCTGCAAATAGAGACAATTTGGCTTCCACCTTTCCTATTTGAATACCCTTTATTTTTTTTTCTTGCCTGATTGCTCTGGCTAGAACTTCCAGTACTATATTGAATAGGAGTGGTGAAAGAGGGAATCCTTGTCTAGTGCCAGATTTCAAAGGGAATGCTTCCAGTTTTTGCACATTCAGTATGATATTGGCTGTTGGTTTGTCATAAATAGCTTTTATTACTTTGAGATATGTTCCATCGATACCGAGTTTATTGAGGGTTTTTAGCATAAAGGGCTGTTGAATTTTGTCAAATGCCTTCTCTGCATCAATTGAGATAATCATGTGGTCTTTGTTTTTTGTTCTGTTTATGTGGTGAATTACGTTGATAGACTTGCGTATGTTGAACCAGCCTTGCATCCGTGGGATGAATCCTACTTGATCATGAGAATAAGTTTTTTGATTTGCTGTTGCAATCAGCTTGCCAATATTTTATAGAAGATTTTTGCATCTATGTTCATCATGGATATTGGCCTGAAGTTTCTTTTCTTGTTGGGTCTCTGCCAGGTTTTGGTATCAGGATGATGTTGGTCTCGTAAAATGATTTGGGAAGGATTCCCTCTTTTTGGATTATTTGGAATAGTTTCAGAAGGAATGGTACAAGCTCCTCTTTGTGTGTCTGGTAGAATTTGGCTGTGAACCCGTCTGGACCTGGGCTTTTTTTGTGTGGTAGGCTCTTAATTGCTGCCTCGACTTCTGACCTTGTTATTAGTCTATTCATAGTTTCAGCTTCCTCCTGGTTTAGGCTTGGGAGGACACAGGAGTCCAGGAATTTATCCATTTCTTCCAGGTTTACTAGTTTATGTGCATAGAGTTGTTTGTAATATTCTCTGATGATGGTTTGAATTTCTGTGGAATCTGTGGTGACTTCCCCTTTATCATTTTTTATTGCATCTATTTGGTTGTTCTTTCTATTCTTTTTAATCAATCTGGCTAGTGGTCTGTCTATTTTGTTGATCTTTTCAAAAAACCAGCTCTTGGCTTTATTGAGTTTTTGAAGGGGTTTTCGTGTCGCAATCTCCTTCAGTTCAGCTCTGATCTTAGTTATTTCTTGTCTTCTGCTGGGTTTTGAGTTTTTTTGATCTTGCTCCTCTAGCTCTTTCAATTTTGAGGATAGGGTGTCAATTTTGGATCTCTCCATTCTCCTCATATGGGCACTTATTGCTATATACTTTCCTCTAGAGACTGCTTTAAATGTGTCTCAGAGATTCTGGCATGTTTTGTCTTCATTCCCACTGGTTTCAAAGAACTTCTTTATTTCTGACTTCATTTCATTGTTTACCCAGTCAACATTCAAGAGCCGGTTGTTCACTTTCCATGAAGCTGTGCGGTTCTGGGTTGGTTTTTGAATTCTGAGTTCTAACTTGATTGCACTGTGGTCTGAGAGGCTGTTTGTTATGATTTCAGCAAAGTCTCAGGATATAAAATCAATGTGCAAAAATCACAAGCATTCATCTACACCAATAACAGACTTAAAGAAAGCCAAATCAAGAACGAACTGCCATTCACAATTACTAGAAAAAGAATAAAATACCTTGGAATACAACTCACAAGGAACGTAAGGGACCTCTTTAAGGAGAACTACAAATCATTGCTCAACGAAATCAGAGAGGACACAAACAGATGGAGAAACATTCCATGTTCATGGTTAGGAAGAATTAATATCGTGAAAATGGCTATATTGCCCAAAGTAATTTAGAGAATCAATGCTATCCCCATCAAGCTACCATTGACTTACTTCACAGACCTGGAAAAAACCACCATGAACTTCATATGGAACCAAAAGAGAGCCCGCATAGCCAAGTCAATTCTAAGCAAAAAGAACACAGCAGGGGGCATCACACTACCGGATTTCAAACTCTACTACAAGGCTACAGTAATCAAAACAGCATGGTACTGGTACCAAAACAGAGATATAGACCAATGGAACAAAGCAGAGGCACCGGAGGCAACACAACATATCTACAACTATACAATCTTTGATAAACCTGACAACAACAAGCAAGGTGGAAAGGATTCCCTGTTTAACAAATAGTGTTGGGAAAATTGGCTAGTCATGTGCAGAAAGCAGAAACTGGACCCCTTCCTGACACCTTACACTAAAATTAACTCAAGATGGATTAAAGACTTAAACATAAGACCTGGCGCGATAAAAACCCTAGAAGGAAATCTAGGCAAAACTATCCAGGACATAGGAGTAGGCAAGGACTTCATGAACAAAACACCAAAAGCATTGGCAACAAAAGCCAAAATAGACATATGGGACCTAATGAAACTCCACAGCTTCTGCATGTCAAAAGAAACAGTCATTAGAGTGGATCGGCAACCAACAGAATGGGAAAAAATTTTCGCAGTCTACCCATCTGACAAAGGGCTGATATCCAGAATTTACAAAGAACTCAAACAGATTTACAGGAAAAAAGAAACAAGCCCATTCAAAATTGGGCAAAGGATATGAACAGAGACTTTACGAAAGAAGACATATATGAAGCCAACAATCATATGAAAAAATGCTCATCGTCACTGGTCATCAGAGAGATGCAAATCAAAACCACACTGAGATACCATCTCACGCCAGTTAGAATGGCGATCATTAAAAAATCTGGAGACAACAGATGCTGGAGAGGATGTGAAGAAAAAGGAACACTTTTACACTGTTGGTGGGAGTGTAAATTAGTTCAACCATTGTGGAAGACAGTGTGGCGATTCCTCAAGGCCTTAGAAATAGAAATTCCATTTGACCCAGCAATCCCATTACTGGGTATATATCCAAAAGACTATAAATCGTTCTACTATAAGGACACATGTACACAAATGTTCATTGCAGCACTGTTTACAATAGCAAAGACCTGGAATCAACCCAAATTCCCACTGATAATAGACTGGATTGGAAAAATGTGGCACATATACACCATGGAATATTATGAAGCAATCAGAAATGATGAGTTTGTGTCGTTTGTAGGGACATGGATGAATCTGGAGAACATCATCCTTAGCAAACTGACACAAGAACAGAAATTGAAACACCGCATATTCTCACTCATAGGTGGGTGATGAAAAATGAGAACACATGGACACAGAAAGGGGAGTACTAAACACTGGGGTCTATTGAGGGTAAAAGGGGAGGGCCAGTGGGAGGGGGAGGTGGGGAGGGATAGCCTGGGGAGAAATGCTAAACGTGGGTGAAGGGGAAAATGAAAGCAACGCACACTGCCATGTGTGTACATACGCAACTGTCTTGCATGCTCCGCTCATGTACTCCAAAACCTAAAATCCAATAAAAAATTAAAAAAAAAAGAAGAATCATAAAGAATGAAGAAAGCTTATGGGATTTATGGGACAGTATGAAAATAGCAAACATGAGTTTTAAAAGTTAATGAAAGAGAAGAAAAAGATAAAGGGATAAAGCTTATTTAAAGAAGTAGTGGGTGAAAAAAATTTAAATTTGGAAAAATATTTGTCTTTCAAATGTATATATATCTATACATTTGATCATATATATATATATATATATATATATATATATATATACATACACACACATTTGACCTTTCTGTACCTGGAAATCAATCTATATCTGTTTCCTGTACCTGGAAATATAGATATATATGTAGATATGTTTCTCTCTCTCTCTCTCTCTCTCTCTCTCTCTCTATATATATATATATATATATATGTACATATATTTATTTTTTTTAGAAGAGGAATTTTAGTTTTACCCACTTATGGTGGTATTTGCAATATCAGAACATAATTAGGTTAAATAAATCAAATAAGGAATCCAGAAAAAACTGTTCTTGAGTTAACCCAGGTACACACTGGCAATTCTGAGAAAGGAGAACACACACTAACAAAAAGAACACAGTAGCTCTTATGTAAGTTTATATGGTGAGTGTTTTTAAAGGATTTAAAAAGCATGCTCCATCAGCATAATAGCTTTTTCTCATTTATGTAACAAATGCATTTCTGTCTGCTTGTTTACAGCAAAGGGTTAGAACCTGAATAAACTTATTTATGATTTCAGAAATGTGCTATTTTAGAAATGTACTCCATAGAATTTACTTCACCGCTCCTATCACTGATTATTTAAATAAGCAAAGTATGGAAGGTCTTATCCCTTGCAAATGTTTTTAAACACTAGCACTTTAAGTTTAAGCAATTGTAGAAATGTAGCAATTTTATATATATATACACACTCACAGGAAGGTCAAATGTCTCTAGTCAGACTCAACCCCAAAAAGACTACATCAAGACATATTATATAACAAAACTGTCAAAACTGAAAAAACAAAGAGAAGATCCTGAAGGCAGAAAGAATAAAGAAGGAAATAACATATAAGGGACTTTCAAGATTTCTAACAGTGTATTTTATAAGAAAAATTAACAGACCAGGAGAGAGTGAAATGATATATTAAAAGTGCTAGAAAAAAGAAACCCTGCTAACCAAGTATACTGTGCCTGGAAAAGTTATCCTTCAGAAACGAAGGAGAAATAAAGTCTTTCTAAGACAAACAAAAGCTGAAAGAGTTAATTGCCAGCAGATCTGTCTTAAGGAAATGCTAAAAAAAGTTTTTCAAGCTGGAAGAAAAGGACATTAATTGGTAATACAAAAAAATATGAAAGTTTAAAATTCACTGATAAAACTAAATGAAATTTTGAATAATCGAATACTGTATAGTGTGTAAATCATTTATATCTTTAGTATAAAAGTTAAAAGACAAACTGTTAAAATATTAATAGCTATGATAATTTGTCAATGGATACACAGTATAAAATGTTGTGAATTGTGATATCAAAAACATAAAATGTGTAAATAAAGATAGCGTAAGTGTTGTTTTATGTGATCAAAGTTATGTTGTTATCAGCTTATTATAGCCTGTTATAACTATAACATGTTTTATGTAAGCTTCATGGTAACTGCAAAACAAAAACCTATAGTAGACACATCAAAGATAAAAAGTAAGGAATCAAAATCTGTCATTAGAGAAAATCTTCTAAACTCAAAGGTAAACATCCAGAGAGGAAGAAAAATAAAAGATCTACAAAGCAACAAGAAAAATGAATAATTAGCAGTAGTAAATCTTTATCCATCAATAATCACCTTTAAGATAAATGGATTAAATTCTGTAATCAAAAGACATAAAGTGGCTGAATGAAAAATAAAAAACAAAAACCAAACCAACCAACCAACCAACCAACCAAAAACCCTCAAGATCTAACTATATGCTGCCTCCAAGAGACTCACTTCACCATTAAGGAGACACATAGATTGAAAGTGAAAGAATGGAAAAACATCTGATGCAATTGAAATCCAAAAGAGAGCAGAGGCCACTATATTTACAGCAGATAAAATAGACTGTAAGTCAAAAACTAAAATGAGACCAACATGTCATTATATATTGTTAAAGGCTTTCCAAGAAGTTCTTTAAGAAGATACAATAATTGTGTATGCATGTGTGTGTGTGTGTGTGTGTGTGTGTATATGGAAACACTGGACTTGAACTGCACTTTATACCAATGGCCCAAGCAGATCATTATGTTCAGCAGCAGCAGAATAATAATTTTTCTTATTAAGACCACATAGAAAATTATTCAGGATAAAAGGCATCCAGATTGGAAAGAAAAAAGTTAAATTGTCTCTGATTGCAGACCGCATGATCCTAAATGTAGTAAACCCTAAGAAATTCCCACCAAAATTGTCATAGCTAGTAAGTGGTTATAGTAAAGTTGCAAGATACAAAATCAACATATGAGAAGCAGTAGCATTTTTGTTCACTGAAACAAACTATTTGAAAAAGAAATTAAGAAAACAATCCCATTTACAATAGCTCACAAAAAATAAAATACTTAGGAATAAACTTAGCTAAGGTGATGAAGATCTGTACACTGAAATTGTATGAAATCAAGACATTGATGAAAAAAGTTGAATAAGATACAAATAAATGGAAATATATTCTATGTTCATGGATTGGAAGAATTCCTGTTGTTAAAATGTTCATACCATCCCAAATGATCCACATATTCAAGGCAATCCCTATTAAAAGTCAAGGTTACTTTTCACAGAAATAAAAAAAAAAAAGGTCTAAAATTTGTATTTACCTACAAAACACCACAAATAGTCAAAACAATCTCGAGTAAAAAGAACAAAACCACAGGCATCACACTAGCTGATTTCAAAATATACTACAAAGCTATAGGAAGCAGAATAGCATGGTACTGGTGAAAACAGACACATAGACCAATGGAAGAGTTTAGAGAACCTGGAACTAAATCCACAAATCTATGGTTAGCAGATCTTCAAAAAAAAAAAAAAAGAGTGCCAAGGACATCCAATGGGGAAATGAGAGTGTCTTCAATAAATGAATGCATAATACTGTGAAAACTGAATATCCAAATGCAGAAGAATGAAATTGGATTCTTATCTTACAGCATCTAAAAATATCAACTAAAATGGACTAAGGAATTAAACATAAGACCTGAAACTAAAACTGGTTTTAGTTTCCAGCAGAAAACAGTGAAAAAACTTCATGATGTTGGTCTGGGCAATTATTTTTTTAGATATAACTCTAAAAACACAGGGAACAAAACAAAGGATTACATAAAACTAAAAATCTTCTGCACAGCAAAGGAAATAATAAATTAAAGAGACAACCTACAGAATAGAAGAAAATACTTGCAAATCATATATATGTTAAGGGGTTAATATCATACATAGGTTAGGGAACTCAAGTCAATAGCAAGAAAACAAATATTCAAATTAAAAAAATTGACAAAGGACTTGAATAGATATTTCTCAAAAGAAGACATACAAGTGGCCAATAGATGTATGAAGAAATGCTCATTATCACTAATAATCATGGAAATGCAAATTAAAACCACAGTGAGACATTACTCACACCTGTCAGATGGCTACTATCAAAAAGATGAAAGATAAAAAGTGACAGCAAGAATGTGGCGAAAAGGGAACCCATGCATGCTGTTGTTGGTGGGAATGTAAATTAGTACAACATTTCTGGGAAACAGTATGGAGGCTCCTAAAATATTAAAAATAAAACTACTATATGATCTAGCAATCCCACTACTGGGTATTTATCCAAAGGTTATAAAATAAGTATATCAAAGAGAAATATGCACTCGAATGCTCATTGCAGCATTATTTACAATAGCCAAGTTATGGAATCAAATTTAGTGTCCATTAACTGATGAATGGATAAAGAAAATTATGTAAACACAGTGGAAGATTATTCAGCCTTAAAAAGAAGGGTATCCTATCATTTGGAAAAACACGGATGAACCTGGAAGATATTATGTTAAGTAAAATAAGCCAAGCTCTTGAAGATATATACACATTATCGAATTTATATGTGGAATGTAAAAAGTCAAACTCAGAGAGACAGAAAGTAAAGCAGTGATTGATTACTGGAGGCTGGTGAGAGTGGTTGGGGAGATGTTAAAGTTCACAAAATTTCACTTAGACAAAGAGAAAAATTTCAAGACATGTGTTGTATATCATGGTGACTACAGTTAATAACCATATATTGTATCTTTGAAAATTGCTAAGAAGGTAAATTTTAACTGACCTCACCAAAAAAAACAGTGATAAGTATGTAAGATGATGCATATGTTAATTATCTTGATTTCGCTACTCCACAACGTATGTCTATGCTAAATCGTCATGTTATATGCTACAAATATGTATAATTTTTACTTGTCAATTAAAAATATATTTGATAAAAAATTTTTTTCTATTTTCCTTAATTGCAGGTACATTGTCCTTCAGATCACTGATATAATTGTTTCTTTAAATGTGTCTTATAATTCTAGTATCTAGATCATCTCAGAATTGGTCTTACTGTTACCCCTTTCCCTTGAAAATGGATCACATTTTTTTGATTCTTTATATGTCACATTATCTTAGATTTTTATTATGGCTTTTTTAATATAATGCTGCAGGGTCTTTGAATTCTATTATATTCCTTAAAATAATGTTGATTTTTTAAAAGGAGACATTTAACTTAGTACTACTACTATTAAGAAATTCTGGGTTAAGTAATGATTTCTTAGATGTGACACCAAAAGTCTTATTCATACATAACAAAATCAATAAATTTGACTTTAACAAAATTAAAATATTTTGTCCTTCAAAAGTCAAGCCATATTTGCAAATTTTATATCTAATAAAGGACTTCTATCCAAAATATATTAAGAAGATGACAATCCAATTTAAAAAAATGGATAAATTATTTATTTGTTTAGTTTTTATTTTTAATGATTAACAAATTATAGTTGTATATATTTATGGAGTATAAAATGGGGTTATGATTTATAATACAATGTAGAACATAAATAATTTAAATAGACTAAATAACAACAGCACAAATATGAGTGGCTAAGAAGCACATGAAAGATTCTCAACATCATTAGTCATTACTGAAATGCAAATTAGAACCACAGTGTGATATCATTACATACTTACTAGAAGAGCTGTAACCCAAGACTGAAAATACCTGGGTTAATGAGGATATGGAGCAATTGAGGCCCTTATACATTGTGGTTGGAAATGGAAAACAGTTTGGCAGTTTATTTAAAAGTCAAAATGTCCTTTACCATATGACCCAGCAATTTCACACCTAGTTAGCCTCTCAGGATAAATGAAAACTTGCTCAAACACTTGTATATGACTGTTTGAACAGGTTGAACATTCATAATCCAAAAGTGTGAAATCCAAAATGTTCCAAAATTTTAACTTTTTGAGTGTTGACATGATGCTTTAAGAAATACTAATTTGAGCATTTTGGATTTCAGATTAGGGATGCTGAACCAGTAAATAATGCAAATATTCCAAAATCTAAAAAAAATCCAAAATCCAAAATAATTCTGGGCCCAAGCATTTTATGATAAAGGATACTCAGCCTGTAGCAGCATTATTCATAAAGACCCCACAGTGAAATAATCTAAATGTGTACCAATTGCTGAATGAATAAATAAAATGCAGTATATACATATACTGAAATATAATTCAAAATAAAATGGAATGGATTACTAATACATGCAACAAGATAAACAGCCCTCACACACATTATGCTAAGTCAAAGTATCCAGATACAAAAGACTACACCTTGTGTGATTTTATTTATAAGAAATTTTTAGAAATGCCAAACCTATATAAAGATAAATGAGATTAGTGTTTGCCTGAGGGCTAGTGGTGGAAGTGGGGATTGATTGCAAAGAAATATAAGGAAACTTTTGAGGTGATGAAAATGTTCTAAAATTGAGTATTGATGATAATTGCATGGTGTATAAATTAAAAATTACTAAGCTGTATAATATGTAAATTACACCTCAATAAAATGAGATATAACTACCTACTCACTAGATTTGCTAAATTGAAAAGACTGACTCTACCAAGTGTTGGTGAAAGTATAGAGCAGCTGTATATCTCATTCATTGCTGTGGGAAGACAAAATGGCAGAAGGAATATAGAAAACAGTTTTGCAATTTGAGGATAACATTAGGAGAAATACCTAATGTAGATGATGGGGGGAAGGATACAGCAAACCACCATGGCATGTGTATACCTGTGTAACAATCCTGCACAATCTGCACATGTACTTATGTGCAGAACTTATGAAAATAAAAATAAAAATAAAAACAAAAAGAGAGACAAAATAAGGGTAAGCTGGAATAAGGGAAAGGCAAGGGTGAACAATTTGCTTATGAGAGCAAGTGAGAAACAAAAACCAAAAAGACCATAAAATGTAACAAACCAGTGCTGATACCACTCACGGGTCAGCCCAATCCATTCTGGATCTTACTGTGCTTAATCAATCTTTTGCTGCTTTGAAAAAGAAAAGAACATATACTTACATATAGCCCAGAAATTCCACTGCTAGGCATTTACTAAAGAGATACGGAAATATATATCAATATAAACATTTATACTCAGTGTTCATAGCAGCTTTAGTTATAATGGGCAACAGCTGTAAACAGCTTCTATGTGAATGGATAGAACACATTGTGTTGTATTAATATAATGAAATATTTCTTGGCAATAAAAATGAGTGAATACAGGCAACAGCATGGATGAATCCCAAAAGCTTTATACTGAGTTACAAAAAACTGGACACAAAGGATTACATACTGTATGATTCCATTTATACAAAATTCTTGAAAAAGAAATATTGTAATAATAGAAAGCAGATCATTGGTTGCCAAAGGTAAGGATGAGAGGAGTAAATTGATGACAAAGAGAAACATGAGATAAAACGTCAGGGTGAAGGCAATGTAATGGATCATTAATCTGTAATGTTTACATGCATCTATACATTTTTCAAAACTCATTAAAATATCTTTTTACCATGGAGAAATTTTCTTACATATAAATCACATTAAAAAAGTTAAAAAATTAAAAATACCTTTTAAGGAGATAATTTAAAAGAGCACAATTTTTAATATTTATTAATCTTACCTGGTTTAAAAGTTGATGTAATTTAAAAATGCCACTTTTATTAATTGTTTTCACTTTTTGTTTTCTATGAAACCTTAATAATGCCAATGACAGTTTTATCAATCTTTGTACTTTTAAGTAGAGAAGAAATACATATGTATATATGTGCGTGCATGTGTGTGTGTGTGTGTGTAGTGTAGATTTGTGTAATTTTTTTGAATTATGCTATTCAATTTTTGAAGCAGGAAAATTCAGATGCAAAATGCTCAGTTGTGTTTAAAGAAAGAAAGTAGAGACAAGTAATTATGGATGAATAATATAAACAGTATAAATAAAATAAGGAATCTATGAAGTAGCATATTATTTTAATAACCTAGAAAGTAAAAAATATACATTTTCTCAAAAATTGCAGAAAAATTATTAAATTAGAAACAAAAACACTTTTAAGTTTATAAACAATTCTAATTTGCTAAGTATGCAGGTGATATCAATGACAGTCTTCTGTGACTAACTGGCTCATTGAAAAGATAATTAGAAATCAAAAGCTGAGTCAAGATTATATTTTTCTAGACATAAGACTGAGACTGATAATCATGTCAGCCATGAAGTTTTTTGGCCAATGGACATGTAACTTTGTAGTCAGGTAGGAGCTCAGCAAACTCTTTGTCCTTTGGAGATCCTGAGATGGATAGTGGCTGTTTTATGAGCAGCTCAGTTAGTAGAACAAAAATTAACTGGGTTGTGATACTTTAGTTATATAGGTAAGGAAACAGCAGTGGGTTCAGCCACTTTATTCGATTCTTCTTGTGAAGTCAGAAGTTGACTGGCCTTGTGTGGAAAAATCAATAAAACATTTATAAACCTTCATGAAAGAAAAGATTTTTGAAAGGGGAATATGTTGGTTACATGGAGAGATGACCCTGTGTGAAGGTGGGAAGGGTTAGAGTAAGCAGATTAAGCAGTAGTGACTACAGGGAACACACACCAGTATTTTTGATTTATGTTAGTGTTCACATAGTGAGCACTATCTGGAGAATAGCAGTGCTTTTCAAATCCTATTGATGAAGCTCTGCACACACATGGCAGCCTTGGGAAGTTGTTGGAGTGTACTGTGCTGAAGGATGCTGCTTGTGTGTAGCTAATGATCCTTTTATTTCTTAAGGGATGTCTGATCTAGTCTATATAGTTTGAATGCATGATATTTGGCTTAGACTTCTTGCTTACATATAAGATGATCAGTTACTTTTTCTCTTTAACATTTCTACACAGTGAAATTTACGGTTGTCTAAATTTTAGATTTGAATGTGCAGTCCCCTTCCTCTCTTGCTCATTGCTTTCACTTCTGCATAGTTATTTTGGGTGGGCCTAGTTGTGATGGATATGTTAGATTACCAAATATATGATATGACTCATTTACTTTAACTTTGGTTAAAATTTGTTTAATATTTTAACTGGTGAGCATCTATATTGCACTTTTAGGACCCTGAAATTTAAGGATATCAGTTTCAGTAAATAAAGTTATTATTGGATTTAGAAACATGATACAGTATAAAGGAAGATAGATATACAGAATTTTATGACTGCATATCTCTCTGTTGATGAACGTTTAGCATAATAGAAATTGAGTGTATTTTCTCAAAGTACAACAAATACATTGGTATGACACATTGCACAAGTGGATGGGCTTTTAGGCCAAATCTGCCCGCATGCTCCTTAAAGCTTTCTTGTTGTATCTTATATAATTTTCATTGCCAAAGCCCCTTTTTAATTTGTAAATGTGAAATGGGTGGATCAAAGTCTCAGAAGATTCAAGAATTCTAATCCAATTTGAAGTAAAGCACAACACAATTTAAAAATCTAGATAATTCCCAAACTCATGAAGCTGCTTTCTGATCTACTTTCTTTTCCAATCATCACAAAGCTAGACTCCTGCTTTAATTCTCTCCTCCCAACATAGGTATCTCTTCTATGCATCTCTTTGGCAACCTTAAAAAAATTACCCTTGCACTGGTTCATTTGATTTAGTGGTCTGGAAATTTGAAAATGAGGTTGTCTATTAAAGGTGACCCCCTGCAGTGGCTCTGGCAGCATGAGGTATTCAGGAGCTGGAACAACAATGGCAAGAAGCCTCCTGAAAGAGCAGCAGTGCTGACATGATTGGGCAGAGCAGCAAAGGCTGATTTCCTCACACTGAAGCTCTCCTGCCCCAGGCATCTTCCTCTGACTGTCACCCTATTAATGCACAGCAATTGCTAGGCAGTCTCCAAGTTATCACCTTCTGAAAAACAACAGATGGTTTAACTGGCTTGAGGTCACTCAATGAGTCAGGAACAGAGGTGGGGGTTAAAGTATTCAGTCTCTTCATACCCATCCTGGTATATAACCAAATATATCCACTGTAGCTCCATCAGCATTTCTAATGCTTGGGAAACAAGCTCACTAAAACAGCTCAAAATTGATTAAATCAGGTTCATACCCAGTTTCTTTATCTTTCCTTCATTAAAAAAAAATTCTGGTTGATCAGACACTACTTACTGTAGAAATCTGCAAGGAATGCTTCTGAATTATACTTCTACTTCTCTGTGTTGCCTCCTGATAGCCAATGATAATTTTCCCAGATCTCATCACAGTTATTGTTAAAAATGTAAAATCTGAAATTAAAAGTTACAAGATTTACCCGTGGTTTTAGAAGAGGAGAATTTTTTTTTCTTAAATGACTGTTCTGATTCCGTATGTGAGTTGCCACATTTAAATAGCAGCTACTCTTTGATTATATGTGGGGGGAACAGAAGTCACATTTAATTAATATCTATACACAAGAAAAAGAGTGATTTTAGTTTGAAACTTCAAACTATTGAATTTACAACCAAGCTTTTATCTCAAGGCACTTGAAAGATAGCAAAATTAGCCACTAAATTTAAGTAATTTCCTTCTCAGACTAACTGCCAAAATGAATCAAATGCATGGGATGGCGGGTGGGGAGGAGAACCTAGTAAAAAACAAACAAAAAACCAACCAGACAAACAAAAAAGCTGAAGTAAGTGTTTAATTAATTTTATAAGCAATTTGGAAAGGTGAATAATGGACTTGTGAATTAAAGTCTCTCTCAAATCAGTGGTTTGTAATTTTTAGAAAAGTTGTTTGTTTTTAGACCAGGACTGTGAATGAAGTTTGAAAATCTTAATGTTGTGAACTCTTCACAAGCTCATACGCCATTTTAAATACAATTTCGGGTAGTTCCTGAACTCTCTTAAAGCCTGTTCAAGAGCCCTAGGTTAAGCAACTGTATACTTAATTAAAGCACCTAGAAAAAATCTAGAATAAAAATTTAAAAATGAAAGATTTTTAAATAATATTGGACCCAATCTAAGAATTTTTAGCTAAGTCTTGTACCTCTGCTTTACTTTTTCAAGAAATATGTCATTTTCTAATTGCATGGGCTACCAACTTTCACTTTTGATGTCCCATTTCTCTATACCATTGTTCTATAAAACAGTGCTTTAAAATATTTAGTATTATCATAAAATTAAGCAGAGAAAAGGACTGCGAAAAATTAGTTGAAATTTGAATGTAACTTGATCATTAGATTAGTAGAAATCTAAATCAGTTTAAAAAGGGAAACTGCTGTTACAAATTTATAAATTCTGCAACTATTCTCAATAGTTAATATATATAGAAGAAGGAAATTTTATATTAGAAGGAGGAAATTTGTTATTAGAAGAAGAATTTTTTTTATATCTTACTTAAATTCTGTGTTATTCAAATTGTTTTTTTTCCCCTCATCACTGGGGATGATACACAGCTGGTCAACATCTATATAATACTGCTCAGAGAGGTAAATTTTTTTAATCAACTAAAATATGTAGATAATAGGTTGTTTTGATGGTATATTTAGTCTAGATCAGCTTCTAACAGATTTTACTGTGATTTAAACTCCTTGAATTTCAGCTTACGAACCAGAGTTTCCCTGAAACAAGCAAAACATTTTAAAATAGCAATTACTCTTGTAATTGCAAATAGCTGAAAGTTCCTGGATTTTTGATACTCTTATTCTAGGTTTGATTTTCAATATGTGTTTTGATTGCCTCCCTTAAATTTCTTTGCATTTTCTTGTGGTTTTATATATATATATATTTAAAGCCCTGTTTATAGTTTTAAGCTCATCAGGAAAATAAAAAGGAAGTCAGTTGTTGGAAGGAACGGGAAGGAAGCAAAAGAAAAATTCTTCAATCTCTTAAGATGCCATTTCCCCTTTTAAGGAAATTTATTCAAATGAGAGCATTTTGGGGATCACTTTATATTTACTTTCAAATAATATATTCCTTGTGGAGTTAAAGGGGCTAAGCTTTTATCACTGAAAAGAATTTTTTTTCCTTTCTCTCCACCCTATCCCTTTGCTTTCTAAAATGACTGGAAGAAGTTTCTCATATTTCTATATTATCCCTGTTCCTAAGCCATTGATCCTATCAAGTATAATATACAATGCAAAATGTTCCTCAGTGAATAGCATTTCCTTAGTATCTTAACAGGTTCTCAGGATGGCATGTGCTGTATTCAAAGTGCCCCTCTCTGTCCTTTTCTGTTTCTTAATCATAACTTTATGGATTGATTACAGGCCCTTAACCACAATTCCCCTTTCTTGAGACAGTTAGTTTGTTAATGCAAGAAGACTTTAAAAATGACTTTATCAAGATATTAATTAAAAACAAAAACTCTTGGAATCATTTTTATTTATTTCCTTATGTTATTTTAACATTTCATTCTCAGTTGATGCAGGAGATGACACAAGATCAGTCTCACAAACATACATGATAAACGTAATGCAACAATATTAGAAATCAATAGTGTGTGTTTTATTGTATCCTGTACCTAAAATATACAATAGGGCGACTTACATAAATCATTTATTCCCAGTCATGATTGATAACCTCATAACTCACGAGTGACAAGGCAAAGCAGAGCCCCAAATGAGTTATGAAATGTCATCAATAACAAGTGGAAACAAATGATTTATCCAGTGTCACAGCCCATTGTATGTTCAGTTTATGCAACAGCAGTTAATGATAAAAACACCCCAAATGGGTGCTGCTTGTATTTTATCTGTCCTATATGCATATACTTTTTCTATACTATTTTACAGTAGGTTAGTGCTTATTGGCCATGAAGAAATGATCAAGGTTGAAACAGGAGTTTGAGTTGATGGAGAAGATATTGTCTTTATATATGTAAATCCTTTTGGAATCTCTTTACACTTGTTTAGTCCCCTGCCCCCAACCCTCTGCCATTTTTTTTTCCTTCAATATCCATTCCTTTACTAAAGAAAACACACAGAAAAAGAGTATCTATAGCTAGGTAATTCCCATTGCTTCTTTTTCGGTTGATATTCTAGGAAAGAAAAGAATTAGCATTATTTTTAAAGTCAAAGGATGTTATATGACTTTAACACTATTTTTTCCCTGTGTTTTCTTTTTTTTCTGAGTAGAGCTTAAGACCGGAGTTTTATATTCCCATCTTCAAATACAGTGAGAATTTGACTATTTTTATTTTGCAGTCTCATCCTGTTGACCTTACGTATATTTGAAAATCCTGCATGTTTCACATATAAATCTAGTTTGCAACATTAAAATACATTTATATTTTCATTACAAATTTAGAGATGTGTTTCAATGAGGTTAAAAATATTATATGGGTATTTGCTGGAAGCTTACATTTCAGATTAATTTGATGAGGTTCACATTCCAGACTCAAAACTGATATTAACTTTTTTGGGGAAAATGTCATTTAAAGAAAATGTGAGGTTAGTTCTTTTGAACTGAATTAAAAGTCTGTCCCTTATGACACCATCTTAAATATTTATAGTATTGACTCACAAGGAACTCCAAAATCTTGTTAGGTATAGCCCTTTATCAAGTGGATTTAACAGACTGTAACAAGTGTATCATGCTGTGCTGGTTGTTATGCAGAATTAAGCAGATTTTACTTCTAACTGAAATGAACAATTAAACAAAAAGTAAAGGGATGATTAGACATAAGATATATTTGTGAGTCTTAGCAGTTATAGAAAATAAATAGTTTATAGGCATTGTATAAAAGCAAATGTGTCAGGCTTTTTACTCCTTTTTGATTGTCCTAGAATACAGCTCTACAGTGTATCTGCCTGCTTCTTCAGATATCCATTGTCATCAAAGTAGTCTAAACAAATATATTTTTCTCTTTTAAACTATCTACGGTGAAGCTTCCCAACTTCATTTATATTTCCTCTTGATTTTCATCAACATATTCTGCATATAGTAGCACTGAGTGATCTTTTAAAAATGCAACATTCCCTACTACAGCTCTTCAATGTCCATGCAGTACATTTAAGATAAATTTAAACCCCTCTATGTTGAGTTATAACTGGCACATCTACAACCTAGTCTCCATCCAGCTTCATCATCATCTGTTTTCCCTATCATGTTAGTACATGTCTTTTTTCATTCCCCCAAAGGGGCTGAGCTCCTTACTGCTTTAGGACCTTCTCCTGTACTATTACCTCTGATTGGAGTTTGTCCCTTTTGCCTGGCTGTGCACCACACATCATTCAGGTCCCTCCTAAAATGAATTTCTAGGAGAAGTCTTCCCTTAGTCCTCATCTAAGTCAGGTCCCACTGTAATCTATCATTCTACTTTTCTTTCACAATGTCTATCACAATTTTCATTGCATATTTTTCTATGCAATTATTTGTTCAATATGTGTCTCCCCATCTAGGCTTTAAGCTCCATAAAGGAAGGAACATAGATCTTATTTATTGATTTTCCCCAGTGTCTGGTATAGTGTCTGATACCTATTAAAAACTTTATAAATATTTTTTGAAAAGCAGGAGAAATTAAGGTTTGAAAATGGCACAATAGAGAAAGTTATTCACCTCCTTTGAATAATTCCTCATTTACTGATCACATGAAGACTGCAAGACCCAATGCTATGGAGATTTACTAAAGGACATGATAAATTGTTTTTTTAATCTTGGAACATTGATACCACCAATGAGCACTTAAAACTTATTCAAGTTTTTATTGAATAGTTGAAGGAGGGAAAGCATAGCTAACATTAGAAGTTTTCTTGATATTGGTGAGTTTGAGCCTTAACTTAAAATGTGAGGAAAACATTAACAATTAGGAATGGAATGGGCATTATTTCCTATATTGGATTATGCACACAATCATGAAGGTAAAATTAGCAAGTTTTCATCTCTTACCTGAAGGTCTGCTATTCCAGAGTAGAATATTTCTTGACTTGAAAAATCTAAAATTAAAATGCAGGCTTAAGCTGAGATGATATAAAAATAATAATGATAGTGATCACTTATGAGCAATGCACCTTGACACAACTGTCCAATACATGGGAATAAGAAGATGGTTCAGATACGTCCCATTGATTTTATTTCCTTGTATCCTGAAAATGGTTACTACTAATAATTGTGATAGACACAATCATATACTCTATCAATAAGAGAATAGAAATCAGAGAGATAATTCTTTTGTCTGTGAGTTAGACTTCACCTAGAGTTCTAATTTAGTCCTATTGAGTGGGACCTAGAAATTCATCTTTAAAAAAACAAACTCCTGGACCAGCATTTGGGAAACACAGAACCAAAGCATATCCAAGAACAAATGGGATGTTAAAAGGCATAAAATTATATCTTAGCAGGAAGGAATTATAATTTTATTTTAGCATATAAATATGGAAAAGACAAGGTATTATAATTGTCTTTCAATATTAAAATCTTGTCAGATAAAATAATATGACTTGATCACCATCATTCAGTGGTTAAAATTTGGATCAATGGGTGGGAGATTCAGGTGTTATGATTTGGCATTAGCATGAAACTTTACAAATTTTTGGTGTCATTCATGGAAGGGGTCATTTGCTGTTACTGGAGATATTTAAGTAAAGAATGGGTAACCTCTAAGGGAAAGGCATGCGTCAGACTTCTGACAGCATTCTTTCTTGCCAAAGGGGGAAGTGGTTGAGTAGATATCAGAGTTTTCAATCATATGAATGGCAGAATATATTTTTAAAAAATCTTCTTTGTCTTGGCATATGTAATATAATTAGAGATATGCATGTCCTACCTATTTGGTCCTAGAAATTTCCACCATTAATTACTCTTCTGTTTCAGGGGATTGAAAGTTGCCAATCAAATGAATATATCATGTGGGAAGGTACTATCATAAGCCATTTTCAATTGCCACCTTCAATAGAGATTGCTGAAGGAATATTATGAAGAAAAGCTCATTTGTGGAGGTGATAATGAGAATGGATGGATTTAGAATATGAGGTCTGTCAAGCCAGTATGGGGCAGCAAAAATGGGATCCTGGGTTTGTAGAGGGTGGGGAGTAGGATTAGGGCTCTGAGAACTTCAGAAAGGGGAATATCTTTCATGAGACGGGAATGGAAAAACACTGAAAGCGAAATTCCTAGGAGTTATTATTTTCTTTGGAGTTATTCCTGATTCTTTCTTCATTCATACTCAGTTATTATGGAACTATTTTTATTTCCATGTCTCTTACTCAGCCCTCTCTTGTCTAATTCCTTTGACATGATCCCCTAATTTTACAATAATTGGTGGTGAAATTAGGTGATTTCCTTTTATATTGGGTTGGGAGATACTGGTGTCCACACATGTGATAGAATATTTGTATATCAGGACCAAAATATGGGTTTTCCAGACTTTACATATTGAGCCTGTGATATATTATGAATGTTTGAGATTAGGTGGCTGTTCCTAGGATGTGGAAATTTGTGTTAATTGTATCTTTCCTGTGGCTGGGCAACTCTTTTCCCCCTAGCCTGTTAGGGGGAAAAGAAAGATGATTTCTTGCAAGGTGCAGAGAGACACCTTAGGTTAAAACCAATGCAGAGTTTCTAGTCAGAGCAAGAACCTGCCATTCTGTTTTCATCTCTCTTCTCTTCACCCAGACTGTTCATGTGTAATCTTTATCCTTTGAAGTTATACCTTAGCTTTAATTTTGCTCTTATTTCACCCAAATAAGAGTGTTTGAGGGATAGGAGGAAGAAGGAAGAGAACATATGATGAAATTCCCCATG
Source organism: Callithrix jacchus (assembly GCF_049354715.1). Classification (NCBI taxonomy): domain Eukaryota; kingdom Metazoa; phylum Chordata; class Mammalia; order Primates; family Cebidae; genus Callithrix; species Callithrix jacchus. The sequence continues at coordinate 103,513,731 of NC_133505.1, forward strand.
TTATCTAAGAGTTAGTTACATGGTGAGTTAGTTACAAATGAGTTAGTGATTGTAGTGATTGACTGATTTATGAATTTTTTTTTTTTGGACACAGTCTCTCTTTCACTCAGGCTAGAGTGCAGTGGCTCAATCTCGGCTCACTGCAGCAACCTCCACCTCCTGGGTTCAAGTGATTCTCCTGCTTCGGCCTCCTGAGTAGCTGGGAGTAGGGATGCCTGCCACCACACCAGGCTAATTTTTGTATTTTTTTAGAGATGGGGTTTTGTCCTGTTGGCCAGGCTGCTCCCAAACTCCTGACCTGAGGTAATTGTAGTTTTAAAAGATTGATTTGTTGTGTAGTTAGACTTGAGAACAGTTTTCCTAAGTCAAGGATTCAGGACTGGCTTACCTAGGTGGTTCTGGTTCAGACATTCTCCTGCGATTACAGTCAGGACATCAGCAAGATCTATAATCCTGACTGGTACTGGAAAGTCCATTTCCATGATGGCTCATTTACATGGCTGCTGAGAAGAGGCCTCAGTTTCTTGTTACATAGTCCTCTCCATTGGCTGTTTGGTTTTCTCATGACATGGCAGCTGGTTCTCTCAGAGCAAGTGATCCAAGAGAAAGAAGAAGGCAGAAGCCACATTGTCCTTTATAATCTACCCTTGGATATGACATTCTACTTGTCAAGCAGATTAATCTTGACACAATGGGGAAGGGCATTATGCAAAGATATAAATACCAGGAGGCATCTTGGACAGTTGTTACCACACCTATCATGACTCATATCAGTTCTTATGCCATGAATCAGAAAATAATCACTGGGACTTTTCCATCTGTCAAGAATGTCTATTTTCACCACATACTCAGGAAATGGAGAAATAACTACTGGATGAATTTGAAGACACACTGAACTGACTGATGGACTTGGGCCAAAATTTCATTTATCACCTGAGTACCATGAACTTATTCTCTGACTAGTGGATCACATTGGGTTCCCATGAATTAATTTTAGTCCAGACTCAATGTTGAAAATCTTCAAAAGTTCTATTTTTCTCTTTCCTTGATGCATTGTCTCTGCAGTGAATAGCTACAGATTGGGAAGACTGGAAGGTGACCTTTGTAGACTTTCCATATCTGTACCTGGCTTGTTGTGAGGCTGTGATTTTCTACTAGGGTGACTGAAGTCAGACCTTTTTTTTAAAAAAAAAACTGTATTTAGAAGTTTTCATTCTATAGATCAAATTAGGCTGCCCATTTATTTTAGTTATAAGTGTTATGAGAAAGACTTGGTACTGTAATGTTTCCCTCAAACCGGGAAGGAACAAAGGAGTGAAGAATGACTGAAACAAATCTAGCTTGATAAATAGATGAGTTTATTAAGACTTACAGAAAGGGTACTTCTAGATGGCAGTAGGATGGCTTTAGAAATCTGCATTGACTTCCATCTCCAAACTGCTTTTAAGCTGATTTTATGGCTCTTTGTCTACTGTGTTTAAGCAATGAGACTGTTTTCCTTGGTAGGTTCTCAGATACTCTCTGGGATATTTAGGCTCTCAGGGCACATTCTCCTTGGCTGGGTACCATGGCCTTGGCTCACTGCCCAGCCTTGAGTGTTCCAACAACATGAATCCTTAAGAAACATGGTGGGGAACCTGTAATAATACCGTAAGGACCCCATGGTCAATTAGTTATTGTCAAATTCATTCTGATGATTCCTTTAGCTATAATACCTATTATGGTAACATTATTCTCCTTAGCTATCATAGTTAAGTCTCTGACACATTTGGAGCTCATTATTTCCAGTGAAGTCAAGGACTCCATTTTGATGGTAACATATACCACTTTCTTTCCTGACTTGAGAGGATAGCTGTGACTGCACTTTCGGAGGATACTGTTCCTCAGGGGGAACTGTTCTGAGGATAAGGTGTTCCTTGTACAATTCATTTATTGATGTCTTTGTGAAGGGAATGTGCTTTGGGCCTGGGAGATATGGCATGAGATAGGTTCACTTCAACATTTCAATTTCCCTAAGCCTTGCATTCTCTCTTATAAGTAATACTATACCAAGATGTTTCCAACATCCCACTAAATGATACAGGACTAAATGAGTTTAGGTTTCAGGTAATCAACTGACTACATGATGACATTTGATACAGGTATGGAAGAAAATAGGGTGTGGCAGGAGGAGAATTTGCATCTTTTAACAAGGTAATATCCTCATATTGGGCCATTATTAGGTCTTCCTACAAGGTAGAACAAGCCTCATCAGTCAGGGAGAGGATATCTATTGACTTGAGAGTTTTGGTAGAATTTGGGGGTGCTATGTACTCAAAAATATCAATGTTCCCAACTGTCATCTTTAAATTCTCAAGGTACTACTCCTTCCTTAAGAATTAAGGAAACTTCTCTTAAGAATTTAGGAAATTCTTTCCTCATTAAGTTTTTAATTTTACAAAAGAAACAGGATTTTGTTGTAACTCAGCAACTAAAGGATAATATTCTTCAGCTCTGTGACAGTAAAGATAAGAGATTCTTTTAAGGCAGTCAGAGAAACTCCCTGTTTTTGGATTTTGGCTTAAAAAAGGAATTTATGCTCTTTTTCTTCTTATAATCCTCCAACGCAGTTATAACCCACTAATTTACCTGATTGTTCTTGCATTCTTTTGCTCATAATACTATGTTTTAGAAACCACCTCATATTTCATTAAAGTTGTATATTCAGTGGGCACTTCATTCCAGGTGACCATATGTGGTAACTGAAGTATCTGCTTCTCTATTGGAGACCATGTTCTACTGATATTCAACCCTTTCTGGAAATCAAATCCTTACTTTTTAAAGTAAACTTTATGCTCACCTTTGAGCACTGCATCTGTGACTATTCCTGTATTAGTCAAGGGTTCATTTGCTGATACGAATTCTGTATTAGTCAAGGGTTCATTTGCTGATAACAGAAAACTCTTTAGTTATTTTAAGCAAGAATAAATTAAATACAAGGAATTAGCTGCTTACAAAATGTTAGAATTCTAGGAGTATTAGGAGCTAGACTGGGCCTTCAGGGAGACTAATGGAAGGGTGGCAAAACAGTTCTGTCAGGGAAATAAAAAACTCTACTACAATTAAGAGGCTGGGGAATCAAGGATCTACCACTAGAACTGTAGCTTCCAGAGTCATACCACAGCTACTAGATCTGACCCAGAAAAAAATGGATGCTTTCTGTATCACAACTTCCCCACGACTTAGATTAGTACTAAAGTATTATGCAAATGCAAATAATTGTTAATACTTAAACTATGTCTGGAATTCTAGATACAAGGAAACTTAAAACATGTAGTTTCAGCTCTCCAGCCTGTATAATGAAAAATTTAGGTGAAGTAGTTATCACAATTATTGTAAATTCATAGTAAAATTTCAAAAAAATGTTATTTTTATTGTCACTGAGAGAGTTAACATATATTATCTGAGTGCACTAGACTATTTAGGGTGGACTCACACTTAGCATTCTTCCTGTTTATGGTTCTTGCTGGCAGAGATTTTATTTTCATTTGCCTGTTGGCAGTTGTCTTCAGATTTTTGCATCTAGTGCATTCACCTTATGTAACTTTCATGTAGCTTTCCATAGTGAACAGTTGAACAAGAATTAGAGTTCTTACTTCATCAGTTTTTGTAACAAATTGCATAATTCTTGCACCTCTTCCATTTGTTAAACCTATTTTAGTATTCTACAGATAACTAGAAGACCGTAAGAATGAACAAGAAAAATGCATTGTGTTTTGAAGTCCCAGGAAGAGAAGATGCTTATAATATATTCAAAGTATCTTACGTTTGATATTTGTCTCTGGTCAGTTACAACCTTTAGGTACTGCTCGGTTTCATAAAGATTGCCTTGTTTACTATTATTATTAAAGTATGTGAAAGAGCAAACAGTGTCAGGCTTCAGATCTACTTAGCTAAGTAATGATGAAAATTCAAATACTGATTTTAAATGCTAAATCCAAACCATAACTCTTATATAGTAGCCAAAATATTGACAAAGCTGCACAGATGTGAAAGAAAAAGTGTTCTAAAAATGTTGACATTTTATAGAAGATTAGGACTGGAAGAGATCTTAAACATCCTCTGGTCCAAACTTTTCATTTTGGGTACAGAGAACAGAGCTAAAGTAAATTGTCTGGAGTTATAAAGTTGATTAATTGTCAAGCCAAAAATAGAAGTCAGTCTCTTTTGCAGCTGAGTCTAATCCACAGTTCTAGCTACTATAAAACATTTTTTCCTTTTAATATTCTTAATATTAATTACCTAGCTGCTCCTTTTCCTGTATTTATTTCAAAGTACTAAGGAAATAAAAAATGTTCAAATTAATGTCAGTATTAACATATTTCTAATCTTTTTCTGCCATTTTAAATGATGATCTTAAAAAAAGACTTGTAAATGTTTGCAGGGGAGTTTGCCCTCCAATAGTGGTGTATCAACATTTTCTTTTCTAGAGAATTTTAAAAATTGCCCAATAACTCCTTTTTCATATTCATTGGAGTGGAGCAGTGGTGGCATTCAGTGATTAATTAGTTCAAAAAAGTGTTAGTTCCCCAAGGATAGCCTGTTAAATACTTTCCAGGCCCTTAAAAAAGAAAAGGAAATCTATTGCTCATGTTTACAGGTGGTGGCACACTGAATCTGGATTGTTATAAGGCACACAATGAGTTTGTTACATCTTCAAGTCTCATTGCTACTCCCACCTTGCAGTAATCCCCAGCAACAATTCAAATTAACATTTGACAACAGAGATATGAACACTTCCCTGTTTGAGTTTATATTGTGTTAAACGTTCTTTGCACTTTCTTTTTAGATTCTTGTGTTAACCACTGTCATTTGGTCCAAAAATGTTTTAGTTTAAGTATTCTAGAGAATTATTTTTTTTGACATCCTGAATATTTTATTGAGTTAATCAGGTGAATTACTAGTTGGCACTAGTGTAGGACTGTGGACACCATTAGATCAAAGTTACCATTCAATTTAATCCCTAAAGGTTTTTCCCACAATATTGGCATTGAATGAACATAATTAACTGTCCCTTGTTCTTTAAAATATTATGTTCTGTTTCACATTTGAAAATTACTACTTCATCTTGGTAGTGAAATGATAGCATAAACACAGCCAGTGACGCTGAGATAATCGACAGAAACTTTGATGGAAAGATAGGGAACACTTTATGTGAATGTATTCAGAGCCCTAGATGAAAATATCTGATAACGTTTTTTTTTTTTTTTTTTTTTTTTTAACAGATTTGGCCTTTTCTAGGTTTTAGAGCCATTAAAATCTAGGGGCAAAATTTTACTTGCCTCAGTATAGCAGGAGCAAGTGTTTGTTCTAGTTATTAAGATACATTATTACAGGTGCTTGGAGTCCTACGGTGTAAGGTACAGTGGTTGAAACAACTTATCTTCCTTAAGCATTTGCCATATTCTAGTGTTGTACAAGGTGTTCTAGGGAACCAAGAGGAGCAGAAATGGACAATGCCACAGGCATTTGCCAGGTAAAGGCAAATGCTGGAATCTCTTCATTTACCCTCTTATTAACCATTTTTCCTTGGCTACAAGGAAGAGTGAATTTGAAGTGCTGAACTGTGAGCTATACCTCAAACAGTTATGGTCTTTATTATTTTTTTCTTTCTGTTACTATCTGAAAGAGATCTCATGGTTGGAATGTCACCTGTAATACTTTCCTGTTTCTATTACACATTTATTGAGCTTCTTTAATTAAAATCTTGAAAGTGTCAAGCAAATAGATTAAAAACTGCCAATATTAATTTTTAAATGTATCACTGTTTCTAAACCTGTGAGGATTTTATTTTCCCTCTTCTTTAGAAAACAAAAACGATGGCTCATTGTTTTAATTTGGTTTTATTTTTCCATCTTAACTCTGGTCCTTTGTTGTAAATATAGAGCAAATTAATTTCATAAAATATTCACTCTTGTGCTGAAAAATGAACAGAAATCCATTGAAAAAGTCCTTTTGTTTTATTTTTAATCTAGATATGTGTTCTTGATAGTTAATGCTTGCATTTTCATATTGAAAAGGTTTACAAAATTTATCTGAAAAATACATTTTTCCCCTCATTACTCACAGTCATAATCACTACCATAGGCTATTTGAAAAATCATCAATCTGCATTCAGCTCTGTGCTGTGAACTTAAACTGCTTATTTACTGACTTGTATAGTAATACTGTCTTTTCCCCCAGAAGAAAACTGTCTCATACTATAGAGATGTAACAAATTACCCACCCTAAAAACCCTCTGTGAGGTAGAATATTTTATCTGACCTATCCCTCATTTCTATTCTCTGCTTTTAGTAGAGATGGGCAGTTTTCACTAGAAGGCTGAGCAAACTTCCCAATAGTTGGCAGGTTCTCAGGTCCAAGCTGTGGCTGTCCTTTCGTGCCATTTTTGACTCTCACTCAGGGTACGTCAGTTAGAACCTCGAATCTGCGAAAGCCATTAAATCATGTGGGAAAAATATAATTTTCGCTAAAACAAACGAACTTCATAATGCCCCAGCATTATGATGGATATTTAACTGACTGTGGCTGAGGTTTGTGCTCTTAGGGCAGCACCTTGTGCCAGGTTAAATGGAAAATGAGTTTCTTTGTGAGTCCTTCTTATAAATATACTCAAAATCTGACAGTTGTAGATAGAATCTAATTGTAAGACAAGAGAGAGCATGGCATAGGAAAGAACTGTCAATTCAGTCAAGGTGGTTCCTGGTAGTTTATGAGTTGGGTAATCCTGGGGGAAATCATTGTTCTCTCTGGGGCTTCACTTTATGTCAAATGAGAAGTTCTAACTAGTTGAGCTCTAAGGATTTTGCCATTGATGTTGTTATGTTTTAAATCTTAAGGGTTAAAACCCTCAGAATGGAGAAAAGAGCACAATTCTTAGATTGTATGTGATTTTTGTATTTTTATTCATAAAAAGCTCATGTTTTATTATCTTTTTTATTTATAGGTGAATTGAGCTTTAGTAGCATTGTCTCTAGGTTTTTTCTATTTCTCTTTCATAGTATTCTCTACTTCTTTAGAACCCAAATAAGTGTTTTGAGCTATTCAGATTTCTGTTGAAGAAGGTGTAATCCCTCTCCATCTCTACCCAATACCAATATAGGATGATAATAACTAGGCAGACGTATTAGAGTTACTTTCCTAGTAACTCTAGTGTGTAGTGCCAAAATTGTCTAGGATGAACATACAATTTATCATCCAAACTGGCACACTTTAAAAAGTGAAACAGAGCACTCTTATTAATTATGATCAGTACTGTTAACCAGAACTATTAAGGAAATATAAAGGGCTTGCAAAGGGGATGATTTTAATGTGATTCATATAGCTTTGCATGATACTCTCCTTTATTTATTCTCTCGCTTTCTTGAGGCAGAAGGGAGAAATGATTTAGATTTGCATGAGGGTAAGTTTTTGATTCAAATAGGCAAATCATGGGTTTTGCTTTTCGTATGTAAAATAGAATAAATTGCCAAATAGGAAAGCTCAAATTCGGTCAGAAATTCTGAGAAAGACAATTATACATAATCCAACAAACCCACTGAAATATGCAGTTCAGTACCTCATCTTGCTTACCTCTCCATGAAAGGTCAAAAGTGCCTCCTACTGTGATATGTCTGAAATCCCTGAAAGATTGATTAAATTTCCATATAATACAGAATTGCTGAATCTAGTGAACCATAACTTATGTAATTTGTATTATATTTTATCAGTCACCTTTTAAAAAGTGTTTAATAATGAAACTTTCCCTCATAGGCAGCAGAAACCTGAGAAATACTTCCTTTCTTTATAATAACCTTAGGAGTTTGTTTGATTCATTAAGTCAAGTTTGGTGTGGCTTTCTTAAAGGGATTCAAGTGTAAAAACTGACTTAATTTTGGCATTTAAATTTTAGAATGAAAAGTCTTAGAATAAAGAAGATGGATTTTATGTTGCATGAGAAACATAATCTTTTCATATATTATAAAAGAGTGGCCAAAGAAGTATTTTAAAATTTCACTTACTAACTCTTAATTCAAAAGGTATCATATGGATGTTATGTTACAGAAACATGTCTACTTTTGGAAAATTCTATTGTATCCTGAGTTCCTCTTAGATTAAACCTATATCTGCAGCAGGATGTTCGTAAAGTAAGAGAATAAGAGTTTAGAGGTGAAGTATTTTACACTTTTGACCATATGGTTAATTTTCTTCTCCTCTGTTTCTCACCCCTACCACCTTCCCTATAATTCCTAATTCTCAACTCAGTTCAAAGTTTGACACAGAAAAGTGATCAAGAAGCGTGAGATCTCAAGGTAAGTCTAGAATAGAGCACCCTACATGTCCATTGAAGGGTATTGGGCAAGTTAGGATGATCTCTATCTTGTCAAGCAGCAGAATTAAAAGCTATAGAGCAGATCCTAGAGACTCCTGGGATGAAAACCTCAAGTAAAAGATACCCCTGATAACACTATGGGAAAAGACCAATAGTACTGACCACTGGGAATAAAATCAAATTCCTTAACATGGTCTTCAAAGTCCTGCTTCAGCTGCCATTTTTTTCCCCTTTCCTGCCTAGTTTTCTATTTCCCCTTTATTTACCACTCTAGATGTCTTCATATTTCTTGTGTTTGCCATGCTTCCTTGACCCCAAGCTTTTTAAAGATTCTAAATCTAGATCCTTTGAATTTGATTTCCATACCTCCAATACTTCCCCTGGTTAAATTCAATTTATTCCTCAGATTTCAGTTCAAATTTCCCTTCCCCAAGAAAGCCTTCTCTGACTAGGTCAATTCTGTCTTCTATGTTTATATTAGTTTTGTATTGCTGAAAAACCAGTTATCACAAGTTTAGCTGCTTAAGAGAACACAAGTTTATTATCTCATAGTTTTCCTTGCATTAAGAGTCTGCACATGGCTTAGCTAGATTTTCTGCTCAGATCTCACAAGGCTGAAATTAGGTTTGGCTTGGCTGCTTTTCTCATTTGAGGCTCAGGGCTCTTTTTCATGCTCACTGATTGTTGGTAGAATTCAATTCCCTGAGGTCCTATGACTAAAGTCCTCTGTTTCTTGCTAGCTGTTGGCCAGTGACTGTTATCAGCAACTAGAGGCTGTCTATAGTTTTTTGCCACATGATGCCATAGGGAGACCATAAGATGGCTGTTAACTGTTTTCCAGGCCAGCAGGAGTGCATCATTCTGATGCTCCACCTTCTTTTATATTTTACTTCTAAATTTGTTATTTAATTTTTAAAATTTTTAATTTGCCTGGGTACATAGCAGGTATATATATTTATGGGTTACAAGAGATATTTTGATACTGGCATACAATATCTTTAGGATAAAGCCATTTTAACTGGGGTGAGATGATATCCCATTTACTTTTGATCTGCATTTCTCTGATGATTGATGATAGTGGGTACCTTCCCAAATGCTTTTTTTTTTTTTTGCCATTTTTATGTCCTCTTTTGAGAAATATCTACTCAGATCTGTTGCCCATTTTTAATTGGATTATTAGATTTTTTTTCCTATAGAGTTGGTTGAGGTCCTTATATATATTCTGGTTATGGATCCCTTGTCAGATGAGAAGTTTGCAAATATTTTTTCCCATTCTGTGGGTTGTCTCTTTACTTTGTTGATTGATTCCTTTGCTATGCAGAAGTCTTTTAACATGATGTGATCCCATTTGCTCATTTTGCTTTGGTTGCCTGTACTTGTGAGTTATTACTCAAAAAAGTCTTTGCCCACTCCAACGTCCTAGAGAGTTTCTCGAATGCTTTCTTTCAGTTGTTTCATAGTTCAAGTTCCTAGATTTAAGTTTTTAATGTATTTTGATTTCATTTTTTTTTGTATTTGGTGAGAGATATGGGTGTAGTCTTCTTACCCTACATAGTGATATCCAGTTTTCCCAGCACGATTATGAAATAGACTGTCCTTTCCCTAATGTATATTCTTGGCACCTATGTTGAAAATGTGTTTACTGTAGATGAATGAATTATTTTTGGTATCTCTAGTCTGTTCCATTGGTCCATGTGTCTGTTTTTATGACAGTTTCATGAGATATTGGTTACTATAGCTCTGTAATATATTTTGAAGTTGGTTTTGTTCTTTTTGCTTAGGATAGCTTTGGGTATTCTAGATTTTGTGTGGTTCCATATAAATTTTAGGATTGTTTTCTTCTATTTCTGTGAAGAAATATCATTGGTATTTTGAAAGGGATTGGATGAAATATGTAGATTGTTTTGGGTCGTATGAACATTTTCACAGTATTGATTTTCTAGTCCATGAACAAGTAATATCTTTCCATGTTTTTTGTCTTTTTCAATTTCTTGCATTCATGTTTTATAGTTTTCATTCTATATAAAAGAGATCTTTCACTTTTTTGTTTAGTTCCTTTGTACTTAATTTTATTTGTAGCTGTTATAAATAAAATTAGTATCTTGACTTTTTTTTCAAATTCATTTTGGCATATACAAATGGTATTGATTTTTTATGTTTATTTTGATTTTGTATCCTGCAACTTTACTAAATTGGTTTATCAGTTCTAATAGTTTTTGGTGGAGTCCTCAGATTTTTTCAAGTATAAGATCCTGTAATTTGCAAACAAAGATAGTTCTTCCTTTCCAATTTGGTTGGTATTTATGTATTTATCTTGTCCAGTTGCTCTTGCTAGAACTTCCAGTACTGTGTTGAATAACAGTGGTGAAAGTGGGCATCCTTGCTGTGTTTCCAATCTTAGAGGGAAGGCTTTCAGTTGTTTCCTATTCAGTATGATACTGGCTGTGGGTCTGTCACATATGGCTTTTATTATGTTGAGGTGTGTTCCGTCTATGCTGTTTTTTTGAGGGTTTTTATTATGAAGAGATATTAATTTTTATAAAATACTTTCTCAGTGTCAATTGAAATGATTATATATTTTTTGTCCTTTATTTTGTTGATATGATGTATCACATTGATGGAGTTACATATGTTGAACCATCCTTGCATACCTGAGATAAATCTCACTTGGTCATGATGAATGATCTTTTTAATGTACTGTTGTTTTTAGTTTGCTAGTATTTGTAGAGAATTTTGGCATCGGTGTTCATCAGAGATGTTGGCTTGTAGTTTGTCTGGTTTTGGCATCAGTGTATTAGTGACCTCAGAGAATGAGTTTGGAAGTATTTTTTCCTCCTCTATTTTTCAGAATCATTTGAGTAGAATTGGTATTAGTTCTTTAAATGCTTGACAGAATTCAGCTGTGAAGCTATCTGGTCCTGGGCTTTTCCTTGCTGGGAGATTTTTTATAAAGGCTTTGATCTCATTACTTGTTATTGGTCTGCTTAGGTTTTGCATTTCTTCCTTATTCAATCTTGGTAGGTTATATGTGCCTAGGAATTTGTCCATTTCTCATAGATTTTTCAACTTATTGGCATGTAGTTGCTCATAGTAGCCACCGATGATCCTTTGAATTTCTGCAGTATCCATTGCAATATGTTCTTTTTTATCTATAATTTTATTTGTTTGGAACTTCCCTTTTCCTTAGCCGAAGTTTTGTCAATTTTGTTTAACTTTTCAACAGTCTTTCCCTTTAGTTGTTTTGTGTTTTCTTCATTTCAAATTTATGCTCTGATCTTAATATTTCTTCAACTAATTTTGGGTTTGTTTTGCTTTTGCTTTTTTGGTTCTTTGAGATTCATTGTTAAAGTGCTTATTGAAATTTTTTCCTCCTTTTCGATATAGGCAGTTAGAAAAATAAACTTACCTCTTAGTACTACTTTTGCTGTGTCCCATAGGTTTGATATGTTGTGTTTCTATTATCATTTGTTTCAAGAAACTTTTAAATTTCCTTTAAAATTTCTTCATTGGCCCACTGGTTGGTCATTCAGGAGCATATTGTTTGATTTACACATGTTGTTGTGGTTTCCAAAATTCCTCGTTATTGATTTCCAGTTTTATTCCATTGTGATCAAAGAAGTTGCTTAATATTATTTTACTTTTTTAATGTTTTTAGACTTATTTTGTGATCTAATATATGGCATATCCTTGAGAATGATCCATGTGCTGAGGAAAAGAGAGTGTATTTCGAAGGCACTGGATGAAATGTTCTATAAACATCTGTTTGGTTCACTTGGTCTATAGGCAGATTAGGTTCGGTTCAATGTTTCCTTATCTATTTTGTGTCTGGAAGATCTGTCCAATGCTGAAAGTTGAATGTTAAGGTCTCCAGCTACTGTTTTGTTGGGATCTATCTCTCTCTTTAGCTCTAATCGTATTTGCTTTATACTTGAGTGTGCTCCAGTGTTGGGTATATACCTATTTAAAATTATTATATTCTTTCTGAATTGATCCCTTTGTCATTATATAGTGTCCTTCTTTGTCTAGAAATCATTTTGTCTGATATAAGTATATCTACTGCTTTCTTTGGTTTTCATTGGCATGGGTTATATTTTTTTTCATTCCTTTATTTCCAGTCTATGTGTTACTTTATAGGTGAAATATGTTTCTTGTAAGCAAGACATCATGACAATTGCCACTGCAGGCCCACAGGGAGTGCTGCCAGGCTACCACTGATGTTACCTTAAGGCTCAAGGGCTTTTCAGGCAGCTTGTGGTGAATGCTGCCTGTCCTGGGACTTATTGTTGAGGGCATAGGTTTAATGGGCTTATAGTTTCCTGTGACTGGGGAAGGCTCACCATCATGGCAGAAGGTGAAGGAGAAGCAACAGCACATCTTACATGATGGCAGGCAAGAGAGTATGTTCATGGGAACTGTCCTTTATTAAATCATCAGATCTCATTAGACGTATTTACTGTCATGAGAACAGCATGGGAAAAACTTGTCATCGTGATTTAATTACCTCCCACTGGGTCCCTCCTAGGATATATGGAGACTGTGAGAACAATTATTCAATTCAAGATGAGATTTGGGTGGGAATACAGACAAACCATATCACTTCTGGTCCAGATTGTGTCTAGAAATGTCATCCAGGAGCTATCACCTGAAAAGAGAGCCTAATGACTCTGACTGGTGCCTATCCTGCTGTGGCTGAGCTGGCATGTAAGATGCAAGATAAAGTCTTCCATCTTACATGCCAGCTCTCTTCCCTCTCCTTTCCTCAAGTGGAAGGAAGGGATCACTCTGAAAGCTGCGAGCTATACAGCCTCAGGTTAGGGGAGGTATGTCACTCTTGTTAGCTATCCAGGCTGGTGTTTTAGTACGTCACATGCTCTCCCAGTCCACAGGAGCCCAGTTCAACAGGCACTGGGACTCTCCTAGAAGTTGCAGTCCTTGTAGCCTAGACTGCCCTTCAAGTTTATTTAAGTCCCAGTGCACTTTAGATTGCAGTCATGATGCCTGCAGGAACTGAAGTTCAAGATGCTGGGATGGGTGATTCTGTTTTGGCGAGGGCTGGGCTAAACATTCTCTCTGTACATGGATGTCAGCTGAGTTCTTTCTAGTTTTGCTTTCTGCTATAACAGGACAATCCTGAGTTCAATGCAATGTCTCAGAATTGCTGTGCTCTCCCTTTCACAGGTTCTCAGCTTTTTCTCTCTGTACCACACTGTTACTACTGGGGATGGAGAAGGGTGTGGTATCAGAGATTCAAAACTGTTTTTTCTACCTCTTCAGTGCCTTTTTCAGTAATATGAAGGTAAATCCAGGTACTGTGAGTGATCACCAGAGTTTTGGTTCTTATGCACGTGCTTTTTGTGTGTGTGTAGATAGTTGTTAAATTGGTGTTTGTGGGTGGGTGAGGGTGATGATTGGTGGAGCCTTTTATTCTCCCATCTTGTTCCATCTCCTTACTTCACCATCTTTTTTTTTTTTTGAGATGAAGTCTCACTCTGTTGCCCAGGCTGCTGGAGTGCAGTGGCACCGTCTTGGCTCACTGCAACCTCTGCCTCCCAGGTTCAGGCAATTCTCTTGCCTCAGCCTCCTGAGTAGCTGGGATTACAGGCATGTGTCACCACCCCCAGCTAATTTTTATATTTTTAGTAGAGATGAGGTTTCACCAGATTGGTGGCTGGTCTTGAACTACTGACATTGTGATCCACCCGCCTCGGCCTCCCAAAGTGCTGGGATTACAGGCTTGAGCCGCCATGCCCGGCCACTTCACCATCTTTTAAAAGCTCCTCTGATTAGGCCAGGTCTATCCAGGTACACCTAGGATAATCTCTCTTTTGATGAGCCCAAAGCCAACTGACAAGTAACCTAATCACAGGAGAAATACCTCATTTCATTTACATGTTTACCCATGCTTAAGGGTAGGGGATTATACAGGATATAAACAGCAGGGAGTAGAAATCTTGGGGACCATTTTGGACCCTGGTGCATCTCAATGCTTTCTCATGCCATATGCCTTCTCTCTTTTACAACAAAACACAGTTCAATTGCATAATCATTTCTGTGATTCTTGATTAAATCAACCTTCCCAACTGGCATATGAGCTTCAGAAGGAAAAGGGAAGACTGTTTTCGGGGATTTCTCTTTGCTCACTAGTATATCCTTGGACATTAGCACAACATTCAGGATAGTATAGTAGCTCAAGAAACATTTAAATAGATGAGGGACTTTCACTGATTGAATAAATACATTACTGAATGAAAACTCTATCACGACTATCTTGCACTGGGAAGACATTCTTAGATCGAATCATTCTCTAACATGTATGCATTGAAAGATGGAAGCTTAATGCCAGACAGTAACCTATATCCTGAAGTCACCAAAAGGACTGAGACTCAAATGAGAAATGGTTCCTTAGCTCACAAGATTGAATAGAGTCTATTTATCTTACAAGTTTTCTTGTCACTACGTATACAGTTTTCTGTTAGAATAACTTTCAGAGCCTGAGTGTTTACTAGTCTTCATACAGAGGGACCATGGTGAAACTACATCTTTTACCCAGGCTATATCAGCTGGGAGGGTGGGTTCAGCTCATTTTCCTTAGTTAGTTCATGCTGCTGTAACAAAATACTATAGAGTGGGAGGCTTATAAACAAAAGAAATTATTTCTCACAGTTCTAGAGAATGTAAGTCCAAGATAAGAGTACCAGCATGGTTGGGTTCTGAGGAAGGCCTTCTTTGCAGACTGCCATCTTTTTCTTGTATCTTCATATGTTAGAAAGAGGGCAAGAGGGCCCTCTTGGGTCTCTTTTACAAGGCATCAATTCCAATCATGAAGACTCCATACTCATGACCTAATTAACTCCCAAACACCCCACCTCCTAATACGATCACACTAGAATTTGGATTTCAACATGTATATTTGGGAGGGACACACACATTCATTGTCTTGCACCACAGTAGACTCGGGTTTTACAAAACCAAGAGGATTCCAGAGTGGGTAGTAGAAAGCTCACAGAGAATGTATGTGCATGGGTGTATGTGTGTTTGAATTTTGTTTTGGTGAAATTAGGTACTGCTGATTATATGGGAAATGGGAAGAAGTCTCCTTAGGTTAAGGCTTGATTTCTTTCATCTTTAATTTCCTATAAATGCAATAACTCAATTAACATGACCTGGGTATCCTATAAGACTATAGAAACATAGCCATAAATTCTAAGTAGTTATGGCAAAACTTTGGAGTTCTTCACATATAGGAGTAGGGCAGGACTATGTCATTCTGAAGTGGAATGGCAGATTGTGTCTTTAGTCTTGAGTGATAAATTCTTTTCTTAGTATTATTTGTGCTAGAATCAGGGTCCTCTAGAGAAACAGAGCCAAAATGACAAGGAGATGTGTGTGTGTGTGTGTGTGTGTGTGTGTGTGTGTGTATTTATATATATATATAAATTAACATATAAAGTTCATGAATTTTGTATATAAAAGACAAGTATATAAATTAATAAATATATATATATATATTTAAGGAAATCAGCTTATGTGATTGTGGAGGTGACTTAGAAAAGTTGGAATTAAGCTGATTTTGTAGAAATCTGAAAGCAATCTTCTAGATAGTTTCCTTTTGTTCTTATGTAAGCCTTTAGTTCCTTTCAAGTCTTCAACTGATTAGATGAGGTCTACTCACTTATGTATGGTAATCCACTTTATCCAAAGTCCCCTGATTTAAGTATAAATCTCATCCAAAAACACCCTCACAGAAACATCCAGAATACTGTTTGACCAAATATCTGGGCAATGTACCCAGCCAAGTTAACATAAAATTAACTATCACAGTGCTCCTATGATTTAGTCTTATATTTACTATTAAAATCTTATATTTACATGAGACTCAGATATTGTTGGTTCAATTAAAAAGTCTGTCCCTCAGAGGATTTATGGACACATAAATTTTTTTGGTAATTGTTTATCTTATTTTCTTGGTGAAAATACATTGGAAGAAATGGATTTATAATATGATGAAAAGTTTATTTTGGCTATTAAAATTATCTTAAATTAGCCCCTCATCCTAAACTTAATTCATGCCTATAAGAGGTCATAGGATTAAATATATTTGGTGTATGTGAAGTTAAATTTGGCAGACATATTTTTGAGCACATACTACCTGCCAGGCCCAGTGTTAGGCATGGAGAGGACAAAGGTGAGTAAACATAATTTCCCCTATTGATGGAGTTTATAGTCTGGTGTGTGGAACAGTTATTAAAACACTAAAACATGGTGAGTGCTTGTTGTCCAGGTGTGTTGAAGCAGGTGTGAAGGTGGTGCTGAGGAAGCTGTGTGAAGAAGGCAGTAAATGAGAATGAGTAGCATGGAATTTAGCCCTTATGTGGAGAAGGTAATAGACCACTGACAGAAGATAAGAATACTGGTATCTATTTATAGTCATATGCTTTGCCAATAGGGGTACAGAGACCTAGAGCTTTAGATTTTTGCCATGATACTGTTTCTCTAGACTACTACCCACCTAAGACTGTGAAATTTTGGTGGTTTTGAAAAGATATGCACCTCTTGGAAGCCACAGGGGAACCTGGGCCTGAAACATGATATGGCATGTAACCCTAAGTAATCTGTTAACTTTAGTCTTCATTATGAGCCTCATGATACTTGATATACCTTGTCCTTGGCTCATGACTCTTGTTGTTGCAATGCATCTGCCAATGAATGTACACCACTGTTAAAGACATATCTGAGGCTGGGTAATTTATAAAGAAAAGAGGTTTAATGGACACACAGTTCCACATAGCTGGGGAGCCTCACTATCTTGGTAGAAGGTGAAAGGCATGTCTTAATGGCAACAGGCAAAGAGAGAATGTGGGCAAAGCAAAAGGGTTTTTTTCTTATTAAACCATCAGCTCTCATGAGATTTATTCACTACCAGGAGAATAGTATAGGGAAATTGCCCCCATAATTCAATTATCTCTCACCAGGTCCCTCCCACAGCACATTTGAATTTTGGGAGCTATAATTCAAGAGGAGATTTGGGTGGGGACACAGCCACCATATCACATACTGTAACTCGGGACCCACATTGTCTCTGTGGAGGCCTGTGTGAAGTGATCTCTGGATTGAGACTGAGTTTATATTATGGTTCTGATAATATATTCTCCTGACTCAGGAGGGCAAGATTCACCTAAGTATCCATACATCATCCTTAGAATGCCAGAAAATTAAAATTTATTCTCAGTATCCATGTCTAGCACAGTGTTGAACAAATAGTGCCTGATAAAGACTTGCTGTATGCATTAATGAATATATGATATCAGCAACTTTAGCTATGGAATTTGGGTTCTTTTGGCAATTGTAGAGGCCAGATTAAATGATATAAACATTGAAAAACAGAATCAATGGGATAGGACAAGCTATGTTGGTTGATTCCAGAAATAGACAATGAAAGGCAGGAGACATGAGAACACCTTGAAGTTAATAGGTTGCAGCAGGCAGAACCTACTGGAGGCTACCTGTTCTAATGGGTGAGCTATATTAACATAAGGAGTTGTTAGAGGACAGTTAGGTAGGCAAGAAAAGTTGATGGCAAGTCTGAAAGAAGGCGATGAGAATTTGGTTATGGCAACAGGAATTCAGGAGTAAGCATCTGCCCCTGGGAGGACTGGAGTGATAACATTAGGACCTAGTCCTAGAGGAGTTTACTTGCCAGATATGGTAATACATACTCTGGCATAGAGTCAGGAGGCATTAGATGGGGAGAGGTGTGGTGATGAAACACAGACTTAAGCATTAGAAACAGAAGGTAATGCAAAGACCTTGGGACACACAATAACTTAGGAGGTGAATTACTGGTACTGTGGCCCAGAAATGAGCACAATCAATAGTAGCTGACTTAGTGCTGAGCTTTTCAGGTACCTTTTGACTTCTCAGTCATTGGACCTACCCTGGATTTCTTACCTATCCTAACTAGTTGAATTTACTTTTTCCTGCTTCTGCAGAATGCATTGTGTTCCAAACATCCTGCCAGAAGCTCTCTTTTTGTCAATAAATAATAAATAGTTTAGAAATTTGGAGATGATAATTATGGCAAATAGAGTAAGTTTTTCAGAGCTTTAAATTTCAATAAATTCAAGTCTGTAGGAAAATGTTGGAAAAAAATAAACTTTCAGTCTTTTTCTAGATTCACTAATTATTAAGATTTCACCATATTTGCTATTATCTATCTAACTATCTATCTATCTATCTTTCTATCTATCTGGCTCTGCATATATATTTATATGTATAGGTATAAATATAGTATGCTGAAAAACTTGAAAGTTAGTTGCAGATTTTTCATCCCTAAATGCTTCAGCCTCCATCTTATAAATACAAAAGCATTCTCCTCCCTAACTGCGGTACAACTATCATTTACAAGAAATTTTATATTGATCCAATGGAATTATCTGATATATATTCTATATTCAAATTTCCCAATTGCTTTAATAATGTCCTTTATAGATTTTTTTATAATGACTTTAAACATATACAATTTTGTGGGGCATTTAGAAATAAAACTAGGAACATTAGATTTCTAAGATATCTTAGAAAAAATTGTGTAAGTTGTATATATTTGTGGAACTTCCTCAAGAAAATAATTGTTTTCATCTTTCCACTCATGGAAAAGCACAACTGTCAATCAAGAATATGCCAGAGTGTCTGGATGCATAGTGTTTGCTTTTACTTAATCGAGTTAGAATGAATTTTCTTTAGTTTAGAGTGAGTCTTCACTCTAAATAAGATGCTAGTTTTCATATTTAAATTGCATTCATACTTGATCTTTTGGCCAAAGCAGCAAGAGACCAGTTATAACAATCTATTCCTCTTAATTTAAAGGCAGCGATTAAAGGAGATTCAGAGCTTTGAAACTGTTGTGAATATTCTACTTAGGAAAATAAACACTAATTGAAAGGGCTAATCAAAAGCTCATCATCGTGAAGGGCACTTGGATGGTTCACAAGTATGCAGCTTAGGTAGACAGGTGCTCTTATGAGGACCTCATCATTCTAAGTACATAGACTTTACACCATACGTTAGATGAGTCCCCTTAATGAGTAACTATTTATGAGGATAAAATACATCTGCCACTAACTTCCTTTATAATTTTTCAAATTATTTCAGAAATCATGAATGAAGGAAAAAATGAATGAGGAAAAATTCAAAGTCAATCAATAACAAAAACTTTGCTTATATAACATTTCGCTAAAGAGTATCTTCCTTTTCCTAATCTGCAGGCTTTGTCCTTTTAATTCTATCACAAAATCTCTGAAAGTATTTGGGAAAACAAGTAATAATTTCCAATAAAGTTGTGCTCCTCCAATAAAGTTTTGGCACTCCCATTTGCCTTTTTACTATCCTCATATTGAACTCAATAAAATATGCAACTTTGTTACTTTTGTCAAATTCTAAAACACATGGGCCATTATAGTTTTTTCCAAAGCTGTTGATGCATTTTAATTCTTAATAGGAAAGGAGATCTATGATTGGGAATTCACATTTAATTCCCATTATGGTAAACTTTACAAAAGTATAATCATATTCTTTATTTAATCTCATTTTTTGTAATGAGTTCCAAGTTTGGTATACAATAGTTGCCATTAGTTTATCTGTCCTGTGGAAACACATCTCATAAGGTTTTCTGACCAACAGCCAGTATTTCTAAATAGCTGCAGGGAAGCATACACGTTCTAGATCTATGACACCAGCACATAATTCTCTTAGACCATTTGTACTGCTATAACAAAATACCATAAACTGTATAGCTTATAAACAAGATAGGAATTTCTTCCTCACAGTTCTAGAAGCTGGAAAATCCAAGATTAGGGCATTGGCAGATTTGGTGTTTGGTGAGAGCCAACTTCCAGATTCATAGATGGTACCCTCTAGCTGTGTCCTCATATGGTGGAAGAGGACACCGTATGAGGTGAGGGGTCTTTCTTGGGACTTTTTATAAAGGTACTAATTTCATTAATAAGGGCTCTGCTCTCATAATCACCTCCCAAAGGCCTCACATCTAAATACCATTACCTTGGGGATTAGGATTTCGACATATGAATTTTAGGGAGACACAGATTCTCAAACCATAGCAACATCGTACATTCTATGCCCTTTGCCCTCATGCCTCCTAGTGAACACACTGTGTGGAAATGGAATTTATTAGAGGCTGTAGGATTCAGTTTTTTGCTAAAGGCTCATCTTCAGAAATCCAAATGAAACACCAGGGTTATTTAAATAGAGTTTAGAAAGCCTTTCTATAAATGCCATGAGATTATAAAATCATCAGCTAAGTTGAATTATATGAAGGTATTATATAGACACAAGAATATTGTTCAGTTGACACACATTTGAGAGTGAAAGAAGAAACTAGTAATAATTAAAATAACAGGTACACACTGGTACTGTTCAGGCAAAGCAGAATGTAGGGTAATAATAGTACTTGATCGAGTTCTTGTAATGAGTCAATGACAAAATACGTGTAAATCAGTTAGCTGTAATGGAATACATTCAATAAGTGTAGCTACTTATGTTGGTATTTTTCATGCCTCCTACTTTGGCTATCAAAGCAAGAAATCAGTGAGTTGTTTATTCTCTTTATCTTTTAATAGACGATGCTGGGTCTAGTAATGAGGTAATGAGTGTTTAATAATATTGTAATATGGAAGCCTCTTTGAGAGGGAAAGGAGCTTTATGTCTATTTAGTTATGTTTATTATAGTGATTCTCCACCAAAAGAAGGAAAATCTGTTTTTCAGATTTAAAAAATTGAGACAGCCCATCCTACCTCTTCCACACCTACCTCCTTAGCTTGATAGTTACTTCCACAGGAAACCACTCATATTGAGTGGACTGTGTCCTAGCTCTCAGGCTTATTGGAGCAGACAAAAATTAAGAATAACTAATTTATTAGATTAATATTTCCTTGAAGGCAGTGATGTTTAAAATTCTGATTCCATATGCTTATTTTAGTACGAGGTATATAGAAGATACTTGATACATATTGTCGAATTAATAAAAATATGAATAAATGGATCTCAGCAGCTAAAAATCAACCTTATAAAGTGATGACCTCTAGTGTGACCCTGCAACCAAAGCTCTGCCATAATCGTGAACTTTCCTATGCTTCAGCTAGAACGTTTGGGGGTCATAGAATTAAGGAGTTCAGGGATTTCATAGCTGCAGTTGGTGCCAAGGAGCTGTTTGCTATTTAGATTGGTTCCCTCTGTTAATTGATTGTAATAAGTAAAAACTCAATAAAGCTAATCTGCCAATTATCTCAATAAGGCTTCCTGCTGTACACTTTACAGATTCAAAACACAGATTTGTCGTGTATAGATTTAAGCACTATATGAAGTATCAACATTGTTTATTAGTATTCAGTATCTTTGTTGAATCATTTTTGAGAAATGTATAAAATATATTTGTTTTATGTATGAAACAGAAAATATCAATTTTATATATCACTTCCATTGTATAAACGTCATACTAAAGGCCTCATATTAACCTAGTTATCCTGGCACTTGCTTTCAACTCAAAGCTGGGCTTGGAAGACTCTGGGATGCTCAATTTTCTTTCTAGCATCCCTCATGTTGTTTCAAGTTGATGCAGCTTAGTTAAATGGGCTTTGCACGTAGCCTTCGTTAATAGAATTAATTGCTTTAATAGTATAGTAAATAGAAAATACATTTTGCATTATTTGTAGCTTTTTCCCCCTTCAGGGATTGCACGTGGTTTTAGTCCATACATATCAGTGCACAGCCAGTGCTGTGGCTTTTATTCCTGATTTTCTCTTGCCTATCTTTCAGTCAGCAGGCTCTGTGTTGGAGGGTAGAGAATGTTAGTACAGAGCACCACCCTTACATTATAGTCAAGGCCTGAGGGGTGGGGGATATCCTCCTCATCCTACCACATCTGGTTTCATCCCAAAAGATTGGCCAACCTATCAAGTGTAAGGGCTTTAAATTGCTGCCACTGAAAGGTGGAGGTTGTTAAAGGGCTAGGCCTGGGGTGGGGCAGCAGGGCGGCAGGGGGTTCAGAGCAGAGTGTTCAAAAATTTCATGTGTGGGAACCTGTGCCATTTGGACCACAAAACTAGATGGCAGGTCAGATACGGGAATGATGAGTTTTGGCTTTGCTCTCTTCTAACCTTGGGCTGAATCAGAGACTCAGGAAGTTGGTAACTGCCTTCCTGAGCCAAAGAAACAAGAAAGACTCTGCAGTTGTGGTCCTTTCTTTCTTTCCTCTTCTTAGTCTCACATATAAAACCTACTTGCCTTGTTAGTTCTTAGAAGAACAAGAAACTGGAAATCCACACTTTATTACTTATACCATAAATGATGATAGATATTAACACAAAATGTTCTCCAACTTCATGCTAAGATAATGAATTAAAACACATTGAAAAAATGTTTCTACTATTTAAAAATTAGTTTTCCTGTTCATGCTGTGAAAATAGTACATAATAGAACAACACAAATGATCAAAATGTCATAAGCATATCCACAGAAAGCATTACAAAGGCTGTTGAAACAGCAATCATACTATGGAACTGATCAAATTTAACATGACTTATAATAATATGAGTTAGCAAGTCTATGCTCAGTAAAAGCAAATCTCGTCTGAGGGGTTGAATGGGTATTCAAAGTTGACCAATCAAGATTTGTACATTTTTTTTTCTGATGTAGTCAGTCCGTCTTTCCCCAACTGAAGGGAGCTCAGGGTTATCTCTTAGGGTTAGCATAATATACTGCACTAATTTCACAGTGTAAAATTTTTGTTAGGCAGAAACAGGAATAGTATTACATATCACCAAATTAATCATCCACAGTACTTTGTCATGTTAAAGACAGTTTAGTGTAAACCCACCAGAGTTATAGAAAAGCAAATACTGCATATTTGATACTGTTATTAATCCCTTTTTTGACTTAGGAAAGCAAACAAAGAAATACCTCTAAGGCTGTGCAGGTTCTAATTTCTGCTTTGGCTCCGTGCATATGTTGACAGGAGCCATTTTACTTTCCTCCATGTCATTTTCCACATCCATAAGATTAGGAAGCAATGGTGGATAATTGCAAAGCAAATATAAACGATTGGATTCATGTTAAATAAACTTTTAGAAGTGCACGAGCAAGGTTAATATTAATTTAAACATTTGATCAATAAAATATGATAGATGCTATTTTCTATTGTTTGTGCATTCTTACAAGTAAAGGGTAATTACATGCCAAGAATAATAGAAAAAATGTGAATGTATTAGATATATTCCTGATTTGAGTAGTGAGAGTTCTTAATAAGAAAAGATATTAGAATGCTTTATGAAGTTTATGAACTTGTAATTTGCTCCCATAATTAGATGAGACTCTGTTAGACCCATCCTTCTACAATTTCATAATTGATGGGCTTTTGCCTACAAGAGTGTTGAATCAGATATACATAGGCTTAATGGACTAACTATTTTAAAGATTGGCCATGGCTTATGCAAAATAAGAACAATCCTTAGAGCATTTTAAAGGCTTCCTGCCACAAATTGCTTTTGCAATTTTCATTTCATTTTTTAACTATGAAGTTAAGGCATCTTTAGTTACTTTTATTTTAAATTGCTCCTGCCGTTGTTCTCCTAGGAAGTACTCACTATTCTTTTTCCTTTCTGCTGGCCATTGTAATATTTCTTACATGAATAAAAACAAAGTGCTTTATTTAAAAAAGGGTTTTAAAATCCTCCTTTGCAGTTGCAAGAAAAATGCCTTACCATTATCAAATTGAAAAAGGGATAATGTAGCACAGTTACAAGTGCGTTTTATCAATGAGTGTTTTCCAGAAACTCTTTGTGCTGCATCATTTAACATCTGTGGCTGAAAAGTTAATTCTGAAAACAAAGTACATGTGGAAAGGCAGGTGATTGATCAAGGCAGAAATTAAAATTGGGTGCCGGTGGCACAATCTCCTACTTTTTGGTCCACAGGAATCCTGATACAAATTAATTGTTTCTGTAATTCTTAGACCTTCATCAATCAGATGTAAATTACACCATGCATGATTGGCGGCCTTTCCATTCTCAGTTCCCCATAGAGAGCTGTTGGCTGCCAGCTGCTACAGAAACACGGAGGAGCAGCAGCCTGTCTTTGGCCACTGTGAGACCACAAACCGAGAGATGGAGCTGACTTGCAACCACAATAGTGTGCCTGAAGATGCAGCCAGCACCATTCCAGAGTAATTTCTATTTAGGACAAAAGAGACATTTTTCAAACCAGGTTTAATGTTAGTCAAATCTTGTGTAGCCAAGGTTGATTTTTTAAACATGGTTTCAGACCACTCTAAGAAGATACTAGAGCACAGAGCACCTAGCAGATAGCAGGAAGAGACATAAGATTAATCCGAAGATTGATTAGGGAAAAACAAATATAGATGCCTTCAAAAACAGGTTCCCTAAGATACTTTATGCACCTTTAGAGGCAGCCATAATAATAATAGCTGAAAATTAATTAAAGTAAAATAAAAGACCCTAGCCAGGAGACCTTGTGACCATATTTGTAGCTGAGTACTGCATTTAGTCCCAAGAAATGTGAGAACTACTTTTCATCTCACAGCAATTTACCATTTAAAAAAAAAACTCATATTAAGGCGGTTATTACAAGCTACAGAGTTGTCATATTTCATCTGTAAAGAAAGAAGGGTTTCAGAATGTAGAAGGGCATCTTTTCAAAGAAACTTCACAGTTAAATTTTAAACATGTATTGGGAAATTGGAATGACCTGGATACACAAACTGTCATTTTTTTAATCATAAAGCATTAATTCAGAACTTCTTGGACATCTTTAGTGTAAATTACTTATGTTTGTGAACTATATTTTAAAAACCCTGATAAATGCTGTTTGAATAAGAAGGTGAATTGGCTCCTAGGATTATAGTCAAGGCCCAAATTGCTTGAGCTCAAATTTTGATTTGAAAATTGCTTGAACCAAATTTTGATTCAGCTCCTGTGTGACTTTGGTAAATTACTTAATCTCTCCGGGTTCTGGTTTTCTTTTCTAAAAAGTGGGCATAATAATACTTCATATTTTAGCAGATTGTGTGGAATAAATGATGTAGTTCACTTTTAACAGTGCCTGATAATTAGCAACTATTAAATACATATTATTATTATTTTATATGTATTATCTAGAACTCATTTAAACCGTTATCAAAAGGGAAAGTGTTTTGTCAAGAAATTCTTTCTTTAATTGAAACATCAACAACTTCTTAGGACTTTTCTGTAGGTTTGTATAAAATTAACTATAAAGCTATATAAAATTTGTATATAACTTTATAAAAGTATAAAGCACATATAACTATATGAAATTTCTACTCATATAGGTTTCTCCTGCTTGCTATTGCAGGATTCCCTTGTAATTATATTGTCAAATCTCTTTACTGGGTAATAATGTTTATTTCATGATGTTTGAGGATAATAGAAATGAATGACAGATGACATTTGTGTAAGTGCTGAGATGGTACTGACTCACAATAGCTCCTAAATAATTATTAGCTTTTGAGATACACACCTGCCTTCTGTCTGAAGAAGGGAACAAATGTTTATGGTTCCAAACAAAACATTATTTTTCACTACAACATTAAGCTTGAGACATTCCTATGATCTATACATGAATTTTCTTTTAACTTTTGTTTTTGCCCCACTTCAGTACTTTCCTAAGCACTCTGGGCCATCACTTGAAGGTGGTATCTGTCATGTCTGAAGACAGTGAGACCTTACAGTGTGTCAGTAAAGACAATTGCTCCCAAAGAAAGACAGTAAAGTGCCTGTTGCGTCCTTAGGAAATGTTGCTTTTATTGCCCAGCTGTGAAGAAGTAAGCATGCATATTGAGAAACCCCACTTGGCAAGGAATTGCAGGTAACCTCTCAGAGTTGAGGGCAGCCTCTTGTTTAGAGCAGGCAAAAACTGAAGCTCTCAGTTCTAACAACTGCAAGGAACTGAATGCTGCCAAAAACCACATAATTAGGGAAGTGGATCCTTTCCCATTCTAGATTTCAGATGAGACTCCAGGTTGGCCAACATCCTGTGAGACTAGGCAGAGGACCAGGTTAACTCATGCCTGGACTTCTGACCCACTAAAATTGTGATATAATAAGTTCTCTTGTCTTCAGCCTCTAATTTTATGATAATTTATTATGTAGCAATATATTACTAATAAAGATTTTATCCCCTTCACATTTAATCTTAAATCTTGTATACTTGGAAAGTGGCTTTTAATTTAAACACTGGTGACTTCTTGGATTGGTATTTACCAATGCATTCCAGGGGCATATTCAACTGTGAAACCCATACTTTAGACTCTAATATCTATACCTAAAATGATGAGTGTAAATCCTTGCTCTGCCACTGGTTGGTAAATGTATTCTCTCTGAGCCTCAGTTTCATTGGCTGTAAATGGAAACAATGCCAATTAGTTTTTAGTATTGTTGTAAAGATGGGCTGAAATAGTCAACAAAAAATGACTAGCATAGTACCAAGTTAATAACAGAAGCTTTATAAATGATAACAATTCTTATTAATAATATCTGGAACTACTGTATATTCTTAGGATTTGTAGACTCCCCATTCAGGAAGGGTATCAGAAGTAGAAGTAAAAGCTTTAACCATTAAATATATATATTTTTTAATTTTTAATTTTTTATTTCAATCGGTTTTGAGGAACACGTGGTGTTTGGTTGCATGAATAAGTTCTTCAGTGGTGATTTATGAGATTTTGGTGCACCAATTACCCAAGTACTGTACACTGTATCCAATGTATAGTCTTTTATTTCTTGACACCCCTCACCCTTTCCCCTGAGTTCCCAAAATCAATGTATAATTCTTATGCCTTTGTGTCCTCATAGCTTAGCTCCCACATATGAGTGAGAACATACAATGTTTGGTTTTCCATTCCTGAGTTACTTCACTTAGAATATTAGTCTCCAATTCTGTCAGGTTGCTGCAAATACCATTATTTCATCCCTTTTTATGGCTGAGCAGTATTCCATGGAAAATGGAATAATGTTTTCTTTATCCACTCGTTAATCGATGCGCATTTGGGCTGGCTCCATATTTTTGAATTGCAAATTGTGCTACTATAAACATGTGTGTAAGTATCTTTTTCATGTAATGACTTCTTTTTCTCGGGATAGATACCTAGTAGTGGGATTGCTGGATTGAACAGCAGCTCTACTTTTAGTTTTCTGAAGACTAAAAGTTTGTTATATATAGATGTCTCTTATTACCATAAGTTGTCTCCCTTCTATGCCAGTTTTGCTGGGGTTTTCATCATAAAAAATGCTAGATTTTGACAAATACTTTTTCTGCATCTATTGAGATGATCATGTGATTTTTGTTTTTAATTCTGTTTATGTTATGTGGTGTATTACATTTATTGATTTGTATATATTAAACCATCCTTGTATCCCTGCTATATAATCCACTTGATCAGGGTGGATTATATTTTGATATGCTGTTGGATTCAGTTAGCTAGTATTTTTGTTAGGGATTTTTTTTCTCTATATTCATCAGGGATATGTTCTGTAGTTTCATTTTTTTGATATGTTCTTTCCCAGTTTGGTATGAGGGTGATTCTACCTTTATAGAATTATTTAGGGAGGATTCCCTTTTTCTCTGTCTTGCGGAATAGTCTCAATAAGATTAGTACTAATTCTTTGAATGTCAAATAGAATTCAGCTGTGAATCTGTCTGGACTTTTTTTCTTGGCAATTTTAAAACTACCAGTTCAATCTCACTGCTTGCTCTTAGTCTGTTCAGAGATTCTATATATTTTTGGTTTAATTTAGGAGGGTTGTATATTTCCAGGAATTTATTCTACTCCTCTAGGTTTTCTAGTTTATGTGCATAAAGGTATTAATAGCAACCTTGAATAATCTTTTGTATTTCTGTGGTATCTAGTTGTAATATCTCCTGTTTCATTCCTAATCGAGCTTATTTGGATCTTCTCTTTTCTTGGTTAATCTCACTAATGGTCTATCAGTTTTATTTATCTTTTCAAATAACTAGCTTTTTGTTTCATTTATCTTTTGTATTTATTTTTTGTTTCAATTTCATTTAGTTTTGCTCTGATCTTCATTATTTCTTTTCTTCTGCTGGGTTTGGATTGTTCTTGTTTCTCCAGTTCCATGAGGTGTGACCTTAGATTGTCTATTTGTGCTCTTTCAGACTTTTATTTATTTATTTATTTATTTATTTATTTATTTATTTATTTATTTAAGTTTAGGTGCATAATATATCTGTCATTTCTCCCCATGTTATCCCTCCTCACCCTCCCCTCCCTGTAAGCAATGAATGCTTTGAACTTTCCTCTTAGCACCACTTTTGCCGTATCCCAGAGATTTTGATAGGTTGTGTCACTATTATCATTCAGTTCAAATAATTTTTAAATTTCCATCTTGATTTCATTGTTGATCCAATGATCATTTAATAGGAGTTCATTTAATTTACAGGTATTTGTATGGTTTTGTGGGTTCTTTTTGGAGTTGATTTCCAGTTGTATTTCACTGTGGTCTAAGAGAGTACTTGCTATAATTTTGATATTTTAAAATTTACTGAGGCTTGTTTTGTGACCTACCATATGGTCTATTTTGGAGAATGTTCCATGTGCTGATGAATAGAATGTATATTCTGCAGTTGTTGGGTAGAATATTTTGTAAATAACTGTTAAGCCCATTTGTTGCAGAGTATAGGTTAAGTCCATTGTGTCTTTGTTGACTTTCTGTCTTGATGCCCTGTCTAGTGCTGTCAGTGGAGTACTAAAGCTCCCTATTATTATTGTGTTGCTATCTCATTTCTTAGGTCTAGTAGTAATTATTTTATAAATTTGGAAGCTCCAGTGTTAGGTGCATATATATTTAAAACTGTAATATTTTCCTGTTGAACTAGTCTTTTTATCATTATGTAGTGTCCCTCTTTGTCTTTTTTAACTGCTGTTGCTTTAAAATTTGTTTTGTCTGATATAAGAATAGCTACTACTGCTTGCCATCAGTGTCCATTTGCATGTAATATCTTTTTCCACTCCTTTACCTTAAGTTTATGTGAGTCCTTATGTGTTAGGTGAGTCTCCTGAAGACAGCAGAAACTTAGTTGGTGAATTCTTATTCATTCTGACATTCTGTATCATTTAAGTGGAGAATTTACATTCAGTGTTAGTATTGACATATGAGGCACTATTATATTCATTGTGTTTTTCTTGACTGAATACCTTGTCTTCCTTGTGTTACTGTGATACAGGTTATGTGAGATTTATGCTTTAAGGAGATCCTATTTTGGTGTGTTTTGAGGATTTGTTTTAAGACTTAGAGCTCCTTTTAGAAGTTTTTATAGTGTTGGCTTGGTAGGGGCACATTCTTTCAGGATTTGTTTGTCGGGAAAAAGACTGTTTTTTTTTTCTTTTATGAAGCTTAGTTTCACTGGATTCAAAATTCTTAGCTGATAATTGTTTTGTTTAAAGAGGCTAAAACAAGACCCCAATCCCTTCTTACTTGTAGGGGTTCTGCTGATAAATCTGCTGTTAATTTGATAGATCTTTCCTTTGTAGATTACCCAGTACTTTTGCTTCACAGCTCTTTATTTTTTTCCTTTGTCTTGACTGTAGATAACCTGATGACTATGTGCCTAGACAATGATCTTTTTGTGATGAATTTCCCAGGTGTTCTTTGAGCTTCTTCTATTCAGATGTCTACTTTCCTAGCAAGACTGGGGAAGTTTTGCTCATTTGTTTTTTCAAAAATGTTTTCCAAACTTTTACATTTCTTTTCTTCCTCAGGAACACCAATTATTCTTAGGTTTGGATGTTTAACATAGTCTCAAAATTCTTGGAGGATCTGTTCATTAAATTTTCTTTTTTTTTGTTTTTGATGAACTGGGTTAATTTGAAAGCCTTGTCTTCTAGCTCTGAAGTTCTTTCTTGCGCTTGTTCAGTTCTATTGCTGAGACTTTCCAGTGCATTTTGCATTTTATAAGTATCTCCTTAATTTCCAGAAGTTGTGATTATTTTTTACCTATGCTCCGTATTTCACTGAATAATTTTCCTTTCATATCACATATCATGTTGTTGATTTCTTTAAGTTGGAATTCAAATTTCTCTGGTGTCTCCTTGATTAGCTTAATAATTGACCTTCTGATTTCTTTTTCTGGCAATTCGCAGATACCCTTTTGGTTTGGATCCATTGCTGGTGAGCTGGTATACTCTTTGTGGGGTGTTAAAGAAGCTGGCTTTGTCATATTACCAGAATTATTTTTCTGGTTCCTTCTCATTTGGGTAGACTATGTCAGAGGGAAGATCAGAGATTTGAGGGCTTCTGTTCAGGTTCTTTTGTCCCATAGGTGCTCCCTTGATGTGGTGTTCCCCCACTTCTCCTAGAAATGGGACTCCCTGAGAGCTGAAATGTAGTGATTGGTTTTGCTCTTTTGTGTCTAGCCACCCAGCAGAGCTACCAGACTTGGGGCTGGTTTGGGGAGTGTCTTCAAAGAGTCCTGTGATGTGATCCATCTTCAGGTCTTGCAGCCATGGATACCAGCACCTGCTCCGGTGGAGGTAGCATGGGAGTTAAGTGTACTCTGTGAGGGTCCTTGGTTGTTTTTTTATTTAGAGAGCTGGTTGTGTGTTGGTTGGCCTCCAGCCAGGAGGTGGTGCCATAAAGATGGGGATGTGCTATAGGGAGGATGCAAACTTTCCCTAGGACACCTGGTTAAGTATTCAGGTTTCCCAGGGCAGGACCATAGAGCTCCCAAGATATTATGACGTTTGTCTTTGGCTGCCAAGACTGGTAGAGAAAGACCATCAAGTAGAGATAGGCATGTCTGAGCTCAGCCTCTCTTTGGGTGGGGCTTGCTGCACCTTCTGTGGGGCATGGGGTGTGGTTCCCAGGCTAATAGAGTTATATTCTCAGAGGAATTATTGCTATCTCTGCTGAGTCATACAGGTTACTAGGGAAGTCGGAGGAAAGCTGGCAGTCACAGGCCTCACCCCACTTCTGACTTCAGCTGTCAATTCTAAAGGATAGATGCTCCCCAAAAGCACTGACTGAGTCTATTACCAGGGAGCTGGTGACCAGGGATGAAAACTTGCCCCAGACTGTGAGCCTCCCTGTTGAGAAAGCAAGCAGACTCACATTTTTTGGCGTCTCAGAGAGCCTGCAGGGGTGATCCAGTTCCTTCAGAGGGTCTGTGGATTATCTTGGCTTTCCTTGCATTTCCTAGTACTGCAGTAGTTTTTGGAGCAAAAGTTTACAATGTGAGTTTTTACATGTTGCTCTGTCTGCCTGAATGGGAGCTGAAAGCTAGCCTTGCCTCCTATCTATCATCTTAATCTGATCTCCCTCTGTTAAATATATTTTTACAAAAATGTTTTGATCATGAAGACTTCTTGTTTATGATGAAGAGATTTGATCCATTAATGTTTAATATTATAAGGCATTATGTGATTGTTCAAAAGACTGTATTTTAAATGAGAAAGAACCACAAAGAGTGTAATATATTTTTTGAAATATTTGTGGATACATAAGAGGAGGCATATATATCTGTGGGGTACATTTGATATTTTAATGCAGACATGTCATGTAAAATAAACACATCATGGAGAATAGGGTATTCATCCCCTCAAGCATTTAACCTTTTTGTTGAAACAATCCAATTATACTCTTTTAGTAATTTTTAAATGTCCAGTTAAGTTATTATTGACACAGCACTGTTCACAACAGCTAAGGTTTAGAAGCAACCTAAGTGTCCATAAGCAGATGAATGGATAAAGAAAATGTGATACATATGCACATTAGGGTACTATTCAGTCATAGAAATGAATGAGATCCTATCATTTTCAACAACATGAATAGAGAATAATATTTTAAAGGAAACTTTACTATGTGGAAATCAAAATAATGAATTAAAAAAAAACAAGTTTGTTTGGAATTATTTGCTGTATCCGTTTAAAACATAACATTCTTTTTGAATGACTCTTCTACTCTTTGTCCTTTTATACTGGTTACTGCATCATATCAATAGAGGAATTATCATGGAAATTCTGACTATTTTTTCTTTTACAATTAATGCTGTGTAAATTTTGGACATTGTACTTTAAGAGATGCCAAGAGATTTGATTTGTAATATAGCTATGAAATAAGCACTTAAAATTCATTAAAGGATTTTTGTCATTACAAAACAAATAATTTAAAATCTTTTTATTTGGGAAATAAGATTGAATAACATGTTAACCATAGCAGTCACTAAAATCTTTCTCTTGATCTATTCAGTTACTTCACTTACCTATCCATACTGTTGAATGCTGACCTAACGCCATATACTGTCCCAAGTACTGGGAATATAGTGGTAAATGCTAAAATTCCCTAAACCATAACTTGTACTTTTTCCCCAATTTAAATTATGTTGTCAATAGAAGTTTAGGCAGCTTGAAGGGCCTTTGGGTGGCTTACAAAGAGCACAAAGATACTACAATCAGGAATACAATGCAAGGGATCCAAGATGGCTGATTGCTAACATCTCGGGATTGCAGCTCCCAGTGAAAGCACAGAGAACAAGAGGACACCACACTTTCAGACAAATTTTTGTCACTCACAGAGCAGAAGATTCCCAGTTGAGGAGCCCCACGGGTCGCCAGCGCGACTCTTGTGGCTGGCACTGTGGTTTTGCTGGCACCTTGGTGCGGCAGCTCTTGGTGCAGAGTAAACAGGACTGGTTCCCCTTCTAACCAAGGTTTGGAGCTCTGGGAAGGCAGAGTCGCCTATTACGGACTCAAGAAGGAAGCCAGACTGGAGATTCCCAGGCAGAAAAGCACCATCAGTCTTAATGCCACTGTTTTGGCTGGCGCAGTGGTTGCTCATATTTCGGTCCTGGGAATTAACAACTTGGACGTCCACTCAGAGATCTAATTTGAAAGTTGGTAATTACAAAGACGACAGGTGGATAAATTTACAATGATGGGAAGAAACCAGCGTAAAAGGGCTGAGAATACTCAAAATCAGAATGCCTCTCCCTCTAAAGAGGATCACAGTTCCTCATCAACAAGGGAACAAGGCTTGATGGAGAACGAGTGCATCCCATTAACAGAATCAGGCTTCAGAAGATGGATAATAAGAAACTTCTGTGAGTTAAAAGAACATGTTGTAGCCCAATGTAAAGAAACTAAGAACTTTGAAAAAAGGGTTGACGAAATCCTAATGAGAATAGACAATTTAGAGAGGAATATAAGTGAATTAATGGAACTAAAGAATACATTATGGGAACGCCGAGAAGTATGCACAGGTTTAAACACTCAAATTGATCAAGCAGAAGAAAGGATATCAGAGGTCGAAGACCAACTTAATGAAATAAAATGAGAAGACAAGATTAGAGAAAAAAGGATAAAAAGGAATGAGCAAAGTCTCCAAGAAATGTGGGACTATGTGAAAAGACCTAATTTATATTTGATAGGTGTACCTGAGTGCGACAGAGAGAATGAATCTAAGCTGGAAAATATTCTTCAGGATATTATTCAGGAAAATTTTCCTAACCTAGTAAAGCAGGACAATATTCAACCCCAGGTAATACAGAGAACACCACAAAGATATTCCTCAATAAGAGCAACCCCAAGGCACATAATTGTTAGATTCACCAGGGTTGAAACAAAGGAGAAAATACTAAGGGCAGCCAGAGAGAAAGGTCAGGTTACCCACAAAGGCAAGCCTATCAGACTTACAGCAGATCTCTCAGCAGAAACTTTACAAACCAGAAGAGAGTGGGGGCCAATATTCAGCATCCTTAAAGAACAGAACTTTCAGCCCAGAATTTCATATCCAGCCAAACTAAGCTTCACAACTGAAGGAAAAATAAAATCTTTTATGAACAAGCAAGTACTCAGAGATTTTTATTACCACCAGGCCTGCTTTACAAGAGCTTCTGAAAGAAGCATTACACATAGAAAGAAACAACCGGTATTAGCCTTTCTAAAAATATACCAAAAAGTAAAGAGCATCAACATAAAGAAGAATTTACATTAACGAATGGATAAAACAGCCAGTTAATATCAAATGGCAGTAATCCTAAATTTAAATCGACTAAATCCCCCAATCAAAAGACACAGCAAAAACCCAATAATATGCTACATCCAGACCCATTTCACATGCAAGGATACACAAAGACTCAAAACAAAGGGATGGAGAAAGATTTACCAACCAAATGGAGAGCAAATATAAATAAATAAATAAAAAGTAGGAGTTGCAATTCTCACATCTGATAAAATAGATTTTAAAGCAACAAAGATATAGTGGTAAAAGGATCAATGCAACAATAAGAGCTAACGATCCTAACACCCAGATACATAGAGACTTAGACTCAATGAGACAGAAAATTAATAAGGATATCCAGGGCTCGAACTCAGATCCAGAACAAGTAAACTTAATAAATATTTATAGAGCTCTCCACTTTAAATATACAAAATATACATTCTTGTCAATAGCACATCACACCTACTCATAGGTTTAAATGAAATATTGATTGGCCATTATTAATACCCATTTTTTAGAATGAAGTAATATTTCCATTCTCCCTCTTTTTCTTCCTCTTTCTTCCTCTCCTTCACTCCTTTTTTTCTTTCCTTCTCTCAAAAAAAGATAAATATATGTACATACCCCATGAAGCCATTACCATAATCAAGATAAAGAACAGACCCACAAGGCCAAATGTTTCCTCATGCCCCTGCTTCCCAGTATACCTCCTTCATCCCCAAGTAACCATAAGTAACCACTAATCAGCTTTCTTGTCTCTATAGATTAGTTTGAAAAAAAAAAAAAAAGGAATACAATGCAAGAACACCTTTGGTTGTTGGTTTCATTTTTTACTTTTTCCTCAGAGTTGAAGCCATGCAGGATAATAGAGTAAAACATAAACAAATGGTAGCATACAAATAAACATGTACAAATATTTAATTGAGGATAACAACTAGATTTCATTAATCAAGGTTTTACTGAATATACTCTTGGTTTCTCCCCATCACCAAATAGTTGCAAAACAAATGAATATCAGACATTTATGTATGGATGAAAGTGTAATAATCAATCATTAAATTCCATCTTATTTTAGGATTTTTGGTTTTGACATATGAACCTATTTAATTTTTCAGAGATAATTTTATATGAAGGGTTTCATTCAGTACCCATAAAATATGCCATTATCCACAGCAAACTGGTTTGTATGTACATATGAGTGGTAACATAGATGTGCTACATACATTTTTGCAAAGAGTATGGCCACAGCTTAGTTAATGAGATTCAAGGAAAAAGGAAAGACTCCTTGAATGGTAGATTGTATTATTTAAAGAACTGTTTGCTGTTCTCTCTTACTGGCTCCTCCCTGTTAGAGGATTATATTTTCTATTCCACTGATGTTAGGTTTGTCAGGAGACTTGCTTTGGTCAGTATAATGTAGTGAAAATGATGTGCACCACTTCCTCGATGAAGCCTTAAGAGCCAATACATATTTCCCCATTACTCTTTGCCCTGGGCCATGATGAGACCACATGTCTCAATTAGCTGTAGCTTCTTCAGCTTGGGTTTTCCAATGAAGAGGATATATAGCAGAGTTGCAGTCAATCCACCAATGAGAAGTAAGGAGATCAAGAAACATTTATTGCTTTACGTCATTGAGATTTTGTTTTTTTTAGTTACCTTAGCAGGATTTAGCCTAAACTGGAAGATACAGACAAATATAATGTTAATTACAATATTGAATAGTTTATGTGGACAAATAATAACATTTGTTAATTTCACACTTGTCTCATGTGATCTTCATAATCATTCTATGGTTAGAAATAATCACATCCTCATTTCACAATGGAGAAAAATGCAGCTCATCAAATTTGCTCAGGGTTATCTAGCTAATAAGATACATGAAATATGAATAGGAACATAAGTTTAGCTAATTTCTAAGTTTCACCCACAGAGTCCTGCCTCATGGGACTTTAGAGTTAGATATCATATAGTACAATATGTTCATTTTACAAAAGAGTAAACACAAGTTCTCAATATAGTTTCACTACCTAGCTATAAAGCTTCAACTTAAAGCATTAATCTCCTGGAGAAAAAACTCAAATTTTTAGTCTATACTTATGGTCTAGTATTCGTGTATGTATATGTATATGTAAAATGATACCTTTGTCAATATGGAATATATAGGGCATGTATATATATAATAGTTATATGTCTTTTGGGGATTAGAGCAATAAATCTTAATATTGAGAATTAATTTATTATAGCATGCATTTTTACCAATCTGATAACCTAGTACCGAGACAAGTGATTAAAATGTTTTAGGTTATTGTATTTTATCCTGTAGTTATAGAATCATTTTGGTTTGTATGTTATAAACTCATGATTATAGTGTTGCTTATTATTGTTTTCCTTTTCCTTGAACTAAAAAAAAAGTAGGACAATCCTATTTCCTACGGTGACTTGAAACTTAATTTTTTATTTTGTTTATTTTTATTAAACTAGACATTCTACTTCAATCTGTTAAAAATATAGTTATATGTATTCAGAGAAATAATTTAGCTTTACTAAATAAAACATACATATCTAGTTTTTCTTAAGTTTGGAATTTTTATGTAATAAGGAGAAAATTTTAAAAATACTACTTTTATAAAATTTTGTATTAATAAACCATGTAAATATATAAATGTGTTATAAAGTCTATTAATAGGCATTTTGTTTACATATTTTTATCTCAATTATCTATGCCCATAGGACCCATTCAATCAATTTTTCACTAAGTAGTTTTCAAAATATAATTACTCTTATGGGTAGGTCTATGAACAGCAGTGTCATTTACACTATAGTTCACTAATTGCACTTCAAGCTATTATAATGAATTATACCAGTACATTCTTCAAGAAGATCAGTTAATGCTAATCACTTGTATCGCATATATCACTTAGAGGAGATCCATCCATAAAAGCCTTTCATTTACAGCCTCATTTCTTTTTAATTCCCTTGTAATGCAAGTTAAAACTGTAAATATATACAACATGTGCTTCTGTTACCTGTTAGCCTGTTGGATTGATTCTGAGTTAGGTATTAAAATCTAGAGACAATAATCTTTTATGGTAGGAGTAATACTAATTATTTTAAAATCTTCTGTAATAATTATTCTTATATAAAATTTAATCATTATAATACAAATAATTATCTACATTTGGATAAAATATTAAGGACCTAAATAAAATCTTAGTTCCCCTAAATATTTTTATCATCACCCCCAATGTTCCCAGAATATATTTTTACATTTCTTTCTATGTTCAAGAAAACTGGTATTTAATATGTTTGTTAGTTAAAAATAAATGACACGAAGGTTTATATTTTAAAACCTATATAAAATGGTAAGATTTTACAGACAATGAAGATAGATAGTAGGTCATAAGCATACTATTTTTGGTAGAATAATGATGAAATAATTTAGTAGACAGAATCATGACAGAATATTACATAAATAAAAGGACAAAAATATTGAAAACCTCCTTTAAAATGTTTCTTTTTTTTCTTTCTTTTTTTTTTTGAAACAGAGTCTTGCTCTGTCTCCAGGCGCCAGACTGGAGTGCAGTGGCACAATCTCAGCTCACTGCAACCTCTGCTTCCTGGATGCAAGCAATTCTCCTGCATCAGCCTCACAAGTAGCTGGGACTACAGGCACGTGCCACCATGCCTGGCTAATGTTTGTGTTTTTTTCTTAATAGAGACAGGGTTTCACCATGTTGGTCAGGATGGTCTTGATCTCTTGACTTCGTGATCTGCCTGCCTCAGCCTCCCAGAGTGCTGGGATTGCAGAGGTGAGCCACTATGCCCGGATAAAATATTTCTTCTTTGTAAAATTTACCTATTGTGTAGGGTTTCTATACATTTTATAGAAATTGAGAAATAGGAGAATCCTTTATCATCATTAGATATATATTATAATGAAAGTACAACATGAACATTGGAGATGTTGATTTATTATGTGCTATTTGTTTTCTATTCAATACAATACTTCTCAGGAATAATGTAACTTCTTCTTAAGAAAAAAGGTTGTTGCATGTTGTAATCATGATAAAAATTTCTGACCTTACCTCATAAAATCAAGAGTAAATAGAAAAGATGACTTTGGTGGGTCTTAATTAGAAGGAGTTAAAACTGATAATGATATATGATTAA
This sequence comes from Callithrix jacchus, assembly GCF_049354715.1. Classification (NCBI taxonomy): domain Eukaryota; kingdom Metazoa; phylum Chordata; class Mammalia; order Primates; family Cebidae; genus Callithrix; species Callithrix jacchus. The sequence continues at coordinate 103,552,309 of NC_133505.1, forward strand.
TTAATACATAAAGTTCAGATTCCACATCTTTTAAAATACTTTACAAAATAATGTTCTTGTCCCTATTTTACAGGTAGTAAAACTAAGGCTTAAAGAGATAACTTGCCCAAGATGACACAGGTGTTAAGAGATAGTACTGGGCATTAAAACCATTAGGCCTACTTCAAAATTGTACCTTCTATGTTCTACTGAAGTTTTGTGTATGTTTGTACATTGGGTGCAACGTCTACTCTCAAAACTCCATTTTGATGTTCTACAGTATAGGGCTTAGCAAACATACAAAATTAAGTGTTTGTGTTTGCCTGATATTTGTTATATTCATGCAAGGGAATAGACCAGTCCTTCTCATTGGCTCTTTTAAGCACCAGAACCAAGAAAACACTTAACAAGGTTGCCCCTAGATGGATTGTCTCAATCCTTGCAAGAAAAATGGACATCTTAATTTTACAGCTTTTAGTTGATATGCTTAATCATAGAGAAAAATCTTACTTTAAAACATGTCAAACACAGATGCAAGTGAGATTCAATGGTGTTTTTCTAAAACATGTTCTAACAAAAGCCAGAGAATAGTAATTCTGTTCTGTAACACCAGCATTATATTTTATTCCATTGCATTATTGTTGATGCTACTTATATGTTGATATTTTATTTGTCTCTTTTTTGGGTAGAAATTCAGAGAAGAGCTATTTTATTCAGCATTCAGATACATGAAAGTAAACATTTTATTTTCCAAGAATGCAGTGAGTGACAGGAACCAGATTTATATTTTCACCTTAATTTAAAAACTGGATAAAATAAATGAAACAAAATTTTATATTTTGGATGACAGACTACATAGGATAATAATTCCTGAGAGAAGAGAGCCATACAGGAGAACCCTATGATTGCCTCCACTTCTTAACTGGAAAGCATTTCCAGGATGCAGCCTGAGGAAGGGCAATCCAAACAGAGCCTTTTGGTCTTGCTGCGTTGAAAAGAAGGAATTCGAGCTTTGGGGAGGCCAAGACAGCAAGCAATTGTGAAGCAAAATCTACCAGAGGTATCCACAGAAAGATAATCCTGGAGATGTACTACAGGGTCCCTTTTAGTCTTTGACCTTCAACTCAGAGAAAGAGCTACTAGGAAGGAGCAGGTAGAACAATTCTAGAAGCTCATTTAGGACTGAGAATAGTTTGTGTTCCTTCCAGCCAGAGTGAAAAGAATGCCTAATATACAGGCATTGAAGACAGTCCTCAGAATGATATTGCCTTAAGAGTGAGTCCAAACTGCCTCTAGCCTAAAAAATTTCCAGAACCCAGGCTAACAAAGTTCAAAAGAAAGACTAAAAGAGTGAAACTGATTATAAGTACTTTAATTATGTTAACTATAAGCTTAACCATATTTAAAAGAATACAACAAAATTTAGCACCCAGAAATTTAAAATTCAAAATTTCATACCTCCAATGAAAAATTATCAGACACACAACAAAATGGGAAAATTGACCCAGAACTAGGAGTAAATTAATCAGCAGAAACAGTCCCAGAAATGACTTAGATGATGAAATTAGTAGACAAGGATGTCAAAACAGCAATCATAAATAAAATCTACATGTTCAAGAAGGTAGAAGAAAACATGATCATGACAAGGAGAGAAAACTATGTTGTAAAAAAAGACCCACATTTCTAGATGAAAAATACAGTATCTGAAATAAAAAACACTGGCTGGAATTAACAGCGTATTAGACACTGTAGAGGAAACATCAGCTAACTTGAAGACTTAACAATAGAGACTATCAAAAGTGAAACACAGAGAGAAAAAAGATTGCAACAAAAGAGAACAGAGTATTAGTGACATATGAGATTATAACTTGTAGTACAATATACGTGACATATGAGATTATAAGTTGTAGTACAATATACATGCAGTTGGAGTCCCAAGAAGAGGGGAATTAAGGGTCCCCAAAATATTTGAGGAAACAATGGTCAAAAAAATTTCAAATTTTAAAATGTGCTAAACCCAGAGGTTCAAGAATGTGAATGAAACTCAAACAGAAGAAACATCCAGTGTACCCAAATAGGCATGGTAATAAATTTTACTCTCTTTATTCTGAATAATTATTTAGATTACATTCCCATTTTGCAAGTAAGGAATCCAAAGTTTAGACTGTTGATTAGCTTGCAATCCTCAGTTTGTCTGTCAAATCCTGGCAGTCAGAGAACTTCCCTTCCTTTACAGGGCTCAGCCATGTGGGGTTTTGGGGTGCTATTGGCTGCTGGGCCACAGCTTTCAATATGGTGCCTTTGAACCAGCATTCAAATATGTGTAGCTCTACACAGTCTAAGTAAATTTCATGTGTACTATGCCTTTTGCATAGTGAACTCATACTCTGCATACAACATGTTGAAGGCTAATGAACAACTAGGAACCGTGGAGCTGGAGAAAATTATGTACCAACAGTATCTGACTTTAGAGTTTGTGTTAACCTGTGCAGAAAATAATAGGATTAGTAGATTAGAATGAAAACTGCAGCTGTTGCTTATTATGAAAGATAAAAAAGAAAGAACAATAGAAAAATGACAGAGCCAATCAATTGAGGAATAAGATTGAAAACAACAAAAGCAAAAGATAACAGTGAGACAAATTTTATTGGCAAACTGACACAAGAACAGAAAATGAAACACCGCATATTCTCACTCATAGGTGGGTGATGAAAAATGAGAATACATGGACAAAGGGAGGGGAGTACTAAACACTGGGGTCTATTGGGGGGAAAAGGGGAGGGCCAGTGGGAGGGGGAGGTGGGGAGGGATAGCCTGGGGAGAAATGCCAAATGTGGGTGAAGGGGAGAAGAAAAGCAAAGCACACTGCCATTTGTGTACCTACGCAACTGTCTTGCATGCTCTGCTCATGTACCCCAAAACCTATAATCCAATAAAAAAAAAAAAAAAAAAGTAAAAATCACAAAATAGAATACATAATTAAAAGAAAAATGAGAAAAAACCCAAAAAATTTAAAAATAAGCCATTTATAACAACTAGTTATTTTGATGATGCATGACAGATATTGTCAATTAAATATAAAGATGTCACAGACAGTAAATATACTTTCTGTATATTTGAAATATAAATATTTCAAATATGTAAATATGAAAAAAAGTAACCAAGTAATAGCACTAAATAAATAGGAAGCTTGCCAGATAGGAATGCCAAATGTATAGGTAATGAAATAAAAATAAAAATGTGGTCCTGTAGAAACGAATATAATGTAGAAATCAAAAGACAAGGTAAAAAAGTTAAATGCTAAATATTATAGAAGGTGAAACATTTGAGAAAGACAATAAATAAGCATTTACCTCATTAAAAGACAAATGAATAGTATATTGTATTTTGATCAAGTTTTCATGACTTATTTTGAATAAAATATTATGAGTTTCTCCTGAAAAAAAAAAAATAAAAAAAAAATAAACCAGTGAGACAAAATATAACCAGTATCAAAATATGAAAGGATGATTAATTTAGGGAGCTGTTTCTATAGAATTGTTTTTTTCTTACTATTTATTTTTCTGACATCTCTCGTCTAAACTTCATAACATTAGCATTTCCCTATTCTAATATTTCTCTGGTTGGTTAAAATTATCACTCTTTTATTTCAAAATGTGGCTCTCATCCTTTGATCTGCTAATTGGCTTTATTGCTCTAATACCCTTCTTGCCTTCTCTTTGTGTAGCCTGATGATTTTTAAAAAATCAACTCATTCCCAGTACCATACATTCCTCCTTTCCCATTGTTCTCCCTTTTCTCTGGGTATCTAGAACTGTAGCACAGAAAGATTCTGCCTCTGAGAGAAATTTCCATTGTTTCAAACATTGACCTCATGAGACCCCTTTAAAAATGTTGGATAAAGTAACATTGGTACAAGGACACCATGCCATGACCCATTGAGATTTTTTAAGGATATAGGAATTCTGTTCTTTCATGAACCAATCTTCTAGAAACTGAAACAAAACTTCTAGATTGTTTTCTTTTCCAATAATCTTGTCAACCCCAACTTTTTCTAGGATCAGATTTTTAAAATCTGGGATTCACGATGAGTAATAGGTAGAACTCAGGGTGAGAATAAAAATCATATCTTTATACTAACTTGTGATGAAATTTAGGTTTTCTTTGAATTATAAAGGTAGTCAACAAACCACAGTGGTGTTAGCATACTTGTGACTTTAGTATTTAATGTCAATCATTAATATTTTCATATTATATTACAAGTATTACAGATAACTAAAAACTATGTTTACCTTCACCACTATTTCAAAGTTAGTATTATTAGTATTGCTTTTAGATACTGTTATTAAATTTAAAAAAATCACTACCATCCCTAAACACCAACAGTCGAGGCAAGAGCCAAATCAGGAACAAACTCCCATTCACAATAGCTACAAAAAGAATAAAATCCCTAGGAATACAGCTAACTAGGCAGGTGAAAGAGCTCTGCAAGGAGAACTGCAAACCACAGGAGAACTACAAACTGCTCAAAGAAGTCAAAGATAACACAAATGAAAAAACATTCCATGCTCATGGATGGGAAGAATCAATATCATTTAAATGGCCATAGTGCCCAAAGCAATTTATAGATTGAATGCTATACCTATTAAATTACCATTGGCATTCTTCACATAACTAGGAAAAACTATTTTAAAATTCATATGGAACCAAAAAAGAGCCAGAATAGCCAAGGTAATCCTAAGGAAAAACAACAAACCTGGTGGTATCACACTACCTGACTTCAAACTATACTTTATTACAGGGCTACAATAATTAAAATAGCATGGTACTGGTAAAAAACAGACACATAGACCAATGGAACAGAACAGAGAACCCAGATATAAGACCACGCACCTACAACTATCTGATCCTCTACAAACCTGACAAAAACAAGCAATGGGGAAAGGATTCCCTATTCAGTAAGTGGTGCTGGGATTACTGGCTAACCATATGCATAAGATTAGATAAGATTAAAACAGGACCCCCCTTCCTTGCACCATATACAAAAATTAACTCAAGATGGATTAAAAACTTAAATGTAAAGCCCAAAATTATAAAAACCCTGGAAGATAACCTAGGCAGTACTATTCAGGACATAGGCGCGGGCAAAGATTTCATGATGAAGATGCCAAAAGCAATTGCAACAAAAGCAAATATTGACAAATGGATCCAATAAAATTAAAGAGCTTCTGCACAGCAAAAGAAACTATCAAAAGTAAAGAGATAATCTACAAAATGGGACAAAATATTTGCAAACTATGCATCTGACAAAAGGTCTACTCTTCAGCATTTATGAATTTACAAGAAAAAAACAAATAATCTCATAAAAAGGGGGGCAAAGAACATTAACAGACATGTTCAAAGAAGACACACATGTTGCTGGCAATCATATGCAAAAAAGCCCAACATCATGGATCATTTGAGAAATGCAAATCAAAACCACAATGAGATACCATCTCACACCACTCAGAATGGTTATTACTAAAAAGTTAGAAAATAACAGATGCTGGAGAGGTTGTGGAGAAAAACAACACTTATACACTGTTGATAGAAGTGTTAATTAGTTCAACCATTGTGGAAGACAGTGTGGCAATTCCTCAAAGACCTCAAGACAGAAATGCCATTAAATCATTCTATTATAAAGACACATGCACGTGTATGTTCATTGAAACACAATTCACAATAGCAAAGACAGGAATCAACCTAAATACTTATCAGTGATAGACTGGATAGAGAAATTATGGTACACATACACCATTGAAAACCATGTAGCCAGAAGAAACAATGAGATCATGTCCTTTGCAAAGACATGGATGGAACTGGAGGCCATTATCCTTAGCAAACTAACAGAGGAACAGAAAACCAAACACCACATGGTCTCATTTATAAGTGGGAGCTAAATGATGAGAACATATGGACACATAGAGGAGAAAGTCACACACTGAGGCCTATCAGAGGGTGGAGAGTGGGAAGAGGGAGCAGATCAGGAAAAATAACTAATGGATACTATGCTTAATTCCTGGGTGATGAAATAGTCTGTAAAACAAGCCCCCATCACACAAGTGTACCTATGTAACAAACCTGTACATAGGTACAAACCTCTGAAGTTTAAATAAAAGTTTAAAAAATAAACAATAATAAAATCATATCTTTTAAAATGATTTCAAAATTGAAATTTTAATATATTTGGCTTTCAATGTAATCTTACATCCTTTCACACTTTTAAAAACACTATCTGAGAAGGGGGTCATGGCACAAAACACGTTAGAATTTCTGTACTAGATAATGGTACAATATGCTTTTTGAAGAAGGAGCTGTATTGATTTACCTAAGACACAAGCGCCTGAGGCTGTTGTGGTCAGGTGACTTTCTTAATGTTGTAAGATGATGCCACTGAGTGCCTCCTGCAACAGTGTTTTCTCAGTTTAATATTATTATTTGCTGGTAAAAGACTACAAGACCAGCTTTCTGTCTAGCGTGATCTAATCAACAAATAGGACTAGTTCAAATGATAATACATTGTTGTCCATGAAAAGCTACTGTATTATAGGGGACAGAGATACAAATTGTCAGGAGCCTGGATTCAAGTCCCAGATTTTGGGTAGGTAATCTTTCTTGTTCTTAGTGTTCTCATCTGTTAAATAAAGAAATTGTGTTTGGTAATGTTTATGATCTCTTTTCTTTTTGATGCTATGTGGGTCAGCTTCACCTGGCATTTAGAGGAGATCTTCCATAGTCACGATGGATCTGCCCAGATTCATGCATTCTTTTCTGGTCTCTCCCACCTCTTGATCAATATATCTATGTAAGCTGGCTGATTAGTATTAGGAAGCTATTTCATGGTCTCTGGGTGACTGTGGACAGGTGGCTTTATTTCTCTGAGCATCATTTTTCTCACTGGATAATAATATTCATTATTACTCTGAAAGCAGTAAGGATTAAATAAAATAGCACATGTCAAACATCTAGAAAAGGGACTGGCACACAATCAGATGTTTAGTCAATCTTTGACCTCAATCCCACTCAGAACAGAGGAAATCTAAATGTCTCACTGAACACTGGACCCCAATATTTTGAAAACCAAGCACCATTCTCATCAAGATTGAATAGATATGTGTGGGAATGTGTATGCTTGTTCAGTTAGAGTGGCACCTAGTAAGTCCCTGTCTAGGGTACATCTCTTAGTAATTTATCAAAAATAATCATATGTCCTCTTCCTCTCCTTCCTACTCTTTCTTTTTTGTTCTTTTTCTTGCTCTTCTTCTTGGGTTAAAAATGCTATAGCTACCTTTTGTTTTGCCTGTTTTAAAAAATTATAGCTTTTAATGGCTTTCATTTATCATGGTGAATAACTATGGTATGGTCATTGCCCAAAAGAGAACTCTTTTTATTTGCCAGCCTTGCAGTGTTTGTGTGTCTGATATGTGTACGTATGTATGTATGTATGTGTGTGTGTATGTATACACATACACATGTATGTGTGTGTATGTATACACATACACATGTATGTGTGTGTATGTATACACATACACATGTATGTGTGTGTATGTATACACATACACATGTATGTGTGTGTATGTATACACATACACATGTATGTGTGTGTATGTATACACATACACATGTATGTGTGTGTATGTATACACATACACATGTATGTATATGTGTTTATTTAAAAAAACCCTTCTCTGCTTATAGTCAATAATGAGTTCATTTTACCAGAATACACACTCAAAGCATTTGTGACAGTCAAAAAATGTAGAAATACCTACAGAGGATTATGAATATATTGAATATCTTAACTTTACCATTTCTCAAACTATGTGCTAACTAGATAGTGTAATCTAATTGTATCAACCTGGAAATATATAGGATTTATTTTAATGCTAAAAAGTCAGTAGCTTTGGAATTTAAAATCTTTCCTGTTTTCTTTTCTTTCCTGGAAGCTCATCGTCAAAGGATTACAAGATATCTTTAATGAAAAGTAGAATTTTATAAACTTAAATTTACTTATTCATCTTTCGTATATACAGTTTTTTTGATGAATACTCTAAATATATGGCAAAGCAGTATATACTTTATTGAATGAGACGTGAAATTTATCGTAATATACTTGATGTGGGTATAAGATTTCTTTTGAGGCAATTTTTTGAACTCTACTTATTATTGTATATCTTTTTATCACTTCCAACCTTATTTCAATATTTTATTGCTTTACTTCTACTTGAAAATGTTTCAGTTTCCTGAATAGTATTCTATTAGGTTCTGAATGAGAGCCTGTTATTTTCTGATTTTGCTTGGATTTTTGGAACATTGTTATCAGATGCATTTTAATTAAAAATTTAAAATTATCCAATGTATTCAGAGCTTGATGCTGACCATTTAAGGGAAGAATTTTTTTTTTCAAAATGATTTTTTACCTTTATTTAGCTTCTAATTTGAGAATTTAGATTTATTCTAATAAAATAAATGGAACTGATAACAAAAATAGCACATTGGTAAGTTTAAAACAAAGAAGTAAGAAAGGTAATTGATTCTATTAGGCTGTGGAACCAGATGAGCAGTTAGTAAAGGGAAGGTTTACACTCAGAGTTATAAAGGACCTCTTTTTTTAGATGAGAGGAAATGGTTCAGAGGAGAGTCAAAGAGTCAGCATGCTTAAGGTCACTCAGTAGTTAATGCTAGAGTTGATAATACAACTCAAATCTTTTGACTCCTAGTTCATTATCAGATTTCCTAGGAGTCTTTCTGAAAAATGGACATATATTTTAATGTTGGGCCAAGGTATATAAGATTACTCATAATGTGATCGTATGAAAGTGACTGGCCAATGAATTATTAGTTCCGAGAAGGAAGAAATTCAAAATTTCTTTAATATAGATAGGCTTGTTTAGCACTTCTCTTATAGGAGCGATTCAACAATAATAATGCCACTATTATAATGCCATTTCTGTAATAATAGCACTTCTGTTACAAAACACCATTATTATAAAAATGCTATTATAAGAAATGCTGTTATTTAGAATTGCTTCAGCAATAGAAGTGCTAAAAAAGTCTCATATTATAGAAAATTATTGTGAATTTTTCTTGCTTTGCAATGAAATTTTCATTCCAAATCTTATTTGATTCTCCCATGAAATGGCTCTCAGATTTTATTCTGATGACTCTGAGGCTTGGGCCAGATTGCTGTATAGGACAGGAAATTGCTTGACAGCCAAAGTCGTCTTGGTCAAATATGTCGACTTCCTATCCATCAGTTGCCCCAAGATCAAGTGAACCTTCCTTCATTGCTTTATTCATTTTCAGATACTATTATATTCTTTTATCATATTTCTGAAACTACTGTGCACTACATTTTAATAGAAAGTTGAGACAATTTAATTTTACTGAAGTTAGGTAGTCACAGTCTTGCTTTCACATTATGTCTATTAAACTAAACTAAAACACATAGTATAGTTGATTAGTAAAAAAACAATTTAGGTGTAAATTATATCTCACTTATAATTTACATAATGGGCAGGGTAAAATGTAATGACCTACATGTTGTGAATTTAAGTATAAATGAAGAGAAATGGGGATTTCTAAGCACAGAGATGCATTTAAAAATATATCTCTCTTATTATAGCATTGAAACACTGTTGCTGTTTGAATTAAGTGAGGGCTGCCACTTTTTAAAAAATCATTTATAAGATTTTTAAAATCTTAGTAAAGACAAGCTAAAGTTATCTTACAATCAATATTACATCATATAAAATTATAGGCCTACAAGTTTTAAGGTAACTTAATGATTATGCAAGTGGTTTCTATACATTTTTAAACACCAGAAAATTCATTTTAGATATAAAATTTTATTCAGAATCTCCAGCATTTAAACAGATAAAAATGTCATTTTACCAGTCTAAAATATCATAAATGTTCAGATTTACAATGATTTTCTTGTTATAAAATCTGTCAATGAATCCAATACAACTTGATGATCACATAGGTGCAATTGAAGAGTATATGTGGTTACTGTCCTCTGGCTGTCTCAGTATGTAATTTAGTTCTACATCATAACTTGGTTTTAAAGCATGGGGAATATCCTGAGTCACACTGTTAAGTAGATGGAAATGATAACTGTCCTTTAAAAGAGTGCGTCACAATGTCTTTATTTTCTTTATTGAACAGATATATGAGCTTGAAACAGTAGCAAGAGGAAATTTAGGATTCAAGATTAAATTAGTAACTATAACTAAAAACAGATTTCATTCTTTACCCAGTCAAAGCACAAAGAACTCCAAATAAGCACTAAAATAAGCTCTTTGTTTTCAGGACACAATTTATTGTATGTTCCCTTGCTATTGTCCAACTATGGTTGTCAGAGAGCATATGCTGCAGCAATATATACCATGGCAGTTCTAGCAGTTAGCCAAATGTGTGGCACCTACTTACTGGGGAAAACACCTGCCAGAATACCACCCAAATGGAATGGCTAGTGGCACATAAAAGCACACTGGTATATGGAAAATATTTATATTTAACACTGAAATCAGTGTGTTTATAAATTTTAGTGTCAAATTTTTATATTTAACACTGAAATCAGTGTGTTTATAAATTTTAGTGTCAAATTTTTATATTTAACACTGAAATCAGTGTGTTTATAAAGCCAAAATTGTGAAAATAGACAAACAGGTATTTTCAAAATTAAATTAGTCAGATGTATGAGGAAATCCCTCAGGCACTAAGTTCCTTAGAAAAGGTTTTTTTTTTTTTAAACCACTGGCCAAATCCAGTGAGCCATTCGATGTTTGAAATCCATATGTAACAGTTGCACTACATATTCAGCACCCACACACATATACTCAAGGAGGAAGACCCTCTTGTGTCCTTGGGCAGCCCATTTTGTTTTTTGGCAAGTCTCCCTATGGAAAAATCCTTCCTTAGAGTAAGCTGAAATGTGTTTTTCTGAAACTTCTGCCATGTTTCAAGTTCTATTCCTTGTGACCATGTTATACAAATCTACATTGTGTCCTTATGATATTTTTAGATATTAGATGACTCTTACTTATATTTGATTTTCTTCATCTGACAGACCACTATCCTCAGCTACTTCTATCGTTCTTCACATAACTTGGTTTGGTTGCCCTTCATTATCTTGTTTCCTCTCTTCCAAATGAGTTTCATAGGCCTTTCCTCCTTTTAAGAAATGGCAGAAAGACCTATGGAATTCTGCCTTTTAAGAAATCTGAGACTAAATACAGATCTGGATATGGTTTGACTTCACAGAGAATAGTGACTAATTATCCTTTTTCTATATGAAAAAAATTTCAATGTTACTGAGCTAGATTCCATTAATTATGGTAATTACTCAATATGATCTTATTGCTCTCAGATATTCACAGGTTTTTAATTTCTCAATTATACAAATATTTTGATAATTCATGCTACTTTAGGCATTTGGTTTTAAGAACTGGAAAGAAGAATTTAAAATTTAAGGCAAATACATATAATGTAGACTTACTCCATTCTTACTCTTAGATCATCCATTATATTTCTTTATGTAGCCTTGTGATCTGAACACATCATAAAAATTCTTTATGTTTATTCAAGTAAGGAATGAAGAATTGTTAAAATCTCTAATGAGGATTCTTTGGTTGTCAGTATTTCTCAAATTTAGGTATATTTTGTGTATCACATTTCTCAAATGTTTCAGTCAGTGTAGTGACTTTATGAGTATTTTTAAAATTATGCTTACTGAATGCATGATGTTATTTCTCTAAAATATTTACAAACTATCATTTCTTTCTGGAATTGTACTTGAGGTTGATGGTAAACTCATCATTCTTTTGTTTGTGGAATCTCTTGGCTTCTTTTGTTCCCCTGTTGGAATACTTTAACAACTGTTTTAGGGTTTTTTTTTTTGTAATAATGAAATTTAAAAATTGGTAAGTAGTAAATTTGGGTAGATCTAGGAAAAAGGCTTACTACTGTCCACCAAGACAACTCAGAGGGTATGCCTTCATGAATTTACCAAAATCTAGATTCTGTTTATCTTTGAGTAACCTGTGAATGGGTCCGTTACTCAGGGGTACACTACCTTTAACAAGTCTTCCTGGAGACAGATGTACAAACCAAACTATCGTCTTGTCAGTTTATAATGATGTTTCCCTCTCATGGAGACTGGTGTCCTGTATATAGATTTACTGAACATTAAATTTTACTTAGAAGGTTAGCTTGGTATATATGAAATTAAACCAAACATTTAATGGCAGAAGGCAGCTGCAACAATCTTCTCAAGCTGGATACCTTAGTTTAGGAATGAATTGTTCAAGTCTGTGAATCAGAAAACTCTTTTTCCTATGTTCTAGACTCAGACTGTGATTTTCTGTGTTCAGAAATACAAAGCTTCTTTGATTGACAAGTCTTTTTTTGGGCATATTCATTCATTCAGTCAGTCAAGTCTTGCTGTTGCCTGGGAACCTTTCCTTTTCTTTAAGATGACTTTGTATATCTCTGATTCATGTATGTCAACTTTAGAAATCTGAAGAATAGCTTTCCTTTCTCATTTCCAACAGGAAGAAACAGCAGAGCTTTATAAATTGGTGGCTGACATACTGAATTTAGCATAGGCAGAATTTTGTCATCTGATCTATTTTAGTTTTTTTGTACTTTTTCAATATGATTACAGTATTTACATACAAATTGTGGATTTTTTTACTGTTCTTGAAAAAGTATAAGACTTGGTAATTAAATCCCACAGTCCCTCATGTTAACAATTGACTGAAAAGGAATAGTGCAGCTCATTCTAGACAGAGACTTTGTTCTCAGTTTACCACATTCTCTACTTGCCCACCTCCCTCATTTACACTACTCATCTCCCCTTAGAGGCATTTGAGTTTGAGAAACTTGAATACTGTCTTAGTAGACAGTTCTGTTCTCTTCCCCATTGCTCCCAAGAACATTCTCCACCTTTTGACCCGTTTCTTAAATATTGCCAGCTGCGGTTCAATAATTTCACTTCCAAGTTCTGTTACTGCCCGAAATGTTATATATCAGGGTAAAGATATTTTAATTCATTGGGGATAGTTAGATACATTTTTACTATCTCTTTAATAATTTTTTTCTTTCCTTTGCCTTTTTTATCCACTAACATTATGTTTCCAATATCAAACTGTATGTCTATTTCCTCCTTTACTCATCTTACCTGTCAATGTTCCATAACAATAGTGAGATGTTTATCTTAATGCAAATTCGTAATTATAAGTAATCCACTATAATCGTTTTACAGTGTTCTGTTTAAACATGTTGATTACATATATTTAATATATATTTATATGTTTATATTGTATGACTAAAATATAAGGAGAAATATGACAACATTTCTAGAATCTGTATGTTACAAGCAATATAAACAAAATACAGATTTAAGAAAACTCTCTTTTGACCAAAATAGGAAAAGGAATAAAATAAACGGAGCAGATATGTCTAGGAGTTTTGGGCTGTGATTTTGTAAGGCTAGAGAAATGAATATGGAGAGGTATGTTATGGCTTAGTATAAAGATGTGATTGGCTCTTAGTGAGCTGAATGCTGGCTGGCCTACCTGTAGTTATGAATGCTTGGGCAATACGCTTATGTATTGAGCCTCACTTTTCTCCAATGAAGAAATAAAGGGCCTTGTGTTTGTTTTAGAAATCTCCTGTCTTTAGCAAGTTTCGGGGTTCCAGAGAAAATGAAATGTGAGTGAATTAATAAGCTTTGCACTCTGTGTGCATATGATAGGTATTTATCCTTAATTTTCAAGGCATCTTTCTTAAGAAAAGGTTTTTAAAAATTTTTCAATTTGTGTGGGTATACAGTATGTAAAATCAAATTATTTTATAAAATAGTTACTCTGTTGTACTAGCAAATGCTAGGTTTTATTCAATTAAATAATTTATTTGTAGCCATTAACCATCCCTACCTCCCTGCCAGCTCCCACCTACCCATTATCCTTCCCAGCCTCTAGTAACCACCCTTCTACTCTCTATCTCCATGAGTTCAATTGTTTTAATTTTTAGATCTCACAAATAAGTGAGACCATGCAATCTTGATCTTTCTGTGACAGACTTGTTTCACATAACATAATGACCTCCAGTTCCATGCATGTTGTTGCAAATGACAGGATCTCATTTTTTTGGCTGAATAGTACTCCATTGTGAATATATACCACATTTCCTTTATTCATTTGTCTGTTGATGGTCACTTAGGTTGCTTTAGTCTTGGTGATTGTGAATAGTGCTGCGATAAACATGGAAGTGTAGGTATCTCTTTGATATACTGGTTTATTTTCTTTTGGGTATATACCTTGGAATGGGATTGCTGGATTCTATGGTAGCTCTAGGAACCTCCAAACTGTTCTCCATGGTGGTTGTACTAATTTACACTCCCACCAATAGTGTATGAAGGTTCCCTTTTCTCCACATGCTTGTCAGCATTTGTTGTTGCTTGGCTTTTGGATAAAAACCATTTTAACACATGGGTGAGATAATGTTTCATAGTTTGGATTTACATTTCTTTGATGATCAGTGATGCTGATACCTTTTCATATACCTGTTTGCCATTTGTATGTCTTCTTTTCTGAAATGTCTATTCAGATGTTTTGCCCATTTAAAAAATTGGATTATCAATTTTTTTCTGTAGAACATCTTATGTATTTTTGAATATCTTATGTATTTTGATTATGAATCTTTTTTCAGATGAGTAATTTGCAAATATTTTCTCCCATTCTGTGGGTTGTCTCTTCACTTTGTTGATTGTATCCTTTTCTGTGCAGAAGTTTTGAACTTTACATGATCTAATTTGTCCATTTCTGCTTTGGTTGCCTATGCTTGTGGGATATTACCAAGAAGTCTCTCCCCAGACTGATGTTCTGGAGAGTTTCCCCAATGTTTTTGTTGTTGTTGTTTTGTTTTGGCAGTAGTTTCATAGTTTGAAGTCTTAGCTTTAAGTCTTTTATCCATTTTGGTTTGGTTTCTTTGTATGGTGAGACATAGGGATCTAGTTTTATTCCTCTACATTTGGATACCCAGTTTTCCCAGCACCATGTATTAAAGAGACTACCCTTTCCTCGGTGTATGTTTTTGGTACCTTTGTCAAAAATGAGTTCACCACAAACGTATAGATTTATTTTTGGGCTCTATTCAGTTCAGTTCCACTGGTCTATGTGTTTGTTTTTATGCCAGTACCATGCTGCTTCAAATACCATAGCTCTGTAGTAAAAGTTGAAGTCAGGTAATATGATTCCTCCAGTTTTGTTCTTTCTGCTTAAGGGAGTTTTGGCTAGTCTGGATATTTTGTGGTTCCATATAGATCTTAGGATTATTTTTCCTATTTCTGTGAAGAATGTCATTGATATTTTGATAGGGATTTCATGAAATTTGGGTAGTATAGACATTTTAACAATATTGATTCTTCCAATCCTTGAACAAGGAATAACTTTTCTTTGTGTATCCTCTTCTATTTCTCAAGAAGTCTTTCTTAATGGTTACGGTTATTTATTACAGATTTTGCTTGTGGATTTAAGATAGCTTCTTTTGTTGGTTTCTTATTGCTAACATATGTAATGAAATCTCACAACTTCTTGTTTGTAGGATATCACAAACCAGAAACACAGAGATATAAATACCACCTATTTTGTTTCAATTTTGATGAACTTAGTCCTAGGAAGTTGAGGAAATTAAGCATTTGGTTCTGAAAACCTAATCTGCAGAATGGTTATGTATTAGTAACACTCTACCAAAGAAATTCTGTTAAATAATATTGAATGTGATAGACTTTTAATGGAGGCTTAAACATAGGATGGTAAATGCAGTAAAATGTTAAACTTAAGAATAATTAATCACTGTGATATTTTTTCAATGATATGGTTTTGCTGAATTTTCTTCACAAAGACTACAACTGTGGATTTGTATGTGAGTGGATTTATTTTTGAGCATTATAGAAAATAGATCTGTGTTGGCTTTCTTATCTGCTGGTAATTCACCCTGCTTTTAGCCTCTACCCCATGAAACATTTTGTAATTTCTCCTAAAGCAAGGTTATAAAATAACTATTTTAGTTTTGAAAATGAAAGGTGTTTTTGGTCATATAAAACTTGATTCAAAAGCTGAACATAGTACTTATAAACTTTCCAAAGTTGAATAAATAATTTAATTGTCTTGGCCTTAGTTTCATCATCTGTGAGGTAAGAAAAATAGTATTTCCCCCAGAGAATGCTATGTGAATAAAATGAAATTATAATTATTGAAAACTACAAAGTATTCTGTACTAGTTTTTTCTTTCTTTTTTTCCCTTCCTCCCTGTGTCATCCTCCCTCCCTCTCTCCTCCTTTCTCTTTATTTTTGCTTTCTCTCTTTCTTTGTTTTTAATCTATCACTTATTTTTTCTTTTCCTCCTTCTTCTAATATATAATTCTTCAATCCAAAAATGTTTTCATAGTTACAATTTTGTATTTGATGATTTATATTCTATATTTGATGATTATATGCATTAAAAAATTCAAGCCAACATTTATTGAACACTTTCTCTGTGTCACATTGATAGATATTAGGATTCAGTGATGAAGATGGTGTCCCTGCTTTCAAAGTGATAAAAACTGAAGTATAAATTAACAGTTATAATATGGTGTGACATGACCTGTTTTTAGCAGGAAGTGCTTGATATACATAGGCATCTAGGTCAGTATGTATGGTCAGAGAGGCCATTTGTGGGGGAATGCACTTCATCTGTTGGCTGGGAGAAGGAATGATGTAGGTAGATGAAGAAGGAAATCAGGCTAGCCCATGGGAGTCTAGAATGTTTAGGTACCCAAAAAGTTGGTGTGTTTCTAACATAGGATGAGAAGGACCATGAAAGAAACAACAAATGGGTTAGTAAAAGTAGAGATGAGATGATAAAGGACTTTGCGTGCTGTGTTTAGAGGATATACTATGTTTTTCTATTGGTTCTTCATCTTAAAAACTGTTCATTGGCTCTGTAATACACATATTATTCATGTGCTCCTTTACTTCGTCTCTTTTTTCTCTAGATGATAATCTGTATAATGGTAATTCTCAAACTTGGCTATATATTAGGATTACCCATGGGAGGGCTTAAAGAAATCATGAAGCCTCAGTTCACCCCTAGAGATTCTGATTAAATTGTTGTGGTGTCTGGGTAGGGCAATGTGATGTCTTTGAGTGACAGTGACTGCTGTCTTAGGAAGTTTCACTAGTCTTTTCTATATTTGAGTGTTCCATCAGGGGTTTCTTCATTCATTTTTTTTCCTTTGTAACTGCTGTTGTCCGTAAGTTGCTTGAGAGATCTAACAAAAACATGTCATATGTAATAAAGTTCCAACAAAATTTGGACCTAAAGCAATGAAAATCAGATTAGGAAGTAAAGACTAGTGGGGAAGAGTGAGGGTCCTCACATGCAAAAGTTAAAAGTAAGATAGGGTGAGTAAAATAATTGCTAGTATAAGTTTCTGAGACAACAAACTTCTTCTTATTATTTATCACTAGCAGACATTTGTCATCTGGGAACTACTGTAAACAATAAATGCTACAGTGGACATCTATATGCATGGACCTTTTCATGGTTTTTTTGAGCAGTATTTCTAGCATAATTACTAGGCCTTGTATTTCTTTCTAAAAAGTTATACTGATATACAACGCTACCAGCAATGCAAAAGTACCCACCATAACCCTAACAGTGAAGCAGCATTCTAACTGTGCATTTTCCCGTTGTCTCAGAGTACTGGCGAAAACAACATTATACACCAACAGGCAGTTACACAGGCTGACTGTCTTGGGGTAAAAGAGAAATGGAGAGTGAGCTGTATGTGTGTTGTAGCATTACCTCTCTCAATCCTCATGGAGTAGTTGAAGGGATATTTTACACCCTCAAGCAAAGCTGCAGAAGCTTCAAAAAATCTACTTCAAGAGAGAAAGTGTCTGTGTCCCCTGAAATTTAAGGGAAACAGGAACTGCTACACAACTCATGCCTGAGAAGTCTAAAAGTGACAGCATGCTTGGTTAGATCCTGTGAATGTAGAAGAACTGATTGAATTACCCCCAGAGGAATCAAAGAGGCTTGAGTTTCCTAGCAGACCAAAATGAACTGAATGACTGGATGAAGGGAAGCCAGTGGTATATCTTGAAAGAGATTCTGCTCTGAAAGACTCACTTTCAGGAGAAACAAGTCTTCTGGGTTGGGGAAAACTTTATAATAGAATATCTGTACTGTGAAGCCTCAGAAGGTAGGGGGCTGAGGAAGATTATCTTTAAAGCCAGCATAAGATGATATCCTCTGCTTTCAATGAACCAAGAAGTTTCCTAAAATGCTCTTGGAAAAAACAAGCAGTCTTGATGTCAGAGACAGCTCACTGGCCATAGTACAATGTCCCTTTCTCTCTCTTTTTTTAAAATTCTACTTTAAGTTCTGGGGTATATTTGCAGATCGTGCAGAGTTGTTGCATAGGTTTTGTTATGCCATGGTGGTTTGCTGCATCCATCCCCCCATTGTCTACATTAGGTATTTCTCCTAATGTTATCCCTCTCCAATTCCCCCACCCCCTGGTATTCCTCCCCTAGACCCCTCACCCCCCAACAGGCCCCAGTGTGATGTTACCCTCCCTATGAACATGTGTTCTCATTGTTCAACATCCACTTATGAGTGAGCACATGCAGTGTTTGGTATTCTGTTCTTGTGTCAGTTTGCTGAGTATGATGGTTTCCATCTTCAGCCATGTCCCTGCAAAGGACATGAATTCATCCTTTTTTATGGCTGCATAGTATGGGTGCATGGTGTATATGTGCCACATTTTCTTTATCTAGTCTCTCACTGATGGGCATTTGGGTTGGTTCCGGATCTTTGCTATTGTAAACACTGCTGCGATGAACATATGTGTTCACGTGTCTTTATAACAGAATGATTTATAATCCTTTTGGTATATAATCAGTAATGGGATTGCTGGGTCAAATGGAATTTCTATTTCTAGATCCTTGAGGAATCACCACACTGTCTTCCACAATGGTTGAACTAATTTACACTCCCACCAACAGTGTAAAAGTGTTCCTATTTCTCTACATCCTCTCCAGCATCTGTTGTCTCCAGATTTTTTAATCATAGCTATTCTAACTGGCATGAGGTGATATCTCAATGTGGTTTTGATTTGTATTTCTCTAGTGACTAGTGATGATGATATTTTTTTTCCATGTTTGTTGGCTGCATAAATAAATGTCTTTTGAAAAGTGTCTGTTCACATCCTTCACCACTTTTTTGATGGGGTTGTTTTCTTCTTGTAAATTTGTTTAAGTTCTTTGTAGATTCTGAATATTAGCCCTTTGTCAGATGCGTAGCTCGCAAAAATTTTTCCCATTCTCTTGGTAGCCAGTTCACTCTAATGATAGTTTCTTTTGCTGTGCAGAAGCTCTTAAGTTTAATTAGATCCCATTTGTCTATTTTGGAATTTGTTGCCCTTGCTCCCTTTCTCTTCATTCACTCCTGCAGACCCAACTCTAGAGGGACCAAAATAGCAGTTAGAGAGTAGTTACTAAAAGGTAGAGTGAAGAAAACGTGAAGAAGCTGCTTATATTCTTGTCCTTTCTGTGGGTTTCTGAGTCTAGGGCAGGCCAAAACGGGAGGAGGGAAGAATAATTTTATTAGCTGATGATTTGGATTTTTGATATTCGTCTGAATTGAACTTTCACTTTCTGCAAGTGACTGCAAATAGCTTTGAGATCTGATCAATCAGGAAAAGTGATGGGAAAGAATAAATCAATTGTTACCTGCTCGTGACTGCTCCAGTAAAGTCTTAGTAAATGCAACCATTCCAACTTCAGAATATTGTCTCCTACACGTGTTTCTTATCTGAGTTACTATTTTTCATTGATTGGGAGTTCTAAGTGAGTGTATATTAAAATCTGTTGATATTTTCCTTTATTATTTTTTCTTTGCTACAAAGCTGAGAAAGTTATTATTTCATAGGTCTAATATTCTATTCTCTTTTCTGTTCATTTTTCAGCTTTGTTTAAGAAACATTTAACAGCTCTCTGAAGTTTAGTTTGGCATGTAGTAAAATGTTCATTTAATTTAGATTATCCCAGATTACTATCTATAGCTGAAAATTGGCAATTTTTTATTCATTCATATTGTCATTCCACATGTAAGCCTTAATGTTTCTTAAGGCCCACATACTTGGGACCTATTTATGTCTAATAAATTTGAGACATACTTAGAGATTTATTTTATTTTTGTTCAGGCTGAACGTGGCAGAAGGAGTGGGCTGTAGCATGTGGGAGTGAGCTTAGCGTATTCTGGGCAGCATTTGGCACAATTGACCACTCATTCCTTTTAAAAATGGGGCTAATTCTTGCAAGAAGCCGCAAAAGACATTCTCTTCATTTTCTTCTATCTCTTTTCTCTGTTTGTCTAGTTTTTCCACTCTATCACTACATGTAGGAATTCCTCTGGATTTAATTTTGAATCTGTGTTTCTTTTCTATGCTTTCTTCCCAGGAAACTCAACCACTAATAATTTAAAATATTGATGGCACAGTAATATTAGTCTTTATCCTACAGCAGCTCGATGCTCTAGATTCCTGTGTCCAGTTGTCTCTCATTGTAGTAAATGACTAAAGCCATCTAACCAATTACTATTCTTTTCCCTTCTGGGAATTTTTGAATTTTTTCTTTACATTTTCTTCCCACATTCAATCTATTTTTAAAAAGCAACCAATCCCAATGCAAAAATCCTTCTATATATTTTCTCTACATGTCCATTTTCTCTGCCATATTCCAAGCTATTAATTTCTCCAGGCAACTGATAATATCCTAAAAGGCCTCAGGGCTTCCCTAGCTGTCTTATAGTACCCTATTCTTGTTTTCATGGCATGTAAAACAATCTGTTATTTATTAATTTGTTTGTCTATTAACTATCTGTTTCATTAGACTGTAAACTTATAAGGGCAGGAAACATATTTGTCTTGTTCTTCCCCCAAGTGCCTAGCATTACATATTAGGCTCCTTATGAAGAAAAAATAATTTGATTTAAAAATCATGGTATATTGAATTAATTTTTCTTTTCCACACATTTTAATAATTTTACCATGGGTAAAATTCTTCAATTCCCTGGGACAGGTTTCTTAATCAGCATATGGAGAAGACAATCCAATGGTCCTTCTTTTTTTTTTTTTTGCCCCTATTATTTTTGCTTCTATTATTTCCAAATTATTTAGGTACTGATTTAGTACTTAAAAAGAAACTATTTTATTATATATATCTCATTATTTTATTGATTATATATTTGTATGTGTTCTGTCTCCTTCCAACATGTTTTAAAACCAGAGATTTCTTATTAGTATGTAAATTTTTTTATGATATGAAAATCCACATGTATCATATGATCTAATTCATTGATTAATAAGAATTTAAAATCATTTTGTTAGTCCTCTAACCAAAATTTTTTTGTCGTTTTTTTTGGGGGGGGGCAGGATTTATGTTGTTTTGATAAAAATTTCATTGGTTGGCTTCTTTCATTACATATTAACATTTCATGGGCCTGTTTTATTCTCCAGGCTAGAGTGGTTTTTTTTTTCTTTTCTTTCTTTTGCTTTTTTTCTGACGTTATTTTTCAGTTGGTTCTTATCACTATTTCTATTGGCTACCATCTGTTGTTTTGGTGACATGTTGAAAACTTCCCTATGGATTCCTGATTTAAACTTCTTTTTCTTTCTGATGCTATAAGTGGCTATAAGACAAAATGACCTTTGCAACTAATGCTATGTTTGACAACAGTTATAATTCTTGCATTTTTCTCTACTTCATTCTGTTATATTTTCCTTGGTTAACTGATATATTTTGAAATAATATTTCTTATGAATTATAATACATCTTAAAAATTGGCTTTTCATAATATCATTACACATTGACTACAGTTGATTTCATAAACTTGTCATTTATTCAATAATATTTATTTTTCATTTACTACATATCAGAAAATGTTGTTGACATAAGTATTGTTCATTTTGGCATCGTCTCATGGGGATATAATTTTAATTTAAACTTTTAAAACATTTTCACCAGTTCTATTAAATACAAATCACTGGAATTAACTTAATGAACTATATTGATTTCTGTTTGAATTTCAATGTTCTAATAGCTCTTCTTTTCTAACACTGAGCACCAACTGACCTGTCTTTTATAGATACAGGCTTTCAGCTGATAGTTGTCAGTTAACAGTAATTGCTGAGCCCTTACTGTGTGCTCTATGTGGAGTAAAAAATAGTTATTACTCTTTCCTCATAAAAACCAATTTATAAGACACAAAATTTTAGTAAACAAATAAATATACAATTAGAAATTGTGATAAATGCCTTGAAGAAAATTAATTATGTGTATTGGAAGAAAATAATAGGAAAAATTACTTTTGTTTATCTAACTCCATATATTCAATTAAACCTGTTACCTCAATTACTGACACAGATTTTTCCATTGTCTACTATATATTTCCATTGTGTGTGGACATACGGTACCTCAAACCTTACATCTTTCTCTTCTTTCCCTCCCCCTTCCTCCTTATTCATATAGTTTATCAAAGCCTACTTTCTGCCAAAAAATTTAGTAGGCACTTAACAGATAAAGTTTAGTCATAGGTTATTTATTAGTATTATCATGCCCATTTTACTTAATTGAGTCTCATAAAATTGAGTCTCGTGAACTAACTTTCTCTTGGTCAATCAGTAACAGATTTTCAAGCAGGAATGCTAACCCAGCCCTCCTGATTAGAAAGTTCAGATTCTGTCTGCAATTATACCAACGTCACAGCATTTATTATATACCAACTGTATGCTAAGAAAATTGCGTTTCTTTATGTAATCATTAGAAGCACATGAGATAAATGTTATCTTCATTTAACATAAAAGACTCAGAAGTGTTAAATAACTCTCCAATGTCACATAGATGGTAAGAAACTGAAGTGGGATACGAGTCCAGATCCACTCCAGGAAAGCCCATGCTTTTTCCTGTTCACCATGTATTTCTATGACATAGGGTATTGTTTATTCCTTATCTTGCTCAATAAGGCCTTGAGGCCATAGATGAAGTATTTCTTATGAGTGTATATGTAGGGCCCTCAATAATTATCTAATAAATTAAAGATTACATAGGTAGTTTAGTAAGTTAAGTGCTTCAAATTGTATAAAATTTATCCAAAATGATTTTATTTTTTTGGCACTAATAAGGTATCATATCTTTATTTACAGGCCATAATGTTTAAAACAATCTAACTTAGCTAGGCCTTTAGCCCTGTAGATGCTGACATTTTGTCAAGATGAATGTAGGCTTTCTCATCTATTCAGCAGATATGTTTATATTTATTAGATGTCTGGCACAATACTAGGTACCATAGATAAAATACAGGGAGAAACCTGTGTGGGTCTTGCCTCATGGACGGCCTAGTAATGGAGATACAATAACCAAATAGTAACACTGATAAATATAGAATTACAAACTAAGATTAATACTGCAGAAAGTGGGAATTCTGTGCTAAGAAAATGTATCCATCATGAAGAGGCAGGCTTAATATGGGTGGGAAACATGAATGAAGAGGATCTATCAGGAAAGCTTCCCTGAGGATTTTTTGTTGTTAGTGTAGATATAGTACAAAACTAGAAAGTTTTAGGAGTAGTTGTTTATGTACACTTGAACCTAGCAGATAGTATAAAACATATCTTTTCTCTTCTCATTAAGTCACCTATCAGTCCACACAGAGGCCTCCTCTAATTTAGCATGTAGGAAATCCTTTCTCTCTTTATGTCTTACTTTTCATTTCCCTCAGGGTGACCTTGGAAGTCTTCTATCCATATGTGCTCTTGCCAGTGTCTTAGACCTGTCCTGCAATTTCTGTGTGGTTATGGAGATAACTTTAAGGGCGAATGAATAAAAAAATTCCATCTAACTAGAGCAGAACAAATAATCTTGTGGTTGGAGAGAAAGAGAGAACAGTGCACTCAGGAAACCAGAAAGGAGAGTGAGGGGTAGCTATTATGGCTGGATCACAAGGAGACAGTGATTTGAAAAGAGGTTGCAGGAAAGGTAAAGGTTAGATACTGATTTGAACTTAAGATTCAGCAAGTGCCTCAAGTAGAAAAGAAGCGTGGAATGTTGGGCTCATTTCTTTGCAGTAATTCCTTTCTTCAGGATCTCAGACCATTAAGTCCTGGCTGCTTTGGTAGTTCCACACTCTAGTTTTTTGTTTCTTCACATCCTGGAGACTGAAGAAAGCTCTAGACCATTAGGATATCACTTTCTACTTTGCCTCTGTGGCCTGCATTGCAAATTTGAAAATGTCCCAAGGGGAAAATAAGTAGAGAATCTCTGGCTCACCCAAATGCCCTCAAGTCCTAGTTGTTGTGATTACTTCTTAAATGCCATTTTAAAAAATTGCCGGAAAGAAGCATTAATTAGACTAATATCTTGCTTGTCAACAGCAGCACTGGAAACCAGAAGCATATGTCATGATATCTTCAAATTTAATACCAAAAACAGATAAAGTCACTATGATGTTTATTGTATAATTCATGCTATAGTTTATCTTAAAAAACATTGGTACATTTTATCCAGCAATATATAAGAATAATAACATCCAGGATGGAGTAGGATTTATTCCAGAAATTCAAGGTTGATTTAACATTTAAACATCAATTAATGTAATTAATTTAAAAAT
Source organism: Callithrix jacchus (assembly GCF_049354715.1). Taxonomy (NCBI): domain Eukaryota; kingdom Metazoa; phylum Chordata; class Mammalia; order Primates; family Cebidae; genus Callithrix; species Callithrix jacchus. The sequence continues at coordinate 103,577,050 of NC_133505.1, forward strand.
AAAGAGAAAAATCACATGATCTCATCAGAGTGAACAAAACCATGTGATATGTCAACGTCCGTTTATGTATATATTCTTAGTTCTTAATCAGATGTGAGATGACAAAGCTCTACAGAAGATTATATCTAATAGTAAAATGTTGGAATCCTTTTGTCTGAGATTAAGAGTGATATGAGAATACTAATATCCTCACATCTGTTCAATGTTGTAATGTACTTACAATAAGGAAAATAAATAAAGGAAATAGGTTTTAAAAGAGTAAACATGTTATTGAATGTGATATGATTGGGTACAAATCAAATAAAAAACCTACAAAAAGACCTTCAGGATTAATATGTAAAGAAGTTTGCTGAATATAAGAGTATTTAAAAAATTGTATTCCTATATACCAGCAACAATCAGGCAAAATATAATTTATAAATATATTTTTATAATAATATAAAAGTATTAAATAACTAGATACATATCTAACAAAAGATGTAGAAGACCTATATAGAAACCATAAAATATTACTGATAGACACTAAAGAAATAAGTAAATGGAGAATTATGACATACTTGAAAGATTTAATATTGTAAAATTATTAATTCTCCCTAAATTTATTTATGAATTAAATTCAAAATCCTAACAGATATTTTGTTAAACTTCAAAGCTAATAATACAATCTGCATAAAAATTCAGTGTCAAAATAGACAAGGCAATCTTGGTGAAGAAGAATGCAGGAAGACTTGCTCCACCAGATATTACAACTTACTATAAAGCTACAGGAATTAACACAGGTGACAAGAATAGACAAATGGACCAGTGGAGCAGAACAGAGTCCAGAAACATATTGTTTTGATTTTCTATATGTATATAACAAACCATCCCAAAACTTAGTGGCTTAAACTCACAATTATTTGTTTTCTCTCATGATGCTGTAGACTTAGTAAGATGGTTCTTTTGCTTCATATGGTGTCAGCTGGAGCTATAGTCTTTCTGTATCTTAATAGATATGGAACTTTCTAGATGGCTTGTTCACATGTCTGGCATTTGGTGCTGGCTGTTGGCTGGCAGGGAGATTCTTAGGTTTATTGATGACAACACCTCAGATCTCCTTTATTTGTCCTCTCCATATGGCTTGGACTTTCTCATAAGATGACAGCTAGGTTCCCAGAGGGAGTGTTCCAAGCACACAAAAGTGGATACTAGACATATCTTAAGATTCAGTCTTGGAAGTCATGCAGCATCACTTTTGCCACATTCTGATGACCAACTAAGGTTGCAGGGTTAGCCCATATTCAAGAGGAGTGGAAAAATATTCTGCCTCTCAATAGGAAGAGTGACAAATGGTTTGCTATCACTGTTAGACCACCACACACAGCCAAGCATATATGGTTACTAGACTAACACAGAGGTGGCACTGTGGGGAATATTTTATCTTTTCAAGTAAATGATACAGAGAGAATTGAATGCTAATGAAAAAAGTGAAACTCGACCTTACATCAAACCCTAATAAAAAATAATTCCAGTTAGGGCTGCATACTCAATTGTCAAGGAAAAAAATAATGCTTTAAAAATGATACAGGAGAATATCTTCATAATCTTGCAATAGAAAATGTTTTTAAAGCAGTATATAAAATGCATTAATTATAAAGGAAAATATTAATAACTTGGACTACTTTTTAGTTGTTGTTCCAGTGACCATGTCACGTTCCCTTGACTCATCTGTAATTTTAACCATAGCTAGTGGTTAGAGAGTTCTCTGCTGACTCAGACTCACCTCTGACAGCATCTCTCCTCAAGTGTATGGTTTGTGTTCCATGGCTTAAATTTAGCAGCACCAGGGACTCTCTTGGCTAGTGTGAAAACTCAATCTTGGAATGTGGGATTAAGACCCCTAAGTATAATCTCAAACGGCAAGGTGACAAATGGGAGAAATACTTCCATCTACTGTCTTTCAGACAGACAGCTCTGAGAGATATTCTGTACAATTCACAGGAAGTTCTGGCAGAACGAAGCCCTAGTTCCGACAGAGATATCAACAACAATCTTTATATTGGCTTTTATTTCTGCCTGAAGTATTGCTATTCCCTCACCTCTGTTTTATAGGATCGTTTCCCACTTAGACTACCAGTACACGAGTGTTTGTCTTGGTCTATTTTTGGAGAGGAGAGACTCAAATCAAAACAATATTAAAATGAAGAGTTCTGCTTATCAGTGTTCTTATTAAAGAGTGAAAAGATGGCTCACAGAATGGAAGTATTTTTTTCTAAAAACTGTAACTGAAAAAATGCTTATATCCAAATTTTTTTTAAAAACCGTCTCTAAGAAAAAATTATAATCCTTTCAAAAAATGTATGTTTTGTGAAGAGGCCTTTCACCAAAGAGATATAAAAATGGTCAATGAACAATGGGGAAAGATACTTGATGGCTAATTCAGATTGAAGTACAGTGAGATGCCACTACACACTCATCAGAATGGCTAAAATTAAGAATCAGAATAATACTGTTATTATTATTAACTATAAAAATTCTCCTACTCACCTAGTGGAAATACACATTGAAACAACCAGTTTGGTAAACTGGGATCATCGACCAAAGTTGAAGATATGCATACTCTTTGACCTGGTAATTCATTCCAGGATACAAGCCTCATAGAAATATTTGCACATGTGTCTCCCATATTGTCTGTAACAGCCGATAACTAGAAAGGATCCAAATGACCAATCATCCTAGAATGACTGGAGAATATATATAGTGTAGGTAATACAATGAGATCTAACACAGCATGAAAATGATAATCCCAGAGTGATATCCCACAACATTATATAATCTATCTAATGTAGGTTAACCATACATAAAATAATATGCAGTGCATACTTCCATATAAAAACATATGGAACATAAAACTCAGTTGTGTTTACTAATGAGTACATCGAGGTAAAAGTACAAAAAGAGCAGGATGTAATAATCATAAAATTAGAATGGTAGTTACAGAAGAACAATAGTGGTGTGATTGGGAGTGGGCATATGGGAGAAGTCTAAGGTACTAATGATATTCTTTTATAAACTAAATGTCAAGGTGAACAATTATAGAAAAATTCAAACATAAATAAAAGCAAAGAAAACAATTTGATAAACTTCCAAATGCTTACCACCAATTTCAAAGTGATCAATTTTTGGCCTATCTTGTTTCATCTATACTATCCTAATTACTCTTATAACCATAACATGGATCATTTTGGAGCAAATTTCACACACCATACTATTTTATGGGTAAATATTTTTTTTGTATCTGTAAAAGATAAGGTATTAAAAACATGCATCCATAAAACCATTATCACATTCAGAAGCTTAATATTAATTTCATAACATTATTAGTTACCCAGTGTTCAAATTTTGCTGAAATTCCCAATTATTCTAACAGTTGGTTTGTTCAAATCAGTATCCACAAAATGTACCACCTCTTATGTTTGGCTTATTTGGCTGCTATTCCTCTTGAGTGGGGTGACTGTGCATTCAAGATTGTCCAGAATCCCTTTTTCTTTTTATTATTATTTTTATTTTTATTGTACTTAAGGTTCTGGGTACATGTGCAGATCATGCAGGATTGTTACATAGGTACACACATGGCAATGTGGTTTGCTGCCTCCATCCCCCTGTCACCCACATAACCTCCCCACATTATCCCTCCCTGACCTCTCCACCCCCACACTGTCCCTCCCTTGGCCCCCCCACAACAGACCCCAGTGTGTGATGTGTTCCCTCCTGTGTCCATGTGTTTTCATTGTTCATCACCTGCCTGTGAGTGAGAACATGAGGTGTTTGATTTTCTGTTCTTGTGTCAGTTTGCTGAGAGTTATAGTTTCCAGATTTATCCATGTCCCTACAAAGGACACAAACTCATCATTTTTATGGCTGCATAGTATTCCATGGCGTATATGTGCCGTATTTTCCTTGTCCAGTCTATCATCAGTGGGCATTTGGGTTGATTTTTTGGTTTCTAAAATACCTTGTGTTTGGTCAAAATGTATATGGTCACTCTATACTTCAGTCTCTTTTCATCTTTAAGGTCCCGTTTCCTCCTTTTACCTTTTCAATTTTTTTTTTACATTTTGTTTTTGTTATTGGAAGAAACTAGGTCATTTGTCATATGATGTTTTCTACAGTCTTATTATTTGCTAATTACATCTCTATGGTGGTGGTGAATATGTTCCTCTGTCCCCTATATTTCCTGTAAACTGGAAGCTAGAGTATTTTCCCCCTAGAATTTGATATGTTTTAGATTTCATTTGGAGCAGGAGTTGTAGATTGAGGAAAGAATGCTTCATAGATGATGTTGTTTACTTATATTAGAATGTAACATCCATTTGTCTCTCAGTAAGTTTAGCAGTCATTGGTTATTATTATATAGATGTATTATTTCAAAAGGAATTTGCAAAATGCTGATTATCAGTTCTGTCTCTTGATCTAGGAGGTATTTATATGGGTGTGGTTTTATAATACACTATAATTCATTCAGCTATTTATGGAATTTTCAGCATATATATTATTTCATGAAATATTTTAAATACACATGTATATTACTACATATGTGTATGATGAATTGGTAAAATATTTTAAAATTAGAATTATGAAATTAATATGTTTTTGCATGATAGAGAGAAATTATTCACTTACAAAATGGAAATTTCCTTGCTACTCTCAGTACTAAAAGTAAGTTTTAAATAATGATGATTGATATATTATCCCAATGTGGCCAATTGTTTAGGAAAGTGTCTAAGCTTGCTATGTTTAACTGACATGAGAAATGTAAAAAAAGTAGATTGTGATGATGACAAACAGGAAGAGGACTTGGTGTGGCTTCACGACAGCTAAAGATTACAGTGTTTGATGAATAACTGAGACATATGCCCTTGTAAAAATGATAATTTGATTGGGCTTTTGGACTTCAAGTAATTATAAATATTTATTCAATATGACAATTATAGATCGATTTGTGTGTCTTATACTCTGTATTCTAATTGATTCTAGATATCATATCTCAGGAGAGATTAACCAAAGTAATACAGCTAGATTTAAAAATTTACAAAAGTAATAAAGTCCCTCCCTGATGTGGATGAAAAATTGAAATTTTTTCTATTTGGTAGTGGGAGTGAAATTAAGATTTGACAACTTTCTTGCTAAGGAGGTATCACTATAACAAAGGAAATAAAAATACATCTCGAAACATATTTCTCAGTGATGATAGGTAACTGCATTTAATTGCTTCTGGGAATTGCAAAAGAAAAAAAGTTAACCTCATTGGCCCCTGGGAAAGCTTGGCATCGTTTCTTGGAGGACTCTGACTTAAATTCAGTTTATATTGGTTACTAATGGCCAAAAAAAACCTCCAACAAGCTTCTTATATATTGATTGGTGTTTATTGTGGATCTTGCAACTTGGTTATTAATAGTCTTCTTCCAAGCTATCGTCTTGATGACACATCTATTTTCCTAGTCTCACTCTACTTCGGTTTCTGTTATTCCAATGATCTTTTTCACTGGAGGCAGTAAAACATAGAAGTTGAAAAGACTGATATCTGAATACAGATTGGCTTGTAGCTGTGTGACCTTGGACAAATTTCTTAACCTCTCCTTGTCTTATTTTATTTGTTTGTAGAATGAGAATAATAGTATGTTTCATTTATCTGTAGTAATGATTAAATACATGTCACATCCACAGCAAATAATAGTTATCTCCAGTGTGCTTCAGCAGCTCTTTTACTCAGTTATATACTAAAGATGTCACTGCCAGAGCTATTCTATCATTTAGATCTTGAACCCTAAAAATATCTATTCTGATTACAACATTCTTCCCTTCTAAATGGAATTTCTTTCATTCCCTCATGACTAAGATTTCCATGAGAAGTAAAAGACACTGTAAAGTTCTACATGATTACCAGCTTGTTAGAGTTCCTGTTGGCTCAAAGAATAACCTTAGAACTATTTATTTTGTAAATTACTTACTGACTTGATTTTGTGCTGGAATTCTGCAAGGTGCTGGTGGTAAACTGTACAGGGACTGGCAGAGGATTGCCAGTAGGGTTAAGTAGGCAACCCTGAATTCAAATCCTTTCAATGTTTATATTTCTTCCATTTGGATTCTGAAATAATTGTCCTGAGTTATAAATTCTTCACTGGTAAAATGGAAATAAAATAGTACCCATCTCCAAAATTGTTAGGATTAAGTATATGAGTGCCTGACCACATAGTATTTACTCTGTTGTGCACACTTTCCCTTTCCCATCACTTCTAGTCTCCATACCTTCCTCATAGTTAATTAGGATAAAGGAGAAATAATAACTTTAGAGTCTGAGGTAAATTAATAAACAATTCAACTAGTTCATATTAATTATTTTATCTAGGACTATGTTGGAGAGTACAGGGATAGCAAAAAGGAATACAATATAGTCTCTGTTGGAGTCTCCTATAGCCTAGAGACATGGATCCTTGAGATAGGGAGGAATCTTAAATGTTATCTAGGGCAACTACTTCTTTAGCAGATAAGATCTGAAATAAGTAGGCAAAAATACACAACAGTAGCTTATCAGGTGCTTAAGAGTTTTAAAGCGTATAATAGAGTGGACATCTCCTGAGAGGCACCTTAGATGGCCAACATGAGTTTCCTTATTGGATGGATTTGCCTATCTTGTCCAGTCGACCATAATCTACATTGTTAGCATGCAGCCACTGGTTCAGTGTGTTTGTGTGAAAGCACATGTTTAACATACTTCAGTTATTGACGAATATCCTATTCATAAAGGTAATGAATGCCAATTCATAAGGTAAATGAGAAATTGATTGTCATGTCTGCTGAAATATTCACCAATTCATGAATAACCTCTTTTTATGGGAAATTCATACATTTTTTTTGTGTGTATGTCTGTGTATATGTATATGTATATTCATTTATATGGAAATTAAAATCAGAAGATAGAGTATCAAAAAATTAGTCGAAGAAATTTAGATGACCTTAAGAAGTGTACCACTAAAGTAGTTCGAAATTCTTTTTTCTCATAATAGGGATACTCTTGCCAATGAATGACAATGCTTACGTGGTAGGCAAAGTATGGAGTAATATAAAGAGAAATGAGCAGTGTTAGAAGTAATGGGAAATAAAAATCTATGAACAAAGTTATAAACTTCTTATAGGGGTTTATTATATACTACTTTAATGTGGAAAGAATGTTCTTTGTTTATTTTAATTTTCTATATGAAATAGTGGGGCATTTTTTAGAGTATTCCTTCAGTACACGTTCCTGAATATTTTTAATATTTTATTTTCACCCATGGCACAGGAATATACCTCGCAATTACAGGGAAAACATGTATTAATAACTAGAATGCCTACATTTTCCTTTTGTCCCTAAATGAATGTTAGCTTTCTAATTTCTCCCTGAGCATTTGGAAAAATACAAAGAATGAATTCCAGGTGGTTGTTTAATATGCTTATTTGAATATCTACTTGATATAAGATATAGAAGTAGGCTTATAGGGAAAAGGTGAATAATAAACCTTGTCTTCAAGCAGCTTGAAATCTTGTTGGAAAGATAAAAATGAAAGTTTTAAACAACTTGATCATATTATAATGTCAGTTACTAAGAATTGGTTCAATAAACAGTTATGAATAGCTACTTTGGGCACAGTTTTAGGCTCTGTGTTAAAGATACCTGCCTTTAAGGGACTAATTGGGTATTGTTTCACTTGAATTGAATAAGTTTAGATGCCAGGGATGCAGAGGTGATGTAAAGGGAAGAAATGAAGTAAGAATGGGAAGGTGACTTAAGGAAGACTTCCTGATTAGGGGATTTCAGGATTGGGTCTGAAAGGACATTAGTTGATAAGAACAATGTAAGACACATCGGTAGCTGGCGCAGGCAGTAGGAGTGGGTTGATAGTTGTGTGATAGTGGTAGGGGTGGTGGAGAATAGCATAAGCAACAGTATGTCCTTGGAAAAGAACAATTTTGCTTCAAGAAAGGGTGCCAGCTTTCAAGTTACTTTTTCTTTGAAAAATCTGTTATGTCTTTTTTCTACTGTCAATTTTTCTGTATTTTAGTTCTTTATAGACAAGAATGACATGATACTGGTTATTAAGCTTTTAGGAATTTGGTTGGTAATCTAATCTGAAGGGACCAAGGACTAATGAGGAAACTCTTTGATCCTGGTCCATGATGAAAAATAGTACAGAAAGTGTACCATCTGGTCAATAGTGGATCCAGAAGCCTCTCCTGCTTTAATGCTATCATCTTCAACATTTAGGTACCATCTCACCCTGGTATCCTACAGGCAGTGGACATAAAAAGAGAGAGTGGTGTCTTGTGCAGCAGGCTTTAGGAGGCAGAATTAGAAGTGGCATACATTACTTCCATCTACATTTTGTTGGTCATAACTCAATCATATGGTTCCCTCTAACTGTGAGGAGGGCTGAGAAATGCAGACTTTGTGTTATTCACAGTGCCCTTGAGCAATTAGACAATCTACATCCTACATGGAACTATGAGGCATGGTTCTGTGTTTCTAAGGATGTCATCAGGAAAATCAGAATTAGCTGATTAGCTAAAGTAGGCACTGTTTGCCTCTCCCCTGCCAGCTTATGGCTAAAACAAATTTGAATGGCAGTAGTGTAGTGTTATATAAACAAAGGTCCATGGTAATTAGTAGAAAGCCTTGTATGACATATTGTATGCCTTAGTAAAGTTGCGTACAAATATAGGAATTCTTGATATTATTAGCTTAATAGGTATCACTGTACACTGGACTCTACTGGCTTACCACTAAATTCTTGGCACCTCTCTCATCACCCTTCATGGTTGTTCATCTTGGCCTTTTTCAGTGTTCATACATGCTCTTAGAGATGTATACATAAAGGTCCAGTAAGTATGCAGATAGACATCTTATCTCTTTCATTTGCCTCTGTTTTCCCCGCACCTAGCCCTGGGTTCAGTTACTATAAAGTCTAAAGAATGAATTTATCTTTATGTGAGGCTTCACATATGTCTGTATATGCGGTTACATTAATCTATTTTAGTTCTCTGAGTTTATTTTCCCTTTTAACTTTGAAGTCTATTAACAGAATATAGTATTTTTTTTTTTTTGAGATGGAGTTTCGCTCTGCAGCCCAGGTTGGAGTGCAGTGGTGCAATCTCGGCTCACTGCAACCTCCACTTTCTGGGTTCAAGCAATTCTCATGCCTCAGCCTCCCCAGTAGCTGAGACTATAGGCACCCACCACCACACCCAGCTAAGTTTTGTATTTTTAGTAGATATGGGGTTTCACCATGTTGGCTAGGCTGGTCTTGAACTCCTGATATCAGGCAATCTATCTGCCTCAGCCTCCCAAATTCTGGGATTACAGGTATGAGTCACTATGCCTAGCCAGTATTTCTTATTTTTTCCCTGATAGTCTTAGTGTTCATTGTATTTTTAGTAAATGTGTATTTACTAAGTAATGGTGATTTTTCAGTTGCATACACTATAAAGTGAGTAATACATTTTACATAGCTATTCTTACTCATTCTAGCCTAGTATACACTTGCTGCAGAGTCAAATATATAATGTGTTTCTTTTATGCTTGGCTTTACTCCAAGCACAATGTATAGATTTTTTCTTAGTTTCTGATGTATTATATATTCATATTGTTTAATAATTGCTTTCTTTTACAGAATCTTTATTGAATGAAAGGAAGATATTACTGATAATAAGGGTGTGATATGTGTTTGCATGTTTGTGTGTGTGTTTAGTGTTGTTATTATATGGGTGGGTTTTTAGTAGCTCTTACTCCAAAATAAACACAAATATTTCTTAGTATCAAATCTTTTTCTTTCCTAAGTGGCATGTATACTTTTCTTTTTGTGCATGAATGAATGATAGCAGAAAAGTGACTGCAGTGATTTTATAGCTCAATAAATTAGTATGTGGTAGATTTGCTGTGTCTTAATCAGTGAAAAATTATTCCTTTCTGATCTCAGAAAGATGCAATGAAAAAGGCTAACATATATAACCTTGTTCTTTTTGAGGCTGCAAACGAAACTGTAAAATTATTAGGCACAGCTTAATTGCCTTTTGTAGCTATGTTGAGAGGAGTATCTATACCATATATATGTGATCTCTTTTAGTAGAGAACAAAACATGCCTCCTTTTAACATGAATAAATTGTGTTACAAACACAGTGAAAGTAAGAACATATATTTTTGGAAAATTGGTTCATAGTACCTATGCCTTGATTAACACATTTAAGGAATTCATTGTGAAATTATAAATAAATGACAGACTCAAATTTAGAACAACTGTACTGAATTTTAAAGTGTCACTGAATATACCTGCTTCATTTATTTATTTTATTTTTCTAAAACTTTTAAAGTATTATTCACATTGGTAGAGTGTGGAACAGTGGAAAGAATACAGAATTTGTGGTTATGTAGCATGCGCTCAAATAGTGATGTTGTCCCCTGTGTACTCTGTGATATTTGCCACATTATTATGAAGGCTCAGTTTTCTATTCCAAAAAGCAAATATAATGATACTTTATGGAAGGTTGTTGAGGAAATTATAAATTGTCTATGTGATCTATACATATATGGCGTTTAGCTCCCATACAAGTTATTCGATGACTTACACACATGCACACACACACTCTCTCTCTCTCTTTCTCTTTCCCTCTCTTCCCCCACACAGCCAATTTCTGTCTCTTTCACTCTCTAATAAAGTCTTCTCTCCCTGACACAGTAGAAAGGGAGAGGCATGAATGGGGTACTCTGTTGTAATAAGCTACTTGGGACTCCTCCAGCAGGTGTCCAAGCAAGGTAATGATTGATACTTTGTGCAAAGATTGCTAAAGGCCAGTTGCTGGTTTTTGTAGAATCATGGCTTCTGTAATTTGAGAAAGTTATTTCTCATTTTACATCTTGGAAAAGTTAGAGTTGAGTCTCTTATGTGGGCTAACCTTACTCTTAGTTTTTAATGTATAATGAGATGGAAGTGTCAGCATCGTAAGAAATAGAGACCATTCAAAGATATTTCTATTATTTTTTTCTTTTCATCTGAGATAATGTGACTTAGAGTTCACATGTGACCTGCAAATCATTTCGTCTCTGTTGAAGGTTGGTTGCTGGCTTGAGCACAGAGGAGCTTTACCTTAACTTACAGCCATGTCCTGAGGTCACTATAGGGCAGCCTCTTCAAAAAGAGGACGTTTGCCCTTGCAGGAAAAATGAGGGCCACAGTGACAGTTGGTTGCACCATCTCAGCTAATTTAAGGCACAAAAGGATGGTTCCCTTGTTAATTTCCCAGGGCTACCATAATGAATTACCACAAATTTGGTGACATTAAACAACAGAACTTTATTCTTTCAAAGTTTTGGAGGGTAGAAGTTCAAAATAAAGGTGTCAGTTGGCAAGGCGATGCTCCCTTTGAAGGCTCTAGGGAAGCATCCTTTCCTATTGGTGGCTGCAGGAATTCCTTGGCTTCTGGCCACATCACTTCAGTCTATGTCTCCATCACGCACTGCCTTCTTTTCTGTATGTCTTCTCCTCTTCTGTTTTTTGTTAATTCATTTTTTAAAAAATTATGGGTTTTGGGGAAACAGGTGGTGTTTGGTTACATAAATAAGCTCTATAGTGGTGATTTCTGAGATTTTGGTGCATCCATCACCCAAGAAGTGTACACTGTACCCAGTGTATGGTATTTTACCCTTCACCTCCTCCCACCCTTTTTCCCAAAGCCCCAAAGTCCATTGTATTATTCTTATGACTTTGCATCCTCATAGCCTTGCAATCACTTATGAGTAAAAATATACGATGCCTGATTTTCTCTTCCTGAGTTACTTTACTTAGAATAATGGTCTCTAATTCCATTCAGATTGCTATGAATGTCATTATTTTATTCCAGTGTATGGCTGAGTAGTATTCCATGGTGTATATACCTATATCAATATATCTATATATACTACAATTTATTTACCACTCATTGATTGATGGACATTTGGGCTGACTCCATATTTTTGCAATTGCAAATTGTGCTGCTAGACATTTATGTGCAAGTATCTTTTAAATATAAGGACTTCTTTTCCTCTGGGGAGATACCCAGTAGTAGGATTGCTGGATCAAATGGTAGTTAGTTCTACTTTTAGTTCTTTATGGAATCTCCACACTGTTTTTCATAGTGGTTGTACTAGTTTACATGTCCACCAACATTGTAAATGTGTTCCTTTTTCACCACATCAATGTCAACACCTATCATTATTATTATTTTTTTGATTATGGTCATTCTTTCAGGAGTAAGGTGGTATCACATTGTGGTTTTGATTTGCATTTCCCTGATCACTAGTGATGTTTAGCAGTTTTTCATATGTTTATCAGCCATTTGTATATCTTCTTATAATTGTCAATTCATGTCCTTTTCATCTTCTTTTAGTAATTGTTATCTTATTTTTATAATTGTCATTCAACCACTCTTTGATGGGATTTTTTTTTTCTTTCTAATTTGTTTATTTCTTGTAGATTCTGGATATTAGTCCTTTGTGTGAAGATTTTCTCCCACTCTGTGAGTTGTCCGTTTACTCTGCTGATGGTTTCTTTCACTGTGCAGAAGGTTTTAAATTAAGTCCCACTTATTTATCCTTGTTTTTGTTGCATTTGCTTTTGGGTTCTTGGTTGTGAAGTCTTTGCCTAAGCCATTGTCAACAAGGGTTTTTCTGATGCTACCTTCTAGAATTTTTATGGTTTCAGGTCTTAGATTCAAGTCTTTGATCAATCTTAAGTTGATTTTTGTATAGGGTGAGAGACAAGGATCCAGTTTCATTCTACTTCATGTGGCTTGCCAGTTATCTCAGCACCATTTGTTGAATAAGATGTCCTTTTCCCATGTTATGTTTTTGCTTGGTTTGTTACAGATAAGTTAGCTGTAAGTATTGGGTTTATTTCTGGGTTTTCTATTCTGTTCCATTGGTCTATGTGCCTATTTTTATACCAGTACCATGCTTTTTTGTTGACTATGGTTTTATAGTATAGTTTGAAGTTGAGTAATGTGGTGCCTCTAGATCTGTTCATTTTGCTTCGTCTTGCTTTGTCCATGTAGAATGTTTTTTGGTTCCATATGAATTTCAGGATTGTTTTTTCTAGATCTGTGAAGAATGATGGTGGTATGTTGATGGAAATTGCATCGAATTTTTAGATTACTTTTGGCAGTATGGTCATTTTCACAATATTGATTGTACCCATCCATGAGCATGGGATGTGTTTCCATTTGTTTGTGTCATCTATGATTTCTTTCAGCAATATTTTTTAGTTTTCCTTGTAGAAGACTTTTGCCTCCTTGGTAAGATATATTCCTAAGTACTTTTATTTTTCAGCAATTGTAAAAGGGGTTGAGTTCTTGATTTGATTCTCAGCTTGGTCACTGTTGGTATATAGCAGAGCTACAGATTAATATATATTAATTTTGTTTCTTGAAAGTTTGCTGAATTCATATATCAGTTCTAGGAGCTTTTTGGATGAATATTTAGGGTTTTCTAGGTATACAATCATACGATAAGCAAACAGTAACAATTCGACTTCCTCTTTATCGATTTGGATGCCCTTTATTTCTTTCTCTTGTCTAATTGCTCTAAGACTTCCAGTGCTAAGTTAAATAGAAGTTGTGACAGTGGGCGTCCATGTCTTGTTTCAGTTCTCAGGAGGAATGCTTTAGACTTTTCCCCATTTAGTATTATGTTAGCTGTGGGTTTGTTATAGATGGCTTTTATTACATCTGTTCATTAGATGCTGATTTTGCTGAGGGTTTTAATCATAAAGTAATGCTGGATTTTGTCAAATGCTCTTTCTGTGTCTATTTGAGATGATTGTTTGATTAAAAAAATTCAATTTATCTGCTGTATTGCATTTCTTGACTTGTGTATGTTAAACCATCCTTGCATCCTGGTATGAGACCCACTTGATCATGGTGGATTATCTTTTTGAAATGCTGTTGGATTCAATTAGTTAATATTATGTTAAGGATTTTTGTCTCTATATTCATTAGGATTATTGTTCTTTAGTTATCTTTTTTTTGTTATGTTCTTTCCTGGATTTTGTATTAGGATGATACTGGCTTAATAGAATGATTTAGGGAGGATTTGCTTTTTTTCTATCTTGTGGAATAGTGTCAATAGGATTGTTGCCATTTTTTTTTTTTTTGAATGTCTTACATAATTCAGCTGTGAATCCATCTGGTTCCGGACTTTTTTTTTCTTGACAGTTTTTTTTTTTAATTGCCATTTCAATCTCACTGCTTGTTATTGGTCTCTTCAGAGTTTCTATTTCTTTCTTCTTTCATCTAGGAGGGCTAATAAATTTCCAGAAATTTATCAGTCTCCTCTACGTCTCTAGTTTATCTGTGTGAAGATGTTTAAAGTATCCTTGAATGATCGTTTGTATTTCTGTTGTATCATTTGTAATATCTCCCTTTTTGTTTCTAATTGAGCTTATTTGGATCTTCTCTCTTCTTTTCTTATTTAATATCACTAATGGTCTATCAATTTTATTTATATTTTCAAAGAATTTTCTTTTTTGTTTTATTTGTCTTTTGCATTTTTTTTTGTTTCAATTTCATTAAGTTCTGCTCTGATCTTTGTTATTTCTTTTCTTTTGCTGTGTTTGATTTTGGTTTGTTCTTGTTTCTCCAGTTCTTTGGGGTGTGACCTTAGGTTATCTATTTGCGCTCTTTCAGACTTTTTGATGTAGGCATGTAAGGCTATGAACTTTCCTCTTAACAATGCCTTTTCTGTATTCCAGAGGTTTTGATAGGTTGTGTCACAATTATCATTTAGTTCAAAGAATTTTTAAATTTCCATTTTGATTTCTTTGTTGACCCAATGATCACCCAGGAGCAGGTTATTTAATTTCCTTGTATTTGCATTGTTTTGTGGGTTCCTTTTGGAGTTTATTTCTAATTTTATTCCACCATTGTTTGAGAGATTACTTAATATTATTTTAATTTTCTTAAATTTATTGAGACTTGTTTTGTGGCCTATCATATGCTCTTTCTAGGAGAATGTTTCATGTGTTGATGAATAGAATGTATATTCTGCAATTGTTGAGTAAAATGTTCTGTAAATATATGTTAAGTCCATTCATTGCAGGGCAAAATTTAAATTTATTGTTTCTTTGTTGACTTTCTGTCTTGACCTGTTTAGTGCTGTTACTATTGAAGTCCCCCACTCTTACTGTTTTGCTGTCTATCTCATTTCTTAGGACTAGTAGCATTTATTTTACAAGTTTGAGAGTTCCAATGTTAGGTGTATATATATTTAGAATTGTGATATTTTCATGTTGGACAAGTTATTTTATCATTATATAACGTCCCTTTTTGTCTTTTTAAACTGCTGTTGCTTTAAAGTTTGTTTTGTCTGATATAAAAATAGCAACTCCTGGTCACTTTTGTGTCCATTTGTATGGATATCTTTTTCTACCCCTTTAACTCTATGTGTGTCCTTATGTGTTAGGTGACTCTCTTGGAGACAACAGATACTTGGTTGGTGAATTCTTATTTATTCTGCCATTCTGTATCTTTTAAGTGGAGCATTTAGGCCATTTACATTCAATGTTAGTATTGAGATGTGAGGTACTATTTTATTCATCATGCTCTTTGTTTCCTGAATCCCTTTTTTTCATTGTGTTTATAGGTCCTGTGAGATGTATACTTTAAAGAAGTTCTACTTTGGTGTATTTTAAGGAGTTGTTTGAAGATTTAAGAGCTCCTTTTAGCAGTTCTTGTGTTGCTGGCTTCAAAGTGGTGAATTATCTCAGCACTTGTTTGTCTGAAATAGACTGTTTTTCCACTGTATAAAAAATTCTTTGCTGCTAATTGTCTTATTCAAGGAGGCTAAAGATAGGGTCCAATTCCTTCTAGCTGGTAGGGTTTCTGCTTAGAAATCTGCTGTTAATTTGATAGGTTTTCCTTTACAGGTTATCTGATGCTTTTGCCTCATGGCTTTTAAGATTCCTTTCTTCATCTTTACTTTAGAAAACCTGATTACTCTGTGCCCAAGTGATACTCTTTTTGCAATAAGTTTTTTAGGGTGTGATTCGAACTTCCTGTCTTTGGATGTCTAGATCTCTAGCAAGGCCAGGGAATTTTTCCTCAATTATTTCCTCAAATATGTTTTCCAATCTTTTAGATTTCTCTTTTTCTCTTTTACCTCAGGAATACCCATTATTCTTGGGTTTTGTTGTTTAACATAATCTAAAATTCTTGGAAGATTTTTTTTTATTTTTAAAAATTATTTTGTCCTTGTCTTTGTTGGGTTGGGTCAATTTGAAAGACTAGTCTTTGAGCTCTGAAGTTCCTCTACTTGTTCAATTTTATTGCTGAGACTTTCCAGTGGATTTGCATTTATTCATGTCCTTCATTTCCAGAAGTTTGGATTGTTTTTATTTCACTGAAGATTTTTCTAATATCTTTTATCTTTTTTAAAAATTTAATTAAGTTGGATTTCCCCTTTCTCTGGCGCCTCCTTGATTAGCTTAATAATCAACCTTCTGAATTTTTTTTCTGGAAACTCAGAAATTACTTCTTGGTTTGGATCCATTGCTGGTAGGCTAGTGTGATCTTTTGCATGTGTTAAAGAACTTTGTTTTGTCATATTGCCATAACTGTTTTTCTGGTTCCTCCTCATTTGGGTAGGCTATGTCAGAGGGGAGATCTGGGGCTCAAGGGCTGCTGTTCAGATTCTTTTGTCCCATAGGGTGCTCCCTTGATGTGGTGCTCTCCTTCCACTGGGGATGTGGCTTTCTGAGACCTGACTGTGGTAATTATTATTTCTCTTCTGGATCTAGCCATTCAGTGGAGCTCCTGGGCTCCTGACTGTTACTGGGAAGTGTCTGCATTAAGTCCTGTGATGTGAACCATTTTTCAAGTGAGCATCCACTGCAGTAGTATAGGGATGATCAGATGGTATGTGGGGCCCTAGAGATTCCAAGACCTTATGTTCTTTGTGTTTAGCTAGCAGGGTGGGTAGAGAAAGACCATCAGGTGGGGGCTGGGTTAGGCATGTCTGAGCCCAGACTCTCCCTGGGTGGGACTTGCTGCTGGCTGGCATGGGGGATGGGGATTTGGTTCTCAGACCAATGGAGTTATGTTTCCAGGGGGATTTTGGCTGCCTCTTCTGTGTCATGCAGGTCATTAGGGAAGTGGGTGAAAGCCAGCAGTTACGGGTCTTACGGAGCTCCCACACAGCTCAAAAGGCCATCTCCCTCCCAGCGGGCCCACCAACAGCACTGAGTTTATTTTGAGGCAATGGGTATGCAGCCTCAGAACTTGCTCCACCTGCCTCCCAGCTGAGAAAGCAAGCAGGGCTTTTAGGCTTTGTGCCTCCCCACCTGCTGCAGCTACTGTGCTGTGTCTGCACTCCCAATTCACCTCCTCTCCTGGGTTCTGTCCAGGAAACTTTGCATTCAGTCAAAATTGTTACAGAGTTCAGGTGAAAGTTTCCTTCTTCCTGCGGTCTTTTCCCAGTTCTTCTGACAGCCCTCCCCAAGGACCCTTGTGAGACAAAATCCTAGCTTTCTTATGGACTGAGAAGGCTCATGGGGTTCCTCTTCCTGCTTCTTCTAACCCTGTATTTCACTCGGCTCTCTAAATTTGACTCAGTTTCAAGTAAGGTCTAGTCCTTCTGTAATCTGGAACTTTAGGTTCCCTAGAAAGTGTGTGTGTTTAGCAGTGGACAATCCCATTTTCATGCTTTCACACCTTGGGCACTCACGGTTTTTTGGTTGTCACCTGGGGCCTGCAGCAGAAATGTGCTTCCTTCAGAGGGTCTCTGGATTGTCTCGACTTTCATGGTAGGTTCCTGTGGTAGGTCTTGGAGCAAAAGTTCATGACGTGAGTGTCCACACGCTATCCACCACTGTCCCCAACAATCTCCTCCTCTTCTGTCTTATAAGGATACTTGTTATTGGATTTAGGGCCCACATGGATAATGGAAGTTGGGTAATGTGGTGCCTTTTGCTTTTTTCTTTTT
Organism: Callithrix jacchus; assembly: GCF_049354715.1. Lineage (NCBI taxonomy): Eukaryota > Metazoa > Chordata > Mammalia > Primates > Cebidae > Callithrix > Callithrix jacchus. The sequence goes on from NC_133505.1 coordinate 103,595,070, forward strand.
GCTTAGGATTGCTTTGGCTATTCAGTCTCTCTTTTGGGTCAATATGAATTTTATAATTTTTGCTCCCAATTCTGTGAGAAATGATATTGGTAGCTTCATAGCAATACCATTGAATCTGTAGATGGCTTTGGGCAATATGACCATTTTAACAATATTGATTCTTGATTCTTCTGGTCCACATGCATGGAATGTTTTTCCATTTGTTTGTGCCATCTATGATTTCTTTTAGCAGTGTTTCGTAGTTCTCCTTATAAAGATCCTTTACCTTCTTGGTCAGATGTCTTCCTAGGTATTTTACTTTTTGTGGCGATTGTATGTGGGACTATATTTTTGATTTGCCTCTTAGCTTGAATTCTTTTGTGTATAGAAGTGCTACTTATTTTGTATCCTGAACACTTGCAAAAATTATTTATCAGTTCTATTAGCCTTTTAATAGAGTTTTTACAGGTTTCTAAACATAAAATCATATAATCAGTGAAGTGAGATAGTTTGACTTATTTTCTATTTGAATGCCTTTTTTACCCTTGTCTGATTGTTCTGACTAGCACTTACAATACTGTGTTGAACAGAGGTAGTAAGAGTGAGCATCGTTGTCTTGTTCCAGTTCTCAAGGGGAATGCTTCCAAATTTTGCCCATTCAGTGAGATGTTGACTGTCAGTTTTTCATAGATGGCACTAATTATTTCGAGTTATGTTCTTTCAATGCCTAGTTTCTTGAGTTTTTTTTTTATTATTATGAAGGAATCTTGAATTTTATTGAAAGCTTTTTCTGCCTCTATTAAGATGATCACATGGTTTTTATTTTTAATCCTGTTTATGTGGTGAATCACATTTGTTGATTTGCATGTGTTGAACCAACCCTACATCTTGGGAATGTAGCCTACTTAATAATGGTGAATTAGCTTTTGATTGTACTGTTGGTTTGCTAGTATTTTGTTGATGTCTATTTCCTTTTGATTCAGTTTTGGTACAGTATATGTGTCTCAAAATTTATTCATTTCTTTAAGTTATGTAGTTATTTGTAATGTATTGATAATAATTTCTTATGGGTCTTTTAAATTTCTGAAGCACCCATTGTTATATTTCATTTTCAGTTTTGGTTTTATTTATTTGAGTCTTCTCTATTTTTTTTCTTAGTCTAGCTAAGGGTTTGTTGATTTTGTCTTTAAAATCATCTAATGACCTCCAGTTCTAGCCATGTTGTTGCAAATGACAGGATCTCATTATTTTCTATCTGAGCAGTACTCTGTTGTATAAATGTATCACACTTTCTTTATCCATTCATTGGTTGATGGACACTTATGTTGCTTCCAAATCTTGGCTATTGTGAATCGTGCTGCAATAAACATGGGAGTCCAGATGTTTGTTACACTGATTTCCTTTCTATAGGGTATATACATAGGAGTGAGATTGCTGAATTATATGGTAGCTCTGTTTTTAGGTTTTTTTTTTGAGGAATCTCCAAACTCTTCTCCATAGTGGTTGTACTGATTTACATGTCCACCAACATTGTACCAGGGTTCTCTTTTTTCCACATACTCACCAGCATTTGTTACTTCCTGGCTTTTGGATATAAGCCATTTATTCTGTGGTGAGATGATATCACATTGTAGTTTTGATTTGTATTTCTCTGATGATCAATGATGTTAAGCAACTTTTCATGTATCTGTTTGCCATTGTATGTCTTCTTTAGAGAAATGTCTATTCAGACTTTTTGCCCATTTAAAAAATTGGATTATTAGATATTTTTCTATAGAATTGTTTGAGTTCCTTATATATTCTGGTTATTAATCATGTGTCAGATAGGAAGTTTGAAAACATTTTCTTTGATTCTGTGGGTTTTCTCTTCACTCTGTTGATTGTTTCCTTTGGTGTGAAGAAGCTTTTTAACTTGATGTGATGCTATTTGTCCATTTTTGCTTTGGTTGCCTGTGCGTGTGGGGTATTACTCAAGAAGTCTTTGCCTAAACCATAATCCTGGAGAGTTCCCCAAGTGTTCTCTTTTAGCAGTCTCATAGTTTGAGGTCTAAGATTTAAGTCTCTTTTTCCATTGTGCTTAAGCAAGAAATAGAGGTCTCATTTTACTCTGCTGCAAATCCAGTGTTCTCTGCAGTATTTATTGAAGAGACTATTTCTTTCCCCAATGTACATTCTTGGCACCTTTGTAAAAAATGAGTTCACTGTGGATGTATGGGTTTTATACCTTGGTTCTCTATTCTGTTCCACTAATTTATGTGTCTGTATTGTACAGCAAACAGCAAGTTTTGGTTACTACAGCTCCATAGTATAATTTGAAGTAAGGTAATGTTATTCTCCCAGTTTTGCTTTTGCTCGGAATAGCTTTGGCTATTCTGGTCTTTTGTGGTTCTGTATAAAGTTTAGGAATTTTTTTTCTATTTCTGTGAAGAATGTCATTGGTATTGTGACAGAGATTGTATTAAATCTATACATTGCTTTGGGTAGTATGGCTATTTTAACACTATTGAGTCTTTCAATTCATAAAGATGGAATATCTTTCCATTTTTTTGGTGTCTTTTTAAATTTCTTGCATCAATGTTTTATGGTTTTTGTTTTAGAGATCGTTTACTTCTTTGGTTAAGTGACTTCCTAGGTATTTTATTTTATTTGTAGCTATTATAAATGAGATTACTTTTTTTCTTCATTTTTTACAATTGCATTTTAGGTTTTGGGGTATGTGTGAAGAACATGCAAGATAGTTGCATAGGTACACATGTGGCACTGTGATTTGCTGCCTTCCTCCCCTTCACCTATATCTGGCATTTCTCCCCCTGCTATCTCTCCCCAACTCCCCACACCCCACCATCACACCCCATTCCCCCCAACAGACCCCAGTGTGTAGTGCTCCCCTACCTGTGTCCATGTGTTCTCATTGTTCAACACCCGCTATGAGTGAGAGCATGCGGAATTTCATTTTCTGTTCTTGTGTCAGTTTGCTGAGAATGATGGTCTCCAGGTTCATCCATGTCCCTACAAAGGACATGAACTCATCATTTTGATTGCTGCATAATATTTCATGGTGTATATATGCCACATTTTCCCTGTCCAGTCTATCATTGATGGGCATTGGGGTTGTTTCCAGGTCTTTGCTATTGTAAACAGTGCTGCAATGAACATTCGTGTTCATGCGTCCTTATAGTAGAATGACTTATAGTCCTTTGGATATATTCCCAGTAATGGGATTGATGGGTCAAATGGAATTTCTATTTCTAGGTCCTTGAGAAATCACCACAGTGTCTTCCACAATGGTTAAACAAATTTACACTCCCACCAGGAGTGTAAAAGTGTTCCTGTTTCTCCACATCCTCTCCAGCCTCTGTTGTCTCCAGATTTTTTAATGATCACCATTCTAACTGGCATGAGATGGTATCTCAATGTAGTTTTGATTTGCATCTCTCTAATGACCAGTAATTATGAGCATTTTTTCATATGTTTGTTGGCCTCATGTATGTCTTCTTTTGTAAAGTGTCTGTTTATATCCTTTGCCCACTTTTGAATGGGCTTGTTTGCTTTTTTCTTATAAAACTGTTTTACTTCTTTGTAGATTCTGGATATCAGTCCTTTGTCAGATGGGTAGACTGCAAAAAATTTTTCCCATTCTGTTGGTTGCCGATTCACTCTAGTGACTGTTTCTTTTGCTGTGCAGAAGCTGTGGACTTTGATTAGGTCCCATTTGTCTATTTTGGCTTTTGTTGCCAATGCTTTTGGTGTTTTGGTCATGAAGTCCTTGCCTACTCCTATGTCCTGAATGGTTTTGCCTAGATTTTCTTCTAGGGTTTTTATGGTGCCAGGTCTTATGTTTAAGTCTTTAATCCATCTGGAGTTAATTTTAGTGTAAGGTGTCAGGAAGGGGTCCAGTTTCTGCTTTCTGCACATGGTTAGCCAGTTTTCCCAACACCATTTATTAAACAGGGAATCCTTTCCCCATTGCTTGTTTTTGTCAGGTTTATCAAATATTGTATGGTTGTAGATATGTTGTGTTGCCTCCGATGCCTCTGTTTTGTTCCATTGGTCTATATCTCTGTTTTGGTACCAGTACCATGCTGTTTTGATTACTGTAGCCTTGTAGTATAGTTTGAAGTCTGGTAGTGTGACTTGGCTATATGGGCTCTCTTTTGGTTCCATATGAAGTTTAAGGTGTTTTTTTCCAGTTCTGTGAAGGTCATTGGCAGTTTGAAGGGGATAGCATTGAATCTGTAAATTACTTTGAGCAGTATGGCCATTTTCACGATATTGATTCTTCCTAACCATGAACATGGAATGTTTCTCCATCTGTTTGTGTCCTCTCTTATTTCATTGAGCAGTGGTTTGTAGTTTTCCTTGAAGAGGTTCTTTATGTTCCTTGCTAATTGTATTCCTAGGTATTTTATTCTCTTTGTAGCAATTGTGAATGGCAGTTTGTGCTTGATTTGGCTCTCTTTCAGTCTGTTATTGGTATATAGGAATGCTTGTTATTTTTGCACATTGATTTTGTATCCTGAGACTTTACTGAAGTTGCTTATCAGTTTCAGGAGATTTTGGGCTGAGACAATGGGGTCTTCAAGATATACTATCATGTCGTCTGCAAATAGAGATAATTTGGCTCCCTCCTTTCCAATTTGAATACCCTTTATTTCTTTTTCTTGCCTGATTGCTCTGGCTAGAACTTCCAGTACTATATTGAATAGGAGTGATGTCTAGTGCCAGATTTCAAAGGGAGGGCTTCCAATTTTTGCCCATTCAGTATGATATTGGCTGTTGGTTTGTCATAAATAGCTTTTATTATTTTGAGATATGTTCCATGAATACCGAGTTTATTGAGGGTTTTTAGCATAAAGCACTGTTGAATTTTGTCAAAGGCCTTCTCTGCATCAGTTGAAATAATCATGTGGCTTTTGCTTTTGGTTCTGTTTATGTGGTGAATTACATTTTTAGACTTGCGTATGTTGAACCAGCTGTGCATCCCAAGGATGAATCCTACTTGATCTTGGTGGATAAGCTTTTTGATGTGCTGTTGCAATCGGCTTGCCAGTATTTATTTTATTGAAGATTTTTGCATCTATGTTCATCATGGATATTGGCCTGAAGTTTTCTTTTCTTGTTGAGTCTCTGCTGGGCTTTGGTATCAGGATGATGTTGGTCTCATAAAATGATTTGGGAAGGATTCCCTCTTTTTGGATTATTTGGAATAGTTTCAGGCAGTATGGTAACAGTTCCTCTTTGTGTGTCTGGTAGAATTCGGCTGTGAACCCATCTGGACCTGGTCTTTTTTTGTGTGTGGTAGGCTCTTAATTGCTGCCTCAACTTCAGATCTTGTTATTGGTCTATTTATGGTTTCAGCTTCTTCCTGGTTTAGACTTGGGAGGTTGCAATTGTCCAGGAATTTATCCATTTCTTCCAGGTTTACTAGTTTATGTGCATAGAGTTGTTTGTAATATTCTCTGATGATGGTTTGAATTTCTGAGTAATCTGTGGTGATTTCCCCTTTATCGTTTTTTTATTGCATCTATTTGGTTATTCTCTCTTTTCTTTTTTATTAATCTGGCTAGTCGTCTGTCTATTTTGTTGATCTTTTCAAAAAACCAGCTTCTGGATTTATTGATTTTTTGAAGAGTTTATTGTATCTCTATCTCCTTCAGTTCTGCTCTGATCTTAGTTATTTCTTGTCTTCTGTTAGGTTTTGAGTTTTTTTTATCTTGCTCCTCTAGCTCTTTCAATTTTGATGATATGGTGTCAATCTTGGATCTCTCCTTTCTTATCATGTGGGCACTTATTGCTATATATTTTCCTCTAGAGACTGCTTTAAATGTGTCCCAGAGATTCTGGTATGTTGTGTCTTTGTTCTCGTTGGTTTCAAAGAACTTTATTTCTGCCTTCATTTCATGGTTTACCCAGTCAACAGTCAAGAGCCAGTTGTTCAGTTTCCATGAAGTTGTGCGGTTCTGAGTTAGTTTCTGAATTCTGAGTTCTAACTTGATTGCACTGTGGTCTGAGAGACTGTTTGTTCTAATTTCTGTTCTTTTGCATTTGCTGAGGAGTGATTTACTTCCAATTATGTGGTCAATTTTAGAGTAGGTGTGATGTGGTGCTGAGAAGAATGTATATTCTGTGGATTTGAGGTGGAGAGATCTGTAAATGTCTATCAGGTTTGCTTGTTTCAGGTCTGAGTTCAAGCTCTGGATATCCTTGTTAATTTTCTGTCTGGTTGATGTGTCTAATATTGACAGTGGAGTGTTAAAGTCTCCCACTATTATTGTGTGAGAGTCTAAGTCTGTTTGTAAGTCATTAAGGACTTGCCTTATGTATCCAGGTGCTCCTGTATTGGGTGCATATATATTTAGGATCGTTAGCTCTTCTTGTTGTATCGATCCTTTTACCATTATGTAATGTCCTTCTTTGTCTCTTTTGATCTTTGTTGCTTTAACGTCAATTTTATCAGAGACGAGAATTGCAACTCCTGCTTTTTTTTGCTCTCCATTTGCTTGGTAAATCTTCCTCCATCCCTTTATTCTGAGCCTTTGTGCATCCTTGCATGTGAGATGGGTTTACGGGATACAGCACACCGATGGGTTTTGGCATTTTATCTAATTTGCCAGTTTGTGTTTTTTGATTGGTGCATTTAGGCCGTTTACATTTAGGGTTAATATTGTTATGTGTGAATTTGATACTGCCATTTTGATGCTAGCTGGCTGTTTTGCCCATTATTTGATGCAGATTCTTCATTTTGTTGATGCTCTGTACCATTTGGTATGTTATTGGGTGGCTGGTACTGGTTGTTCCTTTCTATGTGTAGTGCCTCTTTCAGGAGCTCTTGTAAAGCAGGCCTGGTGGTGACAAAATCTCCGAGTCCTTGCTTGTTGGCAAATGATTTTATTTTTCCTTCACTTATGAAGCTCAGTTTGGGTGGGTATGAAATTCTGGGTTGAAAGTTCTTTTTTTTAAGGATGTTGAATATTGGCCCTCACTCTCTTCTGGCTTGCAGGATTCCTGCCGAGAGATCTGCTGAGTCTGAGGGGCTTCCCTTTGTGGGTGACCCGACCTTTCTCTCTGGCTGCCCTTAGCATTTTCTCCTTCATTTCAACCCCAGTGAATCTGAGGATTATGTGCCTTGGGGTTGTACTTCTTAAGGAATATCTTTGTTGTATTCTTTGTATTTCCTGGACTTGAATATTGGCCTGCCTTGCTGGGTTGGGGAAGTTTTTATGGATAAAATCCTGCAGAGTATTTTCCAGCTTGGATTCATTATCTTTGTCACTTTCAGGTACACCTATCAAATGTAGATTAGGTCTTTTCACATAGTCCCATATTTCTTGGAGACTTTGTTCATTTCTTTTTGCACTTTTTCTCTAATCTTGCCTTCTCGTTTTATTTCATTGAGTTGATCTTCGACCTCTGATATCCTTTTTTTCTGCTTGGTCAGTTCAGCTGTTGAAACTTGTGCATGCTTCATGAAGTTCTCGTGTTTTTCAGCTCCATCAATTCACTTATATTCCTCTCTAAGTTGTCCATTCTTGTTATCATTTCCTCAAATCTTTTTTCAAGGTTCTTAGTTTCTTTGCATTGAGTTAGAACATGTTCTTTTAGCTCACAGTCTCATTACCCACCTTCTGAAGTCTGATTCTGTCATTTCATCACACTCATTCTCCATCCAGCTTTGTTCCCTTGCTGTTCAGGAGTTGTGATCCCTTGTAGGAGGAGAGGTGTTCTGGTTTCAGGTGTTTTCTGCCTTTTCGTGCTGGTTTCTTCCCATCTTTGTGGATTTATCCACCTGTCGTCTGTGTAGTTGCTGATTTTCAGATTGGGTCTCTGAGTGGACGTCCAAGTTGTTGATGATGAAGTTATTTCTGTTTCTTAGTTTTCCTTCTAACAGTCTGGCCCCTCTGCTGTAGGACTGCTGAGGTCCACTCTAGGCCCTACTTGCCTGGGGATCACCTGCAGCAGCTGCAGAACAGTAAGGGTTGCTACCAGTTTCTTCTTCTCCTGTCTTTGTCCCAGAATGTTGCCTGCCAAATGTTAGTCTGATCAGTCCTTTTATGAGGTGACTCTTTGGATATACGGGGGTCAGGGAGCTGCTTGAGGATACAGTTTGTCCATCATAGGAGCTCAAGTGCTGAGTTGTGAGCTCCATTGTTCATTCAGAGCTGCTAGGCAGGTACCCTAAATCTGCTGCAGCAGAACTCATAAACCCCCTTTTTTATTCGCCAGGTGCTCTGTCCTGGAGAGTTAGGAATTTATTTATGAGTTTCTGTTGTGCTGCTGCCTTTTTTTCAGGGCTGCCTGCCCAGCAAGGAGGCAGCCTAGTCACTGTCTGCCTGCAGAGGCTTGCTGAGCTGCTGTGGGCTCCACCCTGATGCTGTGAGAACTTCCCTGCAGTTCTGTTTATATGGGTGTGGTTAGAACTGCCTTGGCAATGGTGGCCCGCCTCTGTATGGCAGACTCTCTCTGTCATTACTTTTTTAATGTCTTTTTCACATTGTTTGCTATTGGCATATGGAAATGCTACTGATTGTTGTGTGTTGATTTTGTATCCTTCAACTTTACTGAATTTTATTCATTCTAATAGTTTTTTGGTGGTGTCTTTGTTTTTTCCAAATATAAGGTTCTATCATTCACAGACAGGGATAATCTGATTTCATTTCCAATTTGGATGCCATTTATTTCTTTCTCTTGTCTGATTACTATAGCTAGGACTTTTTGTATTATGTTGAATAACATGGTGAAAGTGAGCATCATTTTTATGTTCTTGATTTTAGAGGAAAGGCTTTTAGTTTTTCTATTGCTGTGTTACTAGCTTTGGGTCTTTCCTATATGGCTTTTATTATATTGAAGTTTGTTCCTTCTATCACCAATTTTTTAGGGGTTTTATCATGATGCAGTATTGAATTCTACCAAATGCTTTTACAGCGTTAATTGAAATGCTTATTTTTTTTTATCCTTCATTCTGTCCATGCAATGTATCACATTGTTGATTTGTATATGTTGAACCAACCTTCCATTCCTAAGATAAATCCCACCTGGTTATGATTAATAATTTTTAAAATGTATTGTTGAATTTGCCTTGCTAGTATATTTTTGAGCATTTTTGCATCAATATTGATTAGTGATGTTGGCCTAGTGTTTTCTCTCTTTGATGTATTTTTGTCTGGTTTTGGTATTAGGGTAATAGTGTTCTCATAGAACGAGATTGGAAGTATTCCCTTCTCCTCTATTCTTTGGAATACTTTTAATAGGATTGGTATTAGTTTTTTTTTTTTTTAATGTTTGGTAGAATTCAGCAGTGAAGCCACCAGGTCCTGGGCTTTTTTTCTTTTTTGATGGGAGACTTCTTATTACAGCTTCATTCTCAGTAGTTGTTACTGATCTGTTCAGGTTTTGCATTTCTTAACAGTTCAATCTTGGTAGGTTGTATTTGTCTGGGTATTTGTCCATTTTTTCTAGATTTTCCAATTTATTGGCATATGGTTGCTCACAGTAGCCACTAATGATACTTTGAATTTCTACACTTAGTTGTAATGTCTCCTTTTTCATCTCTGATTTTGTTTATTTGGGTCTTTCTTTTTTTTTCCTATGTAGTGTGGCTAAAGGTTTGTCTATTTTGTTTACCATTTTAAAAAACCAATTCATTAATCTTTTATTTTTTTCATTTCAAATTCATATATTTTTTCTCAGATATTTATTATTTCTTTTTTTCTGACTAATTTTTGTTTGGTTTATTCTTTCTTTTCTAGTTCTTATGTTGCATAATTAGGTTGCTTGTTGGAAGTTTTTCCTCTTTTTTGATGTAGCCAGTTATAGGTATAAACTGCCCTCTTAGTAATGCTCTTGCTGTATCCCATAGGTTTTGCTTACATTTGAAATAGAAATATTTGTTTCAAGAAACTTTTCAATTTCATTCTTAATTTCTTCATTGACCCATTGGTCATTCAGGAGCATATTGCTTAATTTTCATGTGTTTTTTATAGTATCCAAAATTCATCTTGTTATTGATTTCTGGTTTTATTTCATGTAGTCAGAAAAGATGCTTGATGTTATTGCAATTTTTAAAAATGTTTTAAAACTTCTTATGTGACCTGACACATGGTCTATCTTGGGAATGATCCATGTGCTGAGGAAAAGTACATGTATTCTGCAGCCATTGGGTGAAATGTTCTGTAAATATCTATTAGGTTTAGTTGCTCTATAGTGCAGTTTAAGTTTATTGCAGTGTAAGACTATTGTTTCTTTGTTGATTTTGTGTTTGGGAGATCTGTCCAATGCTGAAAGTGGGCAGTTGAGGTCTCCAGCTTCTATTTCAGTGGTGTCTATCTCTCTGTTTAGCTCTAATAGTATTTGCATTATGTATTTGGATGCTCCAGTGATGGGTACATATATATTTACTTGCATTATTTTGTGAATTTTAGGAATAGCTTTTCCAGTTTTGCAAAGAAAGGTCATTGGGATTTTGTCTAGGATTGCACCTGGACTTTAGATTGCCTAGGATAGTATTAATGTCTTAATAATAAATCTTCCAATTAATGAAATGGAATGTTTTCCTATTTATTTAGGCCTTTTTACTTCTTTTAGCAATGTTTTGTAATTTTCAGTATATGAGTCTTGGAATTTCTTGGTTAAATTAATTCCTAAATATTTTATTATTTTTGATGATATGAATAAAATTGTTTTCTTAATTTCATTCTCACATTGTTAATTGCTAGTTTATAGAAATATAACTGATTTTGTGTGTTGATCTTTATCCTGAAACATTGATGAACACACTTATTAGCTCTAATTGCTTTTGTTGATTATTTAGACTTTTCTGTGTATAAAATCATGCTATCTCTGAAAAGAAATAATTTCGTTTCTTCTTTCCAATTTGTATGCCGTCCATTTTTTTTCTTGCCTAATTGCTATTGCTAGAGCTTCCAGGGCAATGTTGAACAGAAATGATGAAAGTGGATATGATTGTCTTTTCCTGATCTTAGTATGAACACTTTCTTCCTTTATCTTTGAATATAATGTGGATTTTCCCCAAATGCCTTTTATCATTTTGGGGAACTTATTTTTATTCCCAGCTTATTGAATGTTTTTATATGAAAGGATGTTGTATTTTGTAAAATACCTTTTCTGCATCAGTGGAGATGATCATGTGTTTGCCAGCTTCATTTTATTAATGTGGTATCTTACATTGACTCTTATATGTCAAACTCTTTTGCATCATTTAAATCCTCGACATTTATTTCAACTATGGCTGTTTTTATCAGTTGTATGTATTCTTTGATTTATTCCACACTGATTCAAACTAATAGTTTCTCACCAACACATGGCATGAGAACACCTTTAGCAATCTGTTTGACAGTCATTCATGAACAACTAAGAATTGCAAGAAAAGTAACAACATACAGAGTGATCCTTGACCATTGGGGAATAGAAACTATGAGTTATTGCTTTCTCTTTTCTTTATCTGGAGACATGGTTCTGAAATCAGTTTCAAAAGGTTTCTCAGAAAGTCTGACTAGATTAAACAACCAGTTTCTCATAATGACATCAACTTGATAATATAGCCTACTTAATATAATATATATTTACTTCATTAGATTGAGGAATGATATGTATTTACTTCAACAGATGAGTATTCATCAGATGAGAATCAGATGAAGTGAATATATATTGTATTAAGTAGCCTATATTCATCCTCATCTGATTTCATTTTTTTTTATCTCTTGATCATACTTCCCAAGGTTGCATTTTCAAACAAATGTCTCATAGACACTATCTTTGGCCCTAATTTGTGGGAAAAGCAGGCAGAGATAGAACTAAGGCATCTGCTGTACTCATACAGTGACATTGCATAAGGGAGAGGGAATTAAAGGATATAGTGCAGCACCTAACATGTGGTCTTGCTACCCTTATGAGATGTGACATGGTGCTATAGAATTGTTTTAATTTTGTTTCTGGAGACTCTGGTAATTACTTTTGCTGTAGGTTTTGAGGTAGTTTCCTGAGATCATTGAAAGTTCTTTTGCTCACCATTAAAATGTCCTGCCTTCCTCTTTTGACTGTGGAGCAATCTTCTACAATAACTGCTTCCATTACTTAAAAAAGGCTAGTTTTTAGAAGTATGTAAATTTTGAATAAATGAGAATAATAATTAAAAGATAAACCTCACATTTAAAAACTACTATGTGTCAGATACTGTGCTAAATTTCATCCTAATATCCCCAAGTTGCAGATGATAGTTTTAGCTCTATTTTACGTTTAGGAGATTTAACTTCAACCCAGGTGACACTTGCCTAAAGCTTGGCTCAGATGACCTTAAGATGTACTTTCCACAAATGAGTTAAATTTCTAGCTATAAAATTCACAAAATATTTGAATAAAAGCTCCATAAAAAGTCAACACCCTGTCTGAGATTCTGTCCCATTTGAAATAAAAACCAAGGCTAACATAAACAAATTACAAAGGAGTTGTTAGTTTTTGATATATGAAACCCAATTTTTAGAATATGATGCTATTTTTGATGAAATCTTGAAAGAGAACAAAGCTGCATTTGACTTAATTATCTTGATGATACATTCAGAGTTTATAAATCTGTGTTGCTCCTGTGTCTGCACAGACAGAATCTGGAGATGTTAATTTTTTGTCATTGGGCTTCTAGATGTCCTTGGCGTGTACAACCTGTGGAATCTGGTTCATCTCCAATCTGTCAGAAGACGTCAGAGGTGGTTTTGACTTCTTATGTCTTGGACCTGTGCACAAAAAGTGTGAGTACACTGCAATAATGAGGCCAATTTTACTGTTGATGAGGGTTTTTAAAAAAAACGATTTTGTAATGGTGTATTGGAATGAACTCACCCTGTTGTCAAGATGTTAGAAGATACCTTTCTTGGAGTTGTCTTATTTGTGTAGGCTCATTCTTTGCCCCAGAAAAGGCTTTGATGAACATGACTTTAAATAAAATACAAGAATTTTAACTTGGAGAGGAAAAAAATTTTTTTTCCAAGGTAGTTATCAAATAGCTTAAATACTACCAAATGATAGATGATATATTTTTTTTACATATGAAACTTTCCCAGTGTACACTAGGACCACTTTTACTCGATTTTAAGTTGGTAACATATTTAGGATCCTTCTCTCTGCCTCTTTAGGTTAGGTTATTATCATACCAAAAGAAATCCAGAACTTGATAAAGCTTGTTAGTGAAGCTGGTAGTTATATACACAAGTGATAACTTTTAATACCTCAGAAAACTAATTTTGACATTGTATATAGTTGAACCATGTAAGCATTGTTACAATGGTTATTCTTGTTTTGGAGGGGTGGGTCAATTCGAAGAGAGGATGATATTCCCACTCGTGAAAAATTAAGTTTTATATTAAAGTTAAATTTTAATATTTTCATTTATAGGAATTCAGATAATGACTTCAGATACAAGCTTATAAATTTTGAGCTAATTACTGAGTTTTCATTGTTCTTTGATGAGCATTTGCTTAGTTTCTTGAAAACAGGAAGGGGGCTGAATAAGTTTATTAAATTTATTAAAATCAGGTAAAAGCATACTTTGACTAATTTAATGTAAATTAAAGAAATTTCATTTGATAAAAAGAGGTAGCTTTTTTTAATAAATAAATTCATTTCACTTGTTCACTGGACACTGAACCTATTAGGCATTCCTAGCCCGCAATATAATATTCTTTCTCCACTTTAGATTGGCCCAAAGTGGATGGTCAGTTTTCTAAACCAGCCTGGCTTCCTGATGAAGTTTTTAATTCATGGGCTAGTAAGTTTGAAGTGATTTGAGAAGGTTTGAGGTGAGCCTAGAATGAAGTTAAGAGTAAGCTGTTTCTTTTTACCCTTGCAGATTTTTCCTGTAGGAATGAAAATATAGTATTCTTTATTTTTATCTTTTTAATTTTTTTTATTATTTTTTTTGGAGGTGTAGTTTCACTCCTGTTGCCCAGGCTGGAGTGCAATGGTGCCATCTCAGTTCACTGCAACCTCAACCTCTGGGTTCAAGTGATTCTTCTGTCTCAGTCCCCTGAGTAGCTGAGATTGGGTGTGCACCACCAAGCCTGGCTCATTTTGTGTTTTTAATAAAGATGGGGTCTCATCATGTGGTCAGGCTTGTCTCAAACTCCTGACCTCATGTTTGAATTACAGGCATAATTAGTTTTAATTAAGAATGCTGGGCCAGGTGCAGTGGCTCATGCCTATAATTTCAGCACTCTGGGAAGCCGAGGTGGGTGGATCACCTGAAGTCAGGAGTTGAAGAGCAAACTGGCCAACCTGGTAAAATCCTGTCTCTACTAAAAATACAAAAATTACCTGGGCATAGTGGCGGGTGCCTTTAATTCCAGCTACTCAGGAGGCTGAGGCAGGAGAATCACTTGAATCTCGGAGTTTGAGATTGTAGTGAGCCAAGATTATGCCTTTGCACTCCAGCCTGGGCAACAGGGTGAGACTCCATTTCAAAAAAAAATCATTAAGTTTCCCCCAAAATCTTGTTTTACTTATATAGCTTAGGTTTTATTACACATACCAATTAGAGATTGTTGCAGGGAATAGCCACTGAAAGTAGCATGAGTTGTATTGTAAGACTTCTGGGGAGTCTCGGGGGACCTTGTAGTTTTGGTAAAACATTTAATTTTCAGCCAGTCTTAACTTTAGGAGGATAGTTAAACATGGCAATTCATTTTCTTACTTTTTGTCACAACTTTTAAGAGAGAGGCACATCAATGACATTTATTTCAGTATTTAGAGTAAGGTACCAATGACATCTCCAACAAGCAAAAACTCTTTCTACATAATCTAGCTGTCAATGAAGAAGTATGTCAGTGTATATCAGGAACTTTTCAAATAAATCAATTAGGAAAATGTTGTCAGTGGAGTTGAATTTAAATATTTCCTTTCCTAGAGTTTCCTTTCTAACAGGTTTTATTGAACACACTGAGTTACCTTTTTCAATTTTCAAATTTTCTTCCTTTCATAATGTGTGTGCTTATTCTTCAGTCCTCTCCATTTTTCCATGTGAATACATCATCTATATTGAGCTTCCCTTCTGCAGGTGTTCATAGTTTTGATAACCGTATCTATGTTGAGTGAATTGGTTTTACTTTCAATATTTTTAGACATTATTGTTTGCTGAAGGTGTCCATTCTAGAGCCCTCACCACCAATCTGAGTTTTTCCCTTTATTTTTTTCCTGAGCTGTTTCTCTTTCCTGATGTCTTTCTTGGTGATCTGTTTCTCTTTCCTGATGTCCTTCTCTTCCCTGATGTCTTTCTTACTGTCAACTTGGCAGTGGAGTTCATTTTCCAGAAAGTTCCTGACAAGAATACTGAGGAAGTAAATTTTTGTGGACTTGAATATACCAGAATATCTTTCTTCTGTAATTGCACTTGATCTATCCTCTGGCAAGCTATTCAATTTTACAATAGAAATAATTTACCCTAAAAACCTTGAAAGTTTCTCTTCACTGTCTTCCACGTTTAGTATTTCTCACCAGAAACCTGGCTTTCTCTCCAGAAACCTCATTCAGATTCCAGATTCTATGTTTTGGTTTTTCTCTTTCATGTTAGATTTCTCCACAGGTTGAGGGATCCTTGACTATTTCTCTATATTTAAGAGTATGAGCCAAATAACTATTTGGGAAGTCTTTATAATGGGGTATCTTGATAGGTGTAGTTTATTAGTATGATAAAGTGATAACATGGCTTTTTAATTGAGAGAGTCTAAATCTTTATGTGCATGTATTCCCTGGGTCTTTCAGTTTCTCTAGCTTGAAGGGAAGATCTCTTTGGGCTCTTGAGGTAAAACGGGCAGTTACCTACTGGTTTTCTTCAATTCAGATTGAGGCTTCAGCTTTATCTGGTTTGCTAAGCAGTTACTGTTTATCCATTTACATTATAACATTTATTAATGTTTTTGATATAACTTATCTTCTTCTCTCCTTTTCATCCTTAAGGGTTTATAAGTTTTAGTGTGATTTTCAAGGATGAGGAATAAATAACAACATGCATTTACTGTCTTATGTTTAACCAAAAGTTTGTGAAATATTTTAAATCAGTATATACAAAAGATGGTGATACTTCTAGGGTGTGACATTAATACTATATTAAATATTATCAATTTATCACCATAATATATGCAAGTAAAAGAGGCCTAAAATGCTCTGGAAGCATGAAGGCCTGCCTTTCTCAGCACTCATGCTGTTTTCTCAGTAGAAGAGCTAATTCACCTGAAACCTTTACAGAGCCTCCTGCCTGAGTTCTCTAGTTGCACTTTACAGATCCTTCTGTCACAACACTTAGTACATTTTCCCTGACTATCTATTTATCTTATTCTCACAAAGCTCCAGCTCCTTGAAGGCAAATATTAAGTTTTATTCTATAAAGATGAATAAGACTTAATATTTGCCTTCAAGGAGCTGGACTTAGCACAGTGCTTGGCATATAGCAGGGGCTCCATACATGTATACTAAAGAAAAAATGTCAAATTAATGTGTTAATAATTTGTCTAAAATTCTAAGGAGATCTTAACATTTTATTCTTAAAGTAATTATTTTCTAGTCTTTTCCTCTTCTTCTCCATGCTTTCATTTCTTTTTCATATCATTCCCACCCCAGCAAGCAAGATAAACTTTTACTCATCGATTGAACTAAGTGGTACAGCTATATTTCCCTGTATTTCTATTGCTATATTTCTAAGTTGTATAGATATATTTTACTATATTTCTATTGAAGAAAGAGCTAGAAAATGTAGGTTGATCCCATTTTTTAGAGGATTCTGAATGTTGGGCTAAGGTATTTTTGCTGTATGAAGTATCCAAGAGGGCAATGTTAAAGGTTTTAAGCTAAGAAATGTAATATTTAAATCATAACTTGAGAATATTAGTGAGGCAGATGGACTAGAAAAGATGGAGATACAGGAGAGACCCATTACAAACCTACTCCTATAGCCTAGGAAGAAAAATGAGCTTCTGAGAAGAGTAAGGACAATAAGAATAGGACATAAGTTTTTAAAATATTTTCATTGCTATCTATTTATGTGTTCAATTATATACTTATTCATTGTCTGTGCCCTCCCACTAGAATGTAATCTCCCTGAGAGCAAGAGTCTTTATCTCGTTCAGCTCCAATCTTCAATATCTAGAAGTTCTTGAAGTTCAATAACTTGAAATGAAGGAGAAAATACCAAGGGCAGCCAGAGAGAAAGCTCAGGTTACCCATAAAGGGAAGCCTATCAGACTTACAGCAGATCTCTTGGCAGAAACCTTACAAGCCAGAAGAGAGTGGGGGCCAATATTCAACATCCTTAAAGAAAAGAACTTTCAACCCAGAATTTCATATCCAGCCAAACTAAGCTTCACAAGTGAAGGAAAAATAAAATCTTTTATGAACAAGCAAGTACTCAGAGATTTCATTACCACCAGGCCTGCTTTACAAGAGCTTGTGAAAGAAGCATTACACATAGAAAGGAACAACCAGTATTAGCTTTTCAAAAATATACCAAAAAGTAAAGAGCATCAACATAATGAATAATTTACATCAACAAATGGGCAAAACAGCCAGCTAACATCAAATGGCAGTAATCCTAAATTTAAATTGATGAAATCCTCCAATCAAAAGATACAGCTAAAACCTATTGGTATGCTGCATCCAGACCCACCTCACATGCAAGGATACACAAAGACTCAAAACAAAGGGATGGAGAAAGATTTACCAACCAAATGGAGAGCAAAAATAAATAAATAAAAACCAGGAGTTGCAATTCTTGCCTCTGATAAAATAGATTTTAAAGCAACAAAGATATAATGGTAAAAGGATCAATGCAACAAGAAGAGCTAATGATCCTAAATATATACGCACCCAATACAGGAACACCCAGATACATAAGACCTATAAGAGACTTAGACTCCCACACAATAATAGTGGGAGACTTCAACATCAATATTAGACAGATCAACGAGACAGAAAATTAATAAGGATATCCAGGACTTGAACTCAGATCTGGAACAAGTAAACTTAATAAATATTTATAGAACTCTCCACTTTAAATACACAAAAAATACACTCTTATCAGTACCACATCACACCTATTCACAGGTTTAAATGAAATATTGGTTGGACATTACTAAGCACAATTATTGGCATAAAAGAGGTTTTCAATACCCATTTTTAGAATAAAGCAACACTCCTGTTCTCTCTCCCTCTTCCTCTTTCTTCCTCTTCTTCATTCCTTTTTTTTTTCATTCTTCAAAAATAAATAATACAGAAATTATTTTGACTAGGTTTTCACAATACAAAAGTAGTTAACTTTATGCTCTGCCATCTTCAATTTATTTGTTCTAATAATCCTGGAGCTATTTTACTAAGAATTTTGGACAATGCTAGTAAGACATTCAAACTGGAATTCCAAAAAAATCTATTGTATAAGAAAACTTAAAAGAATTTCATGAGAAAAACTCAAAAGATATATTAACTGTTAAAAAAAAGAAAATTATATAATCCTAATATTATAAAAATATAGTTAATAATAGAGTATTGCACATTTCAAAATTGCTGAGAGTTCTAATGTTCTTATCACAAAAGAATATTAAGTATTTGAGGTGATGGATATGTTCACTAGCTCGATTTAAGTGTTCCTCATTAACATCTCTTTTTGTGCCATAAGTTTATACAGTTATAAATTGTCATTTTATAAAAAAATCATTGTTAATGTCTTAATATTTACATATAGATTTTAGTAACTGACTTTCAAATAAATAAATTTTAAAAGTACACTAAATTTATCATCTCAAGTTTGACTTAAGGCCAGCTGTATTGGCTCATGCCTGTAATTCCAGCACTTTGGGAGGCCAGGGCAAGAGGATCAATAGAGGCCAAGAGTTTGAGACCAGCCTGGGCAACATAGTGAGACCCTGTCTCTACTAAAAATGAAAAAATTAACTGAGCATGATGGCACATGCCTATAGTCCCAGGTACTTGGGAGGCTGAGGTGGGAGTACCACCTGAGCCCAAGAGTTTGGAGGTACAGTGGTCACACCACTGTGTGTGGCCTGGTTGACAGAGTGAGACCTTGCTTCTAATGTGTGTGTGTGTGTGTGTGTGTGTGCGCGTGTGTGTGTGTGTGTGTATGTTAATACATATTATTTTTCATTTCTTTTTCATCATAGGTGGATGGGAGTGCCATTACCCAAGATAGGATCTTTAGCTGAAGGGCAGGTTCAAGGGTTTAAGGGGATACTTGTGGCACTTGAGGTTTAGGACCCATTTTCATTTAAAATTAGTTTCCTAATTTTACAATGCTGGTGATAGTGTAACCATGAAAAATATTATACCTTCCTATTGAATCATTTTTTTTCATATAACCGGTGACATTTTAACATTTAACATTTTATGTTCTAAAATATATATATATATATAAATTATATAATAGGTATTATTATATGTAGATTATTTACTTACCCTTCAGCTATCGATCCTATCTTGGTTAATGGCACTACCATCCACCTATGATGAAAAAGAAATGAAAAATAATTTGTGTATATATATATATATATATATATATTTTTTTTTTTTTTTTTTTTTTTTTTTTTTTTAGAAGCAAGGTCTCATTCTTTCAGCCAGCCCAAGTGCAGTGGTGTGATCACAACTCACTGTAACCTCCAAACTCTTGGGCTCAGGTGGTACTCCCATCTCGGCCTCCCAAGTACTTGGGACTACAGGCATGTGCTATCATACTTATCATACTCAGTTAATTTTTTTTCATTTTTAGTAGAGACAGGGTCTTGTTACATTGCCCAGGCTGGTCTCAAACTCTTGGCCTCTATTGATCTTCTTGCCTTGGCCTCCCAAAGTGCTGGAATATATATATTTAGAAATTAAGTTTAACTTAAAAAAATATAAACATGGCCAGGCACAGTGGCTCATGCCTGTAATGCCAGCACCTTGGGAGGCTGAGCAGGCAGTTCACCTGAGGTCAGGAGTTCAAGACCAGCCTGGCCAACATGGTGAAACCCCATTTCTACTAAAAATACAAAAATTAGCCAGGCATGGTGGTAGGTGCCTGTAATACCAGCTACCCGAGAGGCTGAGGGAGGAGAATTGCTTGAACCTGGGAGGTGGAGGTTGAGGTAAGCCGAGATTGAGGCACTGCACTCTAGTCTGGGCTTCCTCTCAAAAAAAAAAAAAAAAAAAAAAAGGAAACATAAATGGATAACACTATGTAGGAGAATGACAAATGCACAATTCAAAGAAAGATATCTTAACACACTTCTCTCAGTAGCTGACAGAAGCTTCACCTAATGTGTCTATATAGAACTTACATATTATATTTCTTTTCAAGCACTCGTGTAATATTTAGGCTAAATGGGAAAAATAAGGCCATTATAGATGACAAAACTAACATAAGCTAGGAGAAGTAACAAAGTGAAAAACAATATGGCTGATATACGGGGGACACTGGGGATGAGAGTGGGTGTGGAAGATGAGAGTAGGGAGGGATAAGCACACTGGTCTGGGCTAAGAAGAGTCTCACAGGAGATCACAGGTTTCAAGTTGAGGTAGCAGCATCAGACTGTATTAGCAAGATTATTTTGAGGAGAATTTGAAGAATGCCATGAGTGAGAGAGGCTGAGATAAAGGAGATCAGTTGGGAAACTATTTCAGTAGTTCAGGCATGAGACAATGAGGTTCTGAACTAAATAACAGCAAAGATGAATCTGTTTTAGCCAATGTCATGGAAATAGAATTGTTAGTACAAAGGTTCCTTTTGAGTGGGGAAATATCAGGTTGGCTCCCAAGTTTCTGGGATAGATGGATGATAGTGCCATTAGCCAAGATAGGATCTTTAACTGAAGGGTAGGTTCAAGGGCATACTTGTGACACTTGAGGTCTAGAACTCATTTTCATTTAAAATTAGTGTGTAATATTAAAATGCTGGTGATAGTGCAACCATGGAAAATATACATTCCTATTAATTTTTTTCTCATATAACCAGGTAACATGGCATCTCTGACTTAGTGAGTATAAATATCTCATGAGAGACCTTTACCTGGAATTGGCAGACCTGAGCTTAAATCCTGGCTCTCCCTCATTGCTATGTGACTTTATTTATATTTTCTGTGCTAATGCATGTAATTCTGTCTTTTTGTTAAATAACTATATATACATAAAACTTCCTGGATGTAGTAGATTTTTCAATCCATTCCTTAAATTTTAATATCTGAGAACCATCCCAGTTTAGCTGCCCTCGAATATGCATGATCTGAATTAGTAAGTGTGTGTTACCTCTAGTGGGATCAATACAGTCTCACTAATATTTGATATACATCAAAATGTCTTGCTTCATATTTCACATTCTTTTCCTATTTTAAGAACTAATTTTTAAAAAGTAAAAAACTTGACAGTAATAATAGTGATGATTATGATAATGATGATGATGATAATGGTAAAGTAGGGAGCTTCTTATGGCTCAAGTTACATCACCTTGCAGATGTTATAAGCCCTATTTCATATTTGAGGAAGTTAAGGGTCCAATAAGTTAAATGACTTTTTAGAGGTTACATAGCAAGCAAAAGTTGAGAAGTAATATAATTCCAGATCTCTGATTCTCATGCTTGCATTCCTAATAATTATTGTAAAATGCTATAGGAAATTTGACCTGAATTTGATCAATCAAAAATTGTTATTTTCAAGAAGAAAAGAATAGTAATGTTCTCAACACAAAGGAACGATAAATGTTTGAGGCGATGGATGTAACAATTACCTGATTTGATTATTAGTATATTGTATAGAGACATCAAAATATCACATGTACCCCCAAATATGTACAATTATTCAATATTAATTTAAAAATTTACACATTAAAATAGCTATTTATAAAGTAATTTCCTATTTTGAAATTATGTCTACTGCCTTGAGTTTCTAAGACAACACAGCATATTTCTTATAAATCAGTCAATAATTGTGCCTCTCATGTACAGACATCAGTTGTATCTGGCCTAGGAGATAAAAACAGCACAAATTTATTTATCATATTTACTCCAATTCATATATATGATTTTTTATCTTTTAATCAATATAACCACTTAAAAAGATTTAGTAATTATGCTTTTTGCATTGTTTTGCTTTTATTCTTCAACTGGTGAACTGTGGCATTATAGAATGCTTAGGAAGTTTATCACTAGGAGATAAAATGAATTCCATGTTAATTTTCAGAACTGAAAACAAATTGGATGACTGTTTTGAAGTGTGCAATTACATATTGTTCTTACAGAAAGTCAGCAATGGCGATGTATTCTCTAAGGTGCTTGAAGAATTTGATGACTTATAATTACCACGAAAGGATAGGTTTTCCAAAATTGACCTTAGTGGATGTCATAGCTATGTTGGGTTCTGTGCCAAACAAGGGTCAACTTCTGAGAATCCAATTGCACATTTTTAATTTTGTAAAATTAAAATCATCTGCAAATTGTCCTTAGCTCTTGCCATATTCTGGGAAATGCTCCAAAAGTTCTATCAGATCATATGGTATAATTTTGCCTAGTATTAATAGTAGTAGCAATAATAATGAGAATATACAGTAGCTAACTATGTACCACGTGCCAGGAATTGTGCTCAGTGCTTTACATGAACTACTTAATTCACAAAAAGCATATCATTCTGGATATAGTTATTAGTCCCACTTTAAAAATAATGACCATAAGCCTCAGAGAAGTTAAATAACTTGCCCACGGTCACACACACAGTGTGTACCAGAGCTGGAATTTGATCACATATTCTGCTCAGCGGTTCTGTAAATGAAATTTGCAAAGTTTTAGAGAGTAATGGAGGCATACAGAATGCCCATTTGTTTCTGTTGCCTGACACCTGGGTCATCATTCATAACAGCTTGATGCACATTCACTGATTCCAAATGTCAGTTAAGAATGGCTGATGCAATGGCCCCATAGCACTCACATTTGTTGGAAAATTCCATGTTGAGACATACACATACACACACGCACACACACACACACACACACACACACTATATATATATATATAACAACATTTGCTTAAGCTTCCAATATTGGCCTCTTTGGTCATAGTACATTAGTTTGAGTGTTGGGAGTCGGTATGCCTGAGGTGGGAAGATGATGATGTACTTCCTGTAGGTATGAAGAAATAAAGCAAGGCCATTGAACTGTCATTTGTTGTTCTTCCTACTCAGGCTATTAAAAAAGAAACTAAGGTCAATTAACTGGGAAGCTTAACCTCTTTTAGCTTGCCATTCTTTGTATAGGCTTTTAGCCTTTTAAATAAATCATTTTTTTTCTCTTCTCTTCCTCCCAACCCCCTATCCATTTTGAACACGTTCTTGGATTTCTCATACTAGGCCTAAGGAGCAGACTGCTTATATTCAAGAATGATTTGGAGGGGATAAAGTGTGCAAGATTTTGAATTCTTGCCATAAGTCCCTGGCAGACAGCCAGGCAGCCTCAGAGGAATAAGGCTAATGAAGGGAGGGTAAAGAAGATCCGGGAGTGCGGCTGGTAATGCAGTATTCATTTAATTGGGAGCAGGTACCGGTGGAAACTTCTCCATTTTAATTGGAAAAAGGGAAGGGGATTGTTAAGGAAGAAGGAAAAAAGAATGCATAAAGTTTTCAAGCCGAGGAGCCAAAGGCAGCCCTGTCTATGCCAGAGAAAGAACTCAATTTAGGGCAATTTGCTCTGCAAGCTGGGCTGCAGCCTCCCCTGGGAATAGGGATGAGGAAGAAAATGAAACCAAAAGAGAACTTGATAAAATCACCTAGCACAGACAATCTCAGTAGAATAGGTTTTACTGAGTTAAATCTGCCCCAATCAATATGATTCTTTTCATATAAGTTACAAATAAAAAGCCACAAGATTACAATAAAAATTGAGACTCGAGCGCTGCTGATGTTGCACCTGGGAGTCTTAAGAACTTGTTATGGAATATATGTTTTTGCAACTATAATGTTTGTTTTTCTTTTCACCCTGGTCATGTGAATCAACTATTTGCTTTCCTTCCCTATCCTTTTAGTTTTATATATTGTTTTTAAAACCCAACAGAGGCAACTCTTTCTGCTTAATTTCTCTTGCACTAGAGGTTGGAGATCGGTGGTTTCATTTTGTTTTCCGATGTGTTGAATCTAACATAGATCTGATTTCTCATACTCATAATAAGAGAAGATATTTCTTCTTATTGTATATTTGTGACATAAGGAATTATAAATGTTAATATATGAGGAAAGCAATAAAAGGCAAGATTTCATGTAAGAAGGGAAAGCAATGCTTTTGAGGCATATAAGAAACTATTAAAATAGAACATTCTATAATTTATATATAATAATTATTAATAATCTTTGAGTGTACTGGAGAAATATGAGTTTTGAGCAGCCAATGGTTTCAATGTGATAATTTTTCTTCGATCTTTAATGAATAAGGAGGCAAAAGACTAAAAAAAATATTTTAGTTTTTCTTCCAGTGTGGTTGACTAATTGACAAAGAACTTGGAGACAGAGACTTTATTTTAGTTCATAAAAGTACATCTTAAAGATTAATACAAAAGACTTATTTAGATCTCAGCTTTCCTGGCACTTTTTGTTTTATTATTAAATTTCGTTAAAATAATGCAAAATAGAAAGTAAGCAGATCATGGTGCCTTGTGGTAGATCTCACTTTCAGTCTGGTTGGTTATATATTCACTGTTTGTAAACCAAAAAGAAGAGGACTATGAACGTTTTATGTCTTTGATGACTATCCTTATGGGTTGAGGAAATTTTTGCTATTACATGCTGGCCGACTGTGGCTTGCTTATTTGACTTTATCTCAGTTACAGGGAAGTTCGGATCAGAACTGAAAATAGACTTTTTTGGATAGTGGAAAAAAAGTAACATTTCAAATATGATGAGATGTTACTCCAAATATTCCATCTCATTTTTTTTAATACCATGCTAGATAAATGAGTCAATTTATCCACCAAAAATACTTATAGAGGACCTCTCCATGTTATAAGCACTGTAGAAAATGCAAAGATGAGAATAACATAAAACATGTCATCAAGAAAATGTACTTTATAAATGGGAAGGCCAGAAATAAAATACAAAGGCCAACTACAAAATTAGACAATAGAGAAAAAGATGTTCCCAACAATATGTAATTGATAGAGTATCAAACCATGTATATATTTTAAGTTTGCAGTGCTAATATCTGACTATGTGTCATATTTTGGGACAGAGGGTAGATCAAAGTGGTTTGTTGAAGGCTTGGAAGTGTTCATGGAACTGATGGTACTTGACTTGCTTTGTATTTAGAAGAGCAGGAGAGGATGCAGGGGACTGTACAAAGTTCAAGAAATGATATGCTTTAATCAAGGTAAGAAACTGGGAGAAGAGAGGAAGTGGCAAATATATTTAGGTTATATGAGATTCTTATAGAGAACTATAGGTAATTCATTGAGGTCACATTTTAAAAGGTTGTGATCATAATGTTTTATTTATCCTATATCTAACGATTTTTGATGAAAAATTTACAAAAAGGATAAAATGCTCTTTTAGGGAGACTGACCCAGTGGTAGGATGTGGTATAGATTAATGGGATGGGGACCTAACATTTGCTCATAGTCTCATTTATTTTCTCCCACATGACTAAATATTCCTGTTCTCCTGTATTTTTCTCCATGGATGGAGTCTCCATTCATAGAACTGCTTTGCAGAGCTTCACCTCCTGCCTTTGTTGACAGGGGCCTTCCTCTCTTTCCTGGGTGTGGGTAGCAGTGTCCACAAGGCTGCCAGCCCTGATTGTCACAGAAGTGCAGGGTGTGAGGAAACAGCAGGGAGAAAGGCTCTTTCCTCAGCTCAGAATTGCACTTGTGCCAAGAATTACCCAAAGACTCTCATGAAAATATTTCAATATCTCAGCCTTTCTAAGAATCACAGGAAATCTCTCATAAGACAGTTCTGTCACTTTTTCACCTTTACCTCTGGAACCTTGAATACATCAGGCAGGGAATGATGCCATCACCTTCATTATTCTTGTCTCCTCTAATTTGATGGCTTCTGGTCCCGACTAAACTTGTCTTTTCCTTAATTGTAAAACAACAGTTCACAAAAATCAATGGGGCTGGTGTGCATTTAATATGAGTGAGTGGAAGAAGGGGTCTTCTCTACAGCTCAGCCACCCACCCAAATGCTGGTTTGATTCTGATTCTGTAATCTGCTATTTGCAGTTAAGCCTCTGGAAAAGTAGCAACTTAGGGAGTCTTCCTTCATCTCACTCCCACTGTTCCTGTCCCTTTATACACCTTTTCCCACTGGAGCATATTTAAAAGAGATGCAAATGCTTAAAATATATTTGAGGATATAAGGGGTTTTTCAACTGCTGGCCCTTTTTGTAGGCTTATTGACTGTTAGCTTGTTTTTGTTATTTATAAAGGAAAATAATACTGAGAGTCTTTCTGCCATGACAATTTCTGAAATGTGCCAAATAGATTACTACCTGCCTTATTCATCTATAAGATGACTCTGTTCTGATAACTTCGGCATAATTCTGTAAAAAGGGAAGCTACCTGTTTAGACTTGTTCGGAAGTTTCTAACAATTACCAATTCAAATGTATTGGGATTGAATATATTGCTTAGAAAATAAGAGGTAAAATCACTTCTAGTTGTATATTTTTGGAATGATAACACTGTTTTATAGCATTTTAATTTCTGTAGCACCAGTGTAACAACTGAACAACTATTAGGGAAAGCATTAATTAAAAACTGTTTGTGGATCAATTATGGATGAGAATTTCTTATTAGTTTTCATATGGCCTTGTACCTTTTTGAGAACTGTCATTTTGTACAAATTTTAATTGAAGATGTATCTCTGGTTCCTTACAACTTATGAAATTGAGTATATTCTCTCTTGCAGAGAGAACTACATTAATATAGAAGGAACCAAATTCAATTGTCAAAAACAAGTTAAACCATTGATTTTATTAGACAATACCAGACTTCGGTTCAACTAACATTTATGGATCCCCTATCCTA
The DNA here is from genome assembly GCF_049354715.1 of Callithrix jacchus. Taxonomy (NCBI): domain Eukaryota; kingdom Metazoa; phylum Chordata; class Mammalia; order Primates; family Cebidae; genus Callithrix; species Callithrix jacchus. Next base: position 103,622,084 of record NC_133505.1, read on the forward strand.
GCCAGGCATTTTGCTATTAAATGATATCACCTATTTAACTTATGATTCTTCAAAGGGAGGAATGACATAGGTATTCATATTCACATTTTACAGATGAGAAATGTGAAATCTGAACAAGTTAGATGTTGGTGACTCCATGTCTAGTGAGTAATAGAGGTGGGATTTGAAGCTAGAGTTCCTGATGCCAATGTGGAAGTTAAATAGTGATTTCGCTATTATTGTATTTATGACCTCAGTTTAACTCATCTACCTCAAAATCTGCAAAACGTTTCTCTAACTATTAAGAGAGTCAACATTCTTGTGATTATTATACCTATTTGGTGTATGCGGGCAAAATATGAGAAAATTACATTATTCTTTCTGATAGGAATATTCTCTTAAGTAAACAAAAAACATATGCTTTCTTTTTAATTATTACTTTTAGGTAATAAAAGGTAATTAAATAACCTGATTACAATTTTATTATGTCTTAAACTTTGTGCTGCTTAAAATAGTAACTTTATAGTCTTAGCTTTGTGCTGCTTAAAATAGTAACTTTGAAACTCTTAAAAATAAATATATTTTGTTCATTCACGCTAAATTATTATTTTTTATTTTCCAAGTTTTTACTTTAAAAGATTTCAAACCTATCAGTAAACTAAAAATGTATATAAATGAACACTCATATGCCTCATCTAAGTACACCAGTTGTTACCAGTTACCTTCCTTTGCAATCTCTCTCTCTCTCTCTCTCTCTCTCTCTTTCTCTGTGTCCTTCTCACATGTAGAGATATATTTACTGAACCATTTAGAAATCGGTTGCAGACATCATGACAATTCACACCGAAATACTTCAACATCTATTTCCTCAAGACAAGGACATTCTTCTTCTAACCTTAATGCCATTATTACACTAAAAAATATAAACTATAGATGTAAGAAAAATACCTGATATCAGACCATATTAAAATGTTTCCATTATGCAATTAATATTTCTTATAGTTGTTTCACTTTTCAACTGATGATTCAATCAAGGATTATTCAATGCCCTTAGTTGTCTTGTCTTTAATGTAGAATAGTCCCTCTCTTGTCTCATGAATTTGAAATTTTGAAAATTCCAGGCCAGTGTTTTTTTTCCCACAATGTCCCACTGAACCACTGACTATTTCTGTATTTTTAGAATCAGTTTAAATACTTTTTGTTAAGAATAATAAACAGATGATCTTGTGTCCTTCTCACTGTATCACATTAATAATATTGATTTGTCTTCTTATTTATTTATTTTTTATTTGAACAAGATGATGTCTCTGAGATTCTTTCATTGTAAAAGGTAACCTTTTTTCTTGCAGTTGATAGATAACTGTAGTTAATGCTTCAAGATTGTATAAAAATCTTGCTCTCAAAAAATACATTTGATTTTTTTAACATTCATGATAATCAACTTTTGTTTTTGCAAATGATGATTTTTTAATTTATATCTTTGCTTTATATTTACTAATGAACTTTCTTTAAGGAAGAACTTTCTCTTTCCCATTTTTTTATTTTTAAAAATTTTATTATGAATATAAGAATTTCTAAAATATTTGATGTGTTATCATCCATTGCCATCATTATTTTTTTGAATGCTCAATTATTCCAAATATGTAAATTAGAAACCTCTTCAAGTTGACCTCTGTGCGTTTGATATAGCCTTATCAATCTTTGAGCATTTTCTTTGCTTTCTGTTTCAGCAATATGTTACAAACCTACCTTGTACTTACCCTGCCTAAGAGCTGGAACCAACCATTTCTCCAAGGAGCTCTGGTTTCTTATAGTGGGGAATTGTATTTAGAAACCAAGATTCAGGTTCATCATATGCTTATTCAGGCAGTCTATGTATGCAGTGTATATATATCTCTTATACTGAAAGCTACATTGCAGGGTTCTTTCACACTTTTCTCTAGTCTATGTTTGGATTTTATTTTTCCCACAGTGAAGATCCTGACTTAACATAAATATATTTATTCATTTAGTGTATTTTACAGGACCCACAAAATATTTTCAGAATTACTGCACCAATACCACAACCAACAGCAAACTTGCTAAGGAAACTTAAAGTGTCTTAAAATTCATTTTGTCTTTGAAATGTATTCACTAGGGGTTTATAATCACATACTATGTTCAAAAATTTCTTAAATTATGTGTGTCCATGAGTGTGTATGGACACGTTATAAATTTGCTATAGCTAAATTTGTTTCTATTTGTATTCAATTTTAGTGTCTTTTTGGATTCTTGATTTAATTTAATTTCTAAATTTATGTAAAGAAGTGATATGCTTTCATATCAAATGCTATATATGTGCGTATATGTGTATATATATATATACGCACATATATATGTATATATATATACATATACTCACATATATATGTGGATGAATCAGAAAAGTTAGATTCTTTTTCCTTTCTATTCTACTTTGTTCTCACTTTTCATTTATAGGTAACAATTTGCATTAGTTTTTGTTTTATTTTTTCTGTGTGTATTTTGCAAATACATACACAAATGTATTAAGCAATACAAACACAAACAAACACACTTAATGTGTATCTTCTTCATTCTCTTCATTCTTACACAATAGGTTATAATATATATTTTTACATTTAACACTATATCCTGGGAATCACTCCTAACCACTTTATTGACATCTTCTTTAGTCTTTTTGTATAGCTGCAAAGTACCCATTTTTGGATGTACAGTAACATATAACAATCTATTGCCTGCTACTGCAGAGAATTTAAGTTGTTTTTCAATATTTTACTGTTATAATTAATGTTTTAATGAATACACTGATACACTTATACATATGTTTTGTAGTTGTGAAAATATATAATCAGATTAAATTTTTAGAAGCGGAACTGTTGGATCAAAGGATATGTTTCATTTTTCTAGCTTTTGCTAAATTCCTCTCCATAGGATGGCATAATGTTATGTTCTGACCAACAATGTATGAGGATATGTTTCTTCACAAACTCACCAGCAGGGTGTATTGTGAAGCTTTGGATTTGTGTCAACCTGGTAAGTGAGAAGTGGTCAGTCAGTGTAGTTTTAATTTCTGTTTTTCTAAATTAAGTGATTGGAAGCATCTTACATGTATTTTAGAACCATTTGTATAGTTTTTTCTGTGGAACATATGCTCATGTCTCTCTCATTTTTTAGAGTTCTTAATATTTTTGGAATATTAACCTTTTATCTGCAATATATGTTGCAAAATATTTTCTCACATTTTGTCATCTTTCTTTTCATTTTGCTTATGGTGTTTTTTCTGCAAAAGGTTATTTTAAAATATTTTATGTAGTTTAATTTATCTTGTATTGTTTCTGGATTTTGGATCCATGGTAGAAAGGCTTCCCCCATGTCGAGGTTAAAAAGGAATTAATCTATGTCCTTCTCTATTATGTATATGATTTCATTTTTTATATTTAGATATCTGATCTATTTTTAGTTTATTTTGATATGTTTGTGGTATAGATCTGATGTCACATTTTCCCAAAAGGAGTGATTGGAAATGGTCCATATGTGTGTGTGTGTGTGTGTGTGTGTGTGTGTGTATAATTTACATGTATACTGGGCTTTCTCATTGGTTCTGTTTATACTTTCATAACATTGTGCCTTGATTATAAATCTTAGTATCTCTTTGGGCACTCTATTGCCCCTTTTGAAGGATTGTTCTAGTTTTTCTACCATAATTACTTTCCTGAAAATTTTAGAATCAACTTATCTGGTTTCAAACATATTGTTCTTAGTATTTTTACAGAATCACATTGTTTCTATATTAATATGGTGAGAGTTAACATCTTCGTAGTGTTGACTCAGACCATCTAAGAACAGATAGATTTCCCTTTGTTCAAGTTCACTTTTCATCCAGAGTATTTTAAAGTTTTTCTTTAAAAGGATTTTTCACATCACTTGTAAAGTTTAATTCTAAGTACCTTTTTTTTGGTGGCCATGATGAATAGTGTTTCTCTTACATTGTACCTTCAATTGATGATTTGTATATATAGAGTACATTAATTTGTATATAGTATTTGTCTTTCTACTGTTCTAAATTTTATTTTGATTTCAGTTTAGTCATTAAATCCTCTTGAGTTTTATGTGTATACTATCTTGTCATCTTCAAATAGGATGTTTTATTCTTCTTTTATGTTCTTATGTCTCTATTTCCTCTTATCTAATTTCATTGATTAATATGTCAAATGCAGGACTGTAATTGGAGACAGTGAGCATTTTGCCTTCTAACCATAAAGGAATGCCTTTAGTGTTTACTAAAGACAAGTCAAGTAGGTCAGATACTGGCTTTAGGATACACAAAACAAATACACACACACACACACACACACACACACACACCTATTTCATTTAAAATGGATGCTGAAATATGTTGAATCTCCTTTCAAAGTTTCAACATTTATGGAATTAATCATGTGATTTTTTTCTTATATTTATTAATATGGTGAAGTACACTGATGCACTGATGGATTTCCAAATATTAAGCTGCCATTGCATTCTTGGTAGAAATACCATTTGACCATGATGTATTTTTTTTGTATATACTATTGAACTCTGTTTCCTAATATTTTGATTAGAATTTTGAAGAAATATTAATAAATGTTATTTTTTAAAGCTTTTATTACTAGATTTAGGTATCAAGGTTTTTTGTGTACTCTCATAAAAAACACAACAGAATTTGGAAGTTTTTATTTTTTTCCCTTATGCTCTGGAATAATTTAACAGCACTGGACTTTTATTTTCATTGTTGGAGGTTTCTGGAATTCCCCTTTGAAAACATCTGGAGTTGGTGATCTGTATGTGGGTTAATAATTACTAATTCTCTCTATTTCTGCTTGGAAGTTGGTTTGTTTACACTTTCAGTTTCTATTGAGATCTGTTTGGTAAAAATAGTTTCTTTAGAATTAGTCATTTCATCTAGATTTTCAAGTTTATTTGTTGTGCAAAGTAAAAGGTAAAATTACATGATTTTGAAATTTGCTCTTATTTTAATGTTTATTTTGTTTCCTATAGCTTATTATTTCATGTATTTTTCCTTTAACGATTAGTAAATGATTTGTTTTGTTTTTTAATTAAATTACTGAATTTCTACTATTTTGTGTTTTCTAACTTTATTAGTATCTGCTTTTATTTTATTTTGTTCCCTTTTGCTTAGGTTTACATTTTATTGTTTTCTGGCTATTCGAATTGGGAATTTAGCTCATATATTTTCTGCTTATTAGTGATTTAATATAATGCCATAAATCCTGATATGTAGCTTTTAAATAAAGTGTTATTTTTAAAAAATCTGCAATTTTATTTTGGTCTTTTTCCTTTTGCTCAATAATTACTTAATAGAGATTTTAAAATTCAATTTGCAATAACCTTAAAATATTGTTATAACTGTAAAATGTTATCATATTGTGGTCATGTTCACATCATTTTCTCTTATAGAAATTGTTAAGATTTTTATAATAGTTTATTATACAGGAATACTTCACTTTATTGTGCCCTGCTCTGTTATGCTTCACAGATATTACTTGTTTTACAAATTGATGATTTGTGGCAACCCTGCATTGAAGAAGTCTATTGGTACCATATTTCAACATGTTCCCATTTCCTATCTCTGTGTTACATTTTGGTAATTCTCAAAATATTTTAAATTTATTATTATTATTGTATCTGGTCAGTGATCTTTCTAACACTATTGTACTATAATTATTTTGGGGTACCATGAGCCTTGCCTACATAAAATGGCAAACTTAACTGGTAAATGTACATTTTCTGACTGCCCCACCAACCAGCTGTTCTCCCATAGCTCTCCCTCTCCTTTAACTTCCCTATTTCCTGAGACACAACAATATTGAAATTAAGCCAATTAATAACACTATGATAACAATAAAGCTAGTACTGATTACGCTTAGTGGAAAAAGAATGTTGAAATTCATGAAAGGAGAAAACAGGCCTCTTGTACCAAACAGTTAGCTAAGTTGAGAATGGAAAGTAAAAATTTTTGAAGGAAATTAAAAGTGCTATTTCAGTGAATGCATGAATGTCAAGAAAGCACAACAGCCTTATTGCTTATAATGGAGAAAGTTTTAGTGGTCTGAAAAGAAGATCAAACTAGCCACAACATTCTCTAAGAGCCAAGGCCTAATCCAGCAATGGTACTAATTCTCTTTATATCTATGAAGGCAGGGAGAAGTGAAGAAGCTGCAGAAAAACCTGGAAGCTAACAGAAGTTTATTAGGTTTAAGGAAAGAAGCTGTATCCACAACATAAAAATTTAAGGTGAATCGACAACTATTGAGTTGAATTCAATTTAAGTCACCAACTGCATTAGCAAGTGCTGATGTAGGAGCTACAGCAAGTTATCCAGAAGATTTAGCTAAGATAATTGATGAAGATGAACTAAACAACATATTTTTAGCATAGGCAAACAGCCTTTTATTGGAAGAAGATGCCCTCTAGGACTTTCATAATTATAGAATATAGAGGAAAAGTTAATGTTGAGTTCAATGCTTTGAAGGACAGGCTGACTCTCTTGTTAAGGGCTAATGCAGCTGGTGATTTCAGTTGAATTCAGTGCTCATTTACCATTCTGAAAAGTCCTAGGGCCCTTAAAAATTATGCTGAATTTACTCTGCTTTTGCCCTGTAAATGGAATAACAAAGCCTGGATGATGGCGCATCTGTTTACAATGTGGTTTACTGAATATTTTAGGTCCACTGTTGAGATCTACTTCTCAGACTCCTTTCAGAATGTACTGCACATTGACATAGTCACCAAAGAGCTCTTATGGAGATGTACAAGAAGGCTCATGTTGCTTTCCTGTCTGCTGACACAACATCCATTATGCAGCTCATGGATCAAGGAATAATTTTGACTTTCAAGTATTATTACTTAAGAAATATATTTTATGAAGCTATAGCTTCCATAAATATTGACTTGATGTATTTGGACAATGTACATTGAATATCTTTTGGTAATTCTAGATGTCATTAAGAATATTAATAATTTACAAAAGGAAGTCAGAAATTAACGGGCTTTTGTAAGAAGTTTACTCAGACTCTCATGGATGACTTTGAAGAGTTCAAGACTTCAGGGAGGAAGTAACTGTAGAATTAGTGGAAATAGCAAGAGGACAAGAGAAGTGGAGTCTGAAGATGTGATTGAATTGTTGCAATCTCATAATAAAACTTTAATAGATGAGAAGTTGCTTTTTATACGGAATCAAAGAAGTATTTCTGATGCTGTGAATACAGTTGAAATGACAACAAAAGATTTAGAATACTTCATAAACTTAGTTTATAAAGCAATAGTAGGGTTTGAGACAATTGACTTGAATTTTGAATGAAATTGTGCTGTGAGTACAATGCTATCAAACAGTATTGCAAGCTGTGGAGATCTCTTTTTTAAAACGAAGAATCACTTGATGAGGCATACTTTACTGGTGTCCTATTTTAAGGTACTTCTACAGTCATCCTAACCTTCAGGAACCACCACTCTGATTAGTCAGCAGCCATCAATATTGAAGCAAGATCCTCCACAGCAAAAAGATTATACCTTGCTCAAGACTCAGATAACAGTTAGCATTTTTAAACAATAAAGTATTTAAAAATTAAGGTATGTACATTAAGTTTTTTAGACATAATTCTATTACACATTTAATAGACTACAGGCTAGTGTACACATAACTTTTATGTGCACTTGGAAACCAAAAAACTGTGTAGTCACAATTCCTTTATTGCAATATTTACTTTATTGTGGTGGTCTGGAACCAGACTTGCCATATTGCTGAGGTATGCCTGTATGTTCAGTTTTTATAAATGTTCCTGTGTGCCTCAGAATAAGGAAAATGTTTCTTTTTTGAGATGTTAAGTTAAACATATCTCTATCTATCTATCATCTATCTATCTATCTATCTATCTATCTATCTATCTATCTATTATTTTTCATCTTATTGATGCTGTCATTTAGTTTTTTTCCCCACCTATCTGGTAGAGAGTGTGAGTTAAAATTTCCTTTAAATAATATGTTTCTGCCTACTGGTGCTAGCATCAACTGTAATTCTTATTATTCAATATGTTACTTGTTGCATAGAAACTGATAGCTCATATCTTCATTGTCCAATTTTGATTTTTGTTATAAAGTTGTCATTTTAAAAATCTTTATTAATGCTTTCTGGTCTAGATTGTACCTTAATTTCAATTATCTCAACTACTCCTTCATATTTTTTTGTAATTTGCTGGTATGCTCTTACCCATCCTTTTATTTTCATCCTTTCTGAATTAGTTGGTTTTAGATGTATCTCTTGCATACAGTGTAACACTGACTTTTATTTTGTTAGGCAGCCTAAAATCTTATTTTTAAAATAAATATGTTAAGACCACTTACACTTACCAATATGACTGATACTGTTTGTCTCAACTATTATTTTATATTACCTATATGGTTAACTTTATTAAGTTACTACCTATATGGTTAATAAAGTTAATAAAGTTATTAACCATATAGGTAGTTAATTATACTACCTATATGGTTAATTATACTACCTATATGGTTAATAACTTTATTAATCATATAGGTAGTATAAAATAATAGTTGAGATAAACAGTATCAGTCATATATAACCATATGGTTATATATTTTATGATATATTTCTTTCAAGTTTCTATGATACATATTTAGGCTCCTACCATTGTTTTTCAGCTTTAATTACATATCCTTTTATTCTCTTCTTTTTTTAATGTAGGGATTAATACATTCATTTGGTTTCCCTTTTCTGTATTCCTTTTTCTCTATTTAGTTTCATTATTTATATCTGTCAGAACACATAAACATTTACATTATTATACATTTGTCCCAAGATTTTGCTTTATTTAGTTTTTCATCTTGGATTTACAATTAAAAATATTAAATAACGATTATCAGTTATTCTATGCCATTTTTACAGATATCTTCATGTTGAATGAAGCTTCTGCTACAGTAGATTTCCATAATATTCTGTGAGATCTTGCACACTTAAAACTATTTTTATATCGACTTTAAATTTGAAGAACAGCTTACTTTAGTTCCCTAAATATCTTGAAATTAACATTCTGCTGTTGTCTTCCTTTGTATTTTGTTGAGAGACTCTTTTTCTAATCTCCTATTCTTTAATTGCATACTTCTTGATCTTTTTGTCAGGAAACTCTAAAGAGTTGTTTTCTTTATTTTTAAATTCTAATAGTTTTTTTAGTCTATGTCCAAATTGGCCATTCTGGATCAACTTTTCTAAGTACATGAACTCTTTCAAAATACAGATTTATGTCTTCTTTAACCTCTGGAATGTTTTCTCAGATTATCTTTTTAAATATTAGTTTTATTCTGTTGGCGTGGTTTTTTAGACATGGATTTCAATTATATGTGTATTGGACAGTCTCATTTTATCTTCTATATTTCTCACTTTTTGCCTCTTAATTTCATTTTCATTCTCTTAGTCATTTTTATTCATTCCCTAAATACTTCTTATTACTTATTCTTAGTCAAATATATTCTACCTTAATTATGTTTTAATTTTGTCTTTATTTCTGAGATTACTTTTCTGGTTTGAAGGTTGTTTAAAAATCTGAAAATGCTTTTAAGGATATTTGTTCCCGATGACAGTGTTAGGTTACAAGTTTTCTGTGCATTACATTGTGTTAGGGAGAAATTTGATTGACTGGAACAGTTTTGTTCTCACTTTTATTTTGTTCTTACGGTAACCTTGACTGCTTTTCCTGACATTTCTATTGACTCATAATTTTTTGTTTACTTTACTTGATTAGTAATAAACATTTAAGCATGAAATGGGAATATGGGTAGTTTATTAGATTTATTAGCTCATGTGTATTCTCTTCAATTAATATTGTGAAGTGCCACTTATTTAAGAGGTTGCAATTGGTGGGGGTTGTTTTATGTCTATTAATTTATGATTTTTTAAAAGTTTTTTGGGGAGCTCTAAATTTCTACTACTTGTTTCTGTCTTTACTATTACCACAGAGCCATTAAGCAACACCTTCACTTCCCATAACTGCCATCTTTAATCATATGCATCTTCAGCAGCCAGGAATTCTAACAGCTTCAAATAGAAGATTATTATAAATTCAATAATGTTTTTGTGGTATGATCATGAATAAAGTGAATTTGAATAAAGGGAATCTTAGGCCTTGGACTCATGGCTGGTAACTGGATTGCTGTTGATGTCCCTTCTAGATTTTCTCTGATCTCCTTTACCAGGTCTGTACATATTTTGCCTCTGCTAGGGTCAGTGAGTGTTACCAATCTAGAGCTAATGTAATTTAATCTTTTAGCCTGGCTGTTTCCTAACCAGGATGTGGTATGAATTTGAACAGCAGATTTTTTATTGATCAGGCCTAAGACTACACATTTTCAGGGGAGATTATTATTTATTATCTATTCTAAAACTCTAATTCCTTGCATTAATTTTGCTTCAAAGTCAGCACTGCTGTTTGATATTAAGGTCACCCTTTGGTTATTTCAGTTTACTTTTCATTTTTTCTTGGTAACTAAGGATTTTCTCTAATTATTTGTGAGCTTATTAATGCATTGTAGAATAGTATTGGTTGTAATATGTCCAGCATGTGGATACTTTGCAGTAATAGAATTTTACAGAATGCAACTGAAGTATAACTCTGACTTTCAGATTTTTACTTCTAATTATGTTTACTTACTGGTCTTTTGAAGCATGTCTTCAAGATTTTTTTTTTTTTTTAGTGTTACATGGAATTTGTTTCCTACTCTGTGAGTATTTAGTATGCTTGGACACGTAAAATATAATATGGTACAATATTGAATTGTTGGATCACCCTATTTTCATCTCATAAATCTACATTTGTTCCAGTTCCTTCTGTTGTTTAATGCTATGAAGAAGAAGTCTGAGGCCCGCCTAATTTTTTTGTTTGTTTGATTAATTGTAGTTAATTTTTTGTTGTTTTGCCAATAGTTTACAAGAGTTCTAACATTATTATTTTTATAATTCAGTTATTACCAAGATGTGCATTTGTCATCATGCCTCTTAAATTCTATTCTAAGAAACACATTTTTTTTGTGCGTGTGTGTGGGGGGGGTGAGAGATTGAATTTGGGTATTGTGAGGAATAAAACGGGTTCTCCTGTTTAATTCATTGGGAAATTCTTCGTTCTGTTCAAAAGGTGTACACTTTGGAAGCAGAACAACAAATTTCCCAGTTTTGTTTTGGTGGTATAGTTTCTGGGTCTCTAAGTCGGCATAGGCACTAGGAATAAAATGAACTTCATATTTTTTTTTCCAGGCTAGTACCTATTTATAAGGTGTAGCTTTGGCATTCCTTGATGCGATCTTAGTGTCAGCTTTAGTTTGGGTTTAGTTTTATATTTTCGATTTCATATGTGTGCTTTAATCATACTTTATAAGAGGCTGCTTAGAAGGTGCTGGCAAGAAAACATCTTAAATTTTAGTCCCTTTACATTTTAATCACATGTAATTTGTTATTAAGATTATGCTTAAATTTTCACTTAAGATTACTTTATGCATATATACTATATAATAGCTTTAAATATTTTAAACTCATGTGTCCTTATCACAATTTGCCACTTCTGTCTTGGTCACTGACCTTTTCTGAATTATTTGTTTTGTTATTTCATTTGAAAAATGTGATGTTTCATCAGTAACAAGAATTCTAGTTGGATAAAAATATTTTTACATTATAAGAAATTATCTGGAATGTAGTTTGAACAAGAACTACAATTATAATAGTAAAGTTTTGGCTATTTTTCTGTGTTATTTTCCCATTTTTTGATGGAATAATTGGTAAAGACTTATCTCTAAACTGTGGCTAAAAAGTGTCATATAGTGAAATTTAAAATTGTATCTAAAAAATACTTTTAAAATGTTATCTTAAAAAGTAGATAATAAGAAAGCATCAACTTAGTCATACATTAGGAAACTAATCAAAGGCCAGATTTCCTTCATAAACAATAAGCTTTAATTTCAAGAACTACCAACAAAATGTTTTAACAAATGAACCAATATCGATATAAGCTAGATTATATAAACATATAAGTAAAAATTAGCCATGAAAACTCTAACACTAGCTAGCTTAAGTGTGGTTCTCTGAAATATTATGCTTTTTGAGTTTCCAAATATCAGGTTTAACAGTACCCTCTCTAGTAAAGATCTCATTGTGGGTGTCAGGCTTTGACTGCCTAATACAATGTATTTAAGAAAAGCAATCAGGAAATGAAATGGGTTATTTCCCTATACTCTTTTGCAGTCCATTTGGTTTCCTGTAATTGGGATCAAATTTTCCATCTGCCTTGGTCCTCTGTTAATGATTTCAGCTAAAACCACAACATTTCCCCTCTTTGAGTTTCTGCTACTATAAACCTTGATTAAATGTCAGGTTTTTGTTTTCACTGTTGTACTTTTTTTTTCCTATTTACATTTTTGACAGCCTTCCCTCTCAACTGAATACAGTTATCACGTCTTTATTCTAATCTTCTCCCAAGCTGCCTATATTATCACCCCTGTGTTTGAGAACTCAGATTCTTACCCTTTAATCCACTAATTGGCTTTTTACCCCATCTTACCTTGCCTCCTCTTTATGCGTCTGACCCTTCTTTCTACCATACAACCTGCTCACCAGGCTTGCGGTCCTGCCTGATCTTCTTACCTTGTGCCCTCCTTCTTCACCCAGAGGACTTTATTAATATTTTAGCCTCCACTCTCCCAAAAGTTTTTGTGAATATGGCATCCATTATAATATTTTTTGAGAACAAATAGCACATTTTCAAAGAAGATTTAAAAAAAAAGAAATTTATTTTTTGAAGTCAGTTTTTGTTGATTAAGTATATGCATTGGTTTCAACAGCTGGGAAAATGTATGCAATTAACAAACATTTATTTTATCCTATTCATTTATATTTTCCCTTTGGTGAGAAAAGAGTATATGCCTATTATTCATTCAATGAGTGCTTTTCTCTTTAAATATGAATTTAGTCAAAATATTATTTTAGGATATTAAAATTTATGCTTACTTTTTAGTGAGTTTGAACATGTGGCAAAATCGAAATGTATGAAAATAAGCCAAGGCAACATTTCTCATATAAGTTTATACAGCTATAGTGATTGGTGAGTCTGTCAAGTTTTTCTAATATCCCATTAATATATTCTATTTAGTAGGATTATATTTAAAAAATGACAAATTATAGAAGAATATGTTAGTATATACACAAGTTACTAAATTCAACCACAACTACAAATCTCAAATGAATCAAGAAGTTTGAAATCTGTATTATTTTCTATGGAAACTTGAAAATAATATTTTCTTTTTCTTCAACATGATCTTGCTTTTTGTCACATGCATAGAATAAAATAGGCCTGGTTTTTACTATCAATTTATAATTTAGACAGGCTGATTTTATTAATTGAAGGTAATTTTCAAATATTTGACTTGGTAAGAAACATGTCACCAAGCAACTAACTCACCGGGAAGAATCATAAGGATTTAAGACTGACAAGGATTTCTAAGAATTACGTACTGTATCACATAATAGTAAAATTCTGGCAAAGGGGAATAAAAGCATAGAGTATACTGTCCAAGGTGAAGGAAAAAGTGTCAGGATGAAGACCTATTATCATACAGCTGGCCAGGGAGTTGGTGGGTAAATTAGCATAGAAGAAGATAAAACAAGACCCTACCAAATGCATTTAACATATTTCTGTTCCCTGAATCAGATATTTAGGGTGACTGCACCAAGCAGGACTGGAGAAGTCAAACTGGCACAGATTTACAGAAAGGAGCAAACGAACAATTTTCTGTAAGACACTAAACCTTACATTATAATCAGTAGACTGAGAATATAATTTACCAGTAGATTTAAGGAAAAATAAATACAAGAAAATAGATTTGGTTTTGCAGATGTCACCATTACATATAGTACTTTTCCCCAAAACATACCTAAAAGTTCAAGTCTACCTAAAAACTGCAGATTAGTAACCACAATATAAACAAATTACATGTAATTTCATCAATGTAAATTCCTTGAAGTTTGTTTATTTGTTTTTTTAAATGAGACTCTAAACATTGCCTTGTGAGCTTGCTCTTCAAATGAATTTTCAAAGACTTTAACGTCGTGTATATTTGGAACATTTTTTCTTCCTTGTTTTACCTATGCATTTTGATTGGAAACTCTGTAAGGACAGAAAACCTTCTTTGGCCCAAAAGACTCTAACTAGAGTTTAGCAGCATAAGCATTCTATAATGTATGCTTGGTATACATAGAAATAGAATTTTAATGATCTACCAATAAAATAAAAGCAATAGGTCTGGAAATTGCTTCTATATTCTTGGATCTGTCTCTGAGTATTCTAAATCTCTGCTGTCCAAAATGGTAGGCTCTAGTCACATGTGGCTATTCAGCACTTGAAATATGGTTTGTCCAAAGTGAAATGTGCTATAAATAAATATATATACTGAACTTCGAAAACGTAGTACAAAAAGAATGGAAAGTGTCTCATTGTCCTAAGTTGTTTGCATTGCTATAAAGGAATGCCTGAAGCTGGATAATTGACAAAGAAAAGAGGCTTATTTGGCTCAAACTTCTAAAGGCTGTACAGGAAGCATGATGTCAGCATCTGCTTCTGGTGAGGGCTTCAGGCTGCTTCCACTCATGGACAGAAGGTGAAGAGGAGCCTGTGTGTGCAGAGATCACATGGCAAAAGAGGAAACTAAAGAAAAGTGAGGAAAGTACTGGGCTCCTTTTAACAATCAGCTGTCTCAGGAACTGATAGAGCAAGAACTCACCCTCTAACCCAACAGGGAAGGGATTCACCCCATGACCCAAATACCTCTCATTAGGCAACACCTCCAACAGTGAGGATTAAATTTCAAATTTCAACATGCGGTTTGGGAAACAAACATCCAAACTATTTGTAGCACTCATGAATCACTTTTTATATTGATTATACCTTGAAAGAATGTTGAAATATTGTGGATTAAATAAAATATATGATGAAAATTAATTTCATCCATTTCTTGTGTTTTTTTCTTTTTAAGAGACGGAGTCTTGCAGTGTTGCACAAGCTAGTCTCAAATTCCTGAGCTCAAGTGATCCTCCCAGCTCAGCCTCCCGAGTGCTGAGATTATAGGCATGTACAACTCCCCCTGGCTTAATTTCATTAATTTTTTTTTTTTTTACTTGCTAGCACATGGCTACTAGAGAATTTTAAATTACGTATCTGGCTCACATTATATGTCTATTGAAAAGTGCAGTTCCAAATGGTGCCAGAGCTTTAAAAAATCATTTAAATTTAATATATTCTGGTTATCTCACATAGATTGGTTGAAGCTTTATTATATCATCTTCATATATATTTTGATACATGCTCTGAATTGTGTCTATAAATTTTTTTTCTAAAAAATATTTCTTTAGATTTAAAAAATAGGAATAGATCTAAATGAAAGCCTTTGGAATTATTGATACCAATGTATTGCTATTCCAGAGTACATTTCATCATTTCTTTTAACCCATTCCCACATCAATTCTTTCTGTAGCTGTGAACAGTTAGATACATCAATTTTCTTTCTTTTTTATCTTTCCATTAAAAGACTTTCTTTTTTTAAAAAAAATTATACTTTAAGTTCTGGGGTACATGAGCAGATCATGCAGGATTATTACATAGGTATACATATGCCATGGTGGTTTGCTGCATCCATCCCCTTGTCACCTACATTAGGTATTTCTCCTAATGTTATCCCTCCCAAATCCCACCAATCCCTGCTTTCCCTCCTTTAGCCCCCCTACCCCCTAACAGGCCCCAGTGTCTGATGTTCCCCTCCCTGTGTCCTTGTGTTCTCATTGTTTAACACCAACTTATGAATGAAAACATGCGGTGTTTGGTTTTCTGTTCTTTTGTCAGTTTTCTAAGAATGATGGTTTCCAGCTTTAGTCATGTCCCTGCAAAGAAGATGAACTCAACCTTTCTTAATGGCTGCACAGTATTCCATGATGTATGTATGCCACATTTTCTTTATCCAGTCTCTCATTGATGGGCATTTGGGTTGATTCCAAGCCTTTGCTATTGTAAACAGTACCACAGTGAACATATGTGTGCATATGTCTTTATAATAGAACGATTTATAATCCTTTGGGTCTGTACCCAGTAATGAGATTGCTGGGTCAAATGGAATTTCTATTTCTAGATCCTTGAGGAATCGCCACACTGTCTTCCACAATGGTTGAACTAATTTACACTCCCACCAGCAGTGGAAAAGCACTCCTATTTCCCCACATCCTCTCCAGCATCTGTTGTCTCCAGACTTTTTAATGATAGCCATTCTAACTTCTGTGAAGCGGTATCTAAATTCAGTTTTGATTTGCATTTCTCCAATGACCAGTGATGATAGCTTTTTTTTATGTTTGTTGGCTGCATAAATGTCTTCTTTTGAAAAGTGTCTGTGCATATCCTTCACCCACTTTTTGATGGGGTTGTTTGTTTTCTCCTTGCATGTTTGTTTAAGTTCTTTGCAGATTCTTGATATTAGCCGTTTGTTAGATGGGTAGCTTACAAAAATTTTTTCTCATTCTGTTGGCTGCCAGTTCACTCTAATGATTGTTTCTTTTGCTGTGCAGAAGCTCTTAAGTTTAATTAGATCCCATTTGTCTATTTTAGCTTTTATTGCCATTGCTTTTGGTGTTTTAGTTATGAAGTCCTTGCCTACTCCTATGTCCTAAATGGTATTGCCTAGGTTTTCTTCTAAGCTTTTTGTGGTGTTAGGTCTTATGTTTATATCGTTAATCCATCTGGAGTTAATTTTTGTATAAAGTGTAAGTAAGGGGTCCAGTTTCAGCTCTCTGCCCATGGCTAGCCAGTTTTCTCTATCTTACCTTCTGAGGATAAATCATGAATGCAATATTCGAAAGAATTTGGTTAAAAGAAAGTTGGAAGAAAATCATCCAGAAGGTTTTGAACTGGATTTGCAAATGTGGATCCTGAGGCCATGGTGCTCAGGTAATATAAGTAAACTTCTTAAAATGGTCTTTTGTAAATAGAGGTAACTTTGGCCAAGCATGGTGGCTCACACCTGTAATCCCAGCACTGTGGGAGGCAGAGGCAGGTAGATCACCTGAGGTCAGGAGTTTATGACCAGCCTGGCCAATATGGTGAAACCCCATCTCTTAAAAAAAGAAAAAATAGAGACAATTTTCCAGTGTCACAGAAGAGGAGTTGAAGATCCATTGTCTCTCAGAAACATTTATCTACTGACATTTTATTGCAAGGACATTTTGTTTTGTGTTCATATTTTTCTTATAAACCACCTTTCTTTGCTTTGCTTTCGAGACAGTTTGTACTTATTCTTTGATTTCCTTTTCTATTCAACAGTTAGTGAGAAATGGGCTTTAATTTCCAAGTCTGCCAGATTGTTTGCTCTCCAGAATATAACTGGATTTTGCTTTTAAACCCGATCAGATGTTTTTGTTGTATCATAAGAAAATGTAACCCAGCATTTAGTGAAATGATTGACATACTTTATACTTTTTCATTTTGTATTATCCTTATCCATAAACTTTTCCTTATTTTTGATGCCTTTTTCAGTGACATATTTATTCTTTAATGCCTTATTGATTTATATGAACTACCATAATTTATTATTGCTGCTATCACAATAAAACTACTATTTGAAATATACTCTATCAAATATTTCCTCCCCTAACAAAACGCATTGTTTTCTTCTTTGATGAGCAATTTGGACAATGATTGTATTATGTATATATTTTTTTAAGTTGGGTCCATATTATTCTCTTCTAAATTCTTTTTTCAAGCTGTGATGAAGTTTTTACAAATTTGTGTTTGGTCAAAATAGGGTTAAGAAACAGTAGCTGCTGTAATATATCCACAACTCTTTTTGTCTTTTTAATCTTTGTGTTTCTTTTACAAACAGGTACTTTTCTTCTATGTGATATACAAATCTCCCAGCTCCTAGAAGCAACTGGATAGGGATATGTGTTTCATCTTAAAACAAAGACCAAGAAAAAATAAAAATATGATAAAGTTATTCAAAGGATTTCAGAAACAGGTGTTCTAAAGTCTACACTAATTGGATTTCAGTTAATTATTCCTTTTACTTTAGGGAATATAAGTAAGAAATGTAAAAAAAAAGTACCTGAAAAACTTCACTGACATGCTAATTGCTCTAATATTTAACTTAGGGAAAAAAAAAAAACCTACCTTAGTGTGACCAAAGTCTTAATTACCTTTTTCATTTCTAGATTTTAAGATACAAATTATAGGCCCTCCCATACATTATATATTTCAGATGGCTATGGCCTACTCTAGTTTTTCATGTATATATAATTTTAATTTTCCATGACAATGCACAGAAGATATTTATATAATTTAAAAATTGGATTTTTGACTAAACTGAGGAAGACCAAAACAAATCTCTCTTATGTTTAGGTTAAGAAGTCTGCTGCTATTTTATTTTAGATAAATTGTTCATTCTTCCTTAATCTCATTTTTCTCTTTGAAAACAGAAAAGTAATTTTATATATTACTGTGGCCATTAGCATTCCTTAAAAGTTTGGGTTGAACAGTGAGGGTATTCTAAAAGTGACACTCTTGTTTGTGAAATAATATGATTTAATAAAGTAAACTTCATGAGGATTTGGATTTTTGTTATTGTTCACTGCTCTTTGCCTAAAGCATAGGGCCATGTCTGGTGCATAATTATTATGAAAGAAAATTTTCTGGATAATTGAAGGAATGAATGACACATATTGAAAGAAGTCAGCAATAGATGACTAGAATTAGGATACCAGATTATCTGAAAGTTGATATTTGATATAGTACATATTGATAGAATATTTTTTATTTGTAAAAAAATTAGAAATCATGGCATCATGGTAAAGAAATCATCCACTGGCTTGTGAAAATGGAGAATTCAATAATTAAGTGAAATAAGTAAGTTCATGATGCATACAAATTGTTTAGTAAACATTGGTTGAATGTGTATTTATTATACAATTTGTTATATTGCCAAATAAAAGTGATATCCATATATTATGCACCTTTTTCATCTGGTACAGTGCAGTGCTTGCTGATTCCATAGTCAAGCTTCATACTTATGGTGAAAGTAGAATTTTTAGCACTATGCTCATTTATACATTTTAACTGTCCTTCATTGACTTAAATAAACAATTTCATTTTCGTCTCAATTCCAATAGTGTACTTTTTCCAAAGACTTGAATTTTGAGGACTGCTATTCTAGACAATTCCACTAAGATATCAGGGGGAAAGACAAGCAGACAAACCAAACATACTATTATCATTAGATTGTATGAAAGAATGCATCTACTTTCTTGATTTTTCTTTATACTGTCAATAAAATAATTACATATTTTTTCATAAATTAATATTTGTACATGGTGAAAATAATTTAAATGCCTCAAAAGACTCTAAAAAATAACAAAACAACATCCCTACGTTTCTGATCCCATGTTCAGAGAAAATCATTCTTAGTTTCCATTTTAAAAATATTTTGGTGGTTACTATTATATTTAAAAAACATTATTTACTAATTTTTAATCAGATTTTTACTGGACTCTTAATAGAATTTAACACATTAGTTTCTCCTCTCCTGCTTTTAACAACTAAATTTTTGTGGTTTTATTCCCTTTTTCACATTATCAATATAAATGACCTTTATAGTTTTATGCTATTTAAATATTATTCAATTTTAAATCAAGTATTGGGCCTGAAACCACAAAGAAAAAATTGTACAAAAAGTGTCCAGTGTATTAAACTTTTAGTTTATTTTAAATTTTTGTACTACTTTTTGATCATAATTAACTGGAACTTTTAAGTATGATTCTTGTCCTCAGACTTTCTAGCCTTCTCTTTGTTTTGCTGGAGAACACCCTTGAGTAATGTTTCATTAGAGGTTGCATAGGAGAATTATTTTCTGTTCTGCTAGTCCACATATATTTTATTTTACTCTGACAGTTGATTAAAAGTTGGATGGGCATGGAATTATAGGATCAAAATAATTTTATGTCAGCACTTTGAAGGCATTAATGTGGATTGTGGCTTTGAGAAATTTTATGTTTTGAATCTCACTGCTTAGCAAGTAAACATTTTCTCTCTCTCTGAAGGATTTTAGCTATGTTTTTTCTTATTTTTTTATTTATTTGAGACAAGATCTTGTTCTGTTACCCAGACCAGAGCACAGTGGCACGATCTTGGCTCACCACAACCTCTGCCTCCTGGGCTCAAGAATCCTCCCACTTCAGCCTCCCAAGTGGCTGGAACCACAGGTGCACCACCACACCTGGCAACTTTTTTTTTTTTTTTTTTGTATTTTTATTAGAGATGGGATCTTGCCATGTTGCAAAAGCTGGGTAGTGTTTTTTTATATCTGGAATATTGAAACTTAACCAGAATTAATATAAGTGTATATTTTATCCCTTTACTCAAATTGACATATATAGGGTATTTTAATTTTGAATACTTGTTTCCTTCTTAGTGTAGTAAACTTTATTTTCTTTTTCTTTGATTTTTCTTTCTTTCTTTCATTGTCCATTCTCTATTCAGAGATTCCTCATTCTTTCTTTTAAAATTTCCCTAATATATTCTACTTCTTTTCCCTATGTCTTTCATCTTTCCTGCTTGTTTTCTGGTGGTGGTGTTTACTTTATTCCCTCCATCCATTTATTTTTTTTTTTGATAATTATACTTTTAAATTTTATGAAACTCTTTCTTTTCTACTTTAGTACATACTGAGGCAGTCTTTTTTAGTGTTAAGGATGGAAATATCCCCTTAACTCACTTTAATATTATGAATAATAAATATATAACAAAGTATATACATATATGTATGCACACACACAGAAATAATTTTTTTCTGTTTCTTAAATTGTTATTTTTCTAGATGAGTGATACTAAATGTTTATATTAGCCATTTATTTTCATTCTATTTGATTTTTTTCTGGAATCAGATTCTAGGTCAAATTCTATCTTTGCTATTGACTGGTTGAATAACCAAGGAGAAGTTACATAGCCACTTTAAAGCTCAGTTTTTTTCATTATTAAAAAAAAAGCGTAACAAGAGTAATATTGTGAGTCATTTTGTGATAATTTAACATGGAGTCACACATAGTTCATTCTTAATTTTCTAAAATGCCTTTTATTTCATCAATGACATAATGACTAATTTTTTTTGTTATAATGTATTTATGGGGCTGGCATAACTCCACTGTAAACCTTTGGTGCAACATATTCCTACTGAATATTCAGGGTTCAGTTTTTCTGTAAGTGAAGATAGTAAATGTTTTCAGCTTTGTGGGAATAGTCTCTAGATTAAATATTCACTCTGCTGTTATAGCACAAAAACAGCCATGGGCGATATGTAAACAGATAGGCATGGCTCTGTTCCCATAAATATTTACCAAGAACAAGCAATCAGCCAGGTTTCACCCATAGACCATTGTGGGCCTACCCCTAAAATATATCATGTAATGTTCCATCCAGCATGTTCTCTGGTATTATCACTAAGCTTGGAGTTGGACGCATAGATTTCAATTTTATTTACTTATGTGATCTAGAGTAAGTGACATAACCTTTTTAGGCTTTATTTTTTCCCGATACATAAAATAAAAGGGAATAAATTATCACCTTAGCTTATTAGAATGCTAAAGTTATTATTCAAAAAATAGAAGCATTTCAATGCAAAAATCTTAATGCTCAACTTAAAATGTGAAATCTCTCATTGTATATCATCATTTGTATCATAGCTTTACAATACATTGTAGTCGATGTTATTTTTGAGAGAAAGGACAAGGTCTACAGTTTGGTTTCTACTTACCTAGATAAAACAAACTTTACCATTATTTTTTTTGTTGGTTTAGAAATAATAATTAATGATACATATGAAAATGTGCAATAAAGAAAGATGTTTTAATGGGTCTTCTATTGTGTTTAAAAAATGAATTAGGAAAGCTCTGCTTCAGATTTACTTAATTAACTAAAGTAAGGTTTAAAATAAATGCCACTAGAGTTTGTAAATATTTATCACTAAATATAAAAAATAAAAATTTCCAAGAAAGCAACAGTACCAGTTACAATGGCAACTAGATATGTCTTAGCTTGTTCATAAATGCAGCTTATTTTTAAATGATTACTTAAATCTAAATTTTAGTACTTCTTTATATATGGATAATCCAAGGTAACTTGCCCCTACTATTTTCCTTGAGCATTTTTGGAGCAGAAGAAAATAAACATCTCAAATTCAAATTGAAATCTGAAGTCAAATCTTGATCTTTTCTTGAGGTAGTACAATTATTTTTGTTCCAATTTTTTCACATGCTAAAATATTTGTAATAGTCTTTTTGCAAGTCATCCCTCCCTTCTTTCCCTCACTCCTTCCCTTCCTTCCTCCCTTCCTCTCTCCCTTCCTTCTTTCTTTCCTTCCTTCCAGAAATAGTTGTTAGTCATGCTGGATAAAATATTCTTAGGATGCTGTCTCCAGTACCTGGAAATAGAGATGAGAGAACAGTAAAGATAAGTAAACAGGCAATTACAATGAATTGTGAAAAATATTATAATGCAGAAGTTGTTGAAGGATATTTTAGAGGCAATTATAAGGAGAAAATATCCCAGTGAGGTGACACTAAGCTGAGACACAAAAAACGAATGGGAAGATGCTAGTTGAGTATGGGAGGGATGAAGTGATGAGCACATGAAAAGCAAATGAAATTAGCTCATGTGCCACAAATTTGAGGATTTTCCTTAGTGGACAGATGAGAGGTTTTTAGACTCAATCTGGGGATTTGGAAATAAATTGTTGACATAATATGGTCTGGTGGAAAGAATATGTGCTTCTGAGAAAGGCAGATCTAGTTTGAAATATGGCTTTACTTTGGTTTTGTGACTTGGGCATATTATTTAACCTTCTTAATTTTCAAGTTCCTCATTTGCAAAATGAAGATAATGATACATGTTTTAAAAGAATGTTATAGTGATTAAATGAGATAGTCACACAAAAGCAGTGGCTGTGTCCTTGCAATGGGACGGGCCCCAGCCTGGTCAATAAAGCGAGACTCTGTCTCAAAAAAAAAAAAAAAAAAGCCTTCCATGGAATTAATGTTTAATAAAAGCTAATTGCTAGTTACTTATTCTTCCTTTCTTAGTATTAGGAAAAATTGAAGTGATGTGTGGAGAAAAAACCTATCTTTGACTACAATCAAAGTAACCAGAGATTGATTATGCAAAGAATTTTACAACTATCCTCTTTTTTCCCTCCCTCCCTTTTCCCTTCCTCTTTTCTTATTTTTCCCTCTCTTTTCCTCTTTACAGTTATGTTATCTGTATGAGAAGCAGTTAGTATCTTCTTCCCAAGCTTTAACTAAAATACGCTATTTCCATAGCTCCCAATGAACAGTGGACATTCCATAATTCTTATTTATAATGGGGAAAAAATCAAACAAATACAAAACACAGAAAGGTCTCTAAGCAAAACATGGGGCTACTACACTTAATTAGCTAGGTGCAGAACACTTTAAACAGATTTGGAACTCTTGGTGCTACCAACCGCATCCATAAAGGATGGAAGCATACTTTAGCCAAAGAGCTCCACTACATGGTGACTGTGTCCTTGCAATGGGACAGGCCCAAACACAGTTGAAAAGAATGGCAGTTTGAACTTCTCTGGGATACTGGAAGTGTCTCTTGCATAGTCTTTCAATCCATTATATACTCTGCTGATTATTAAGCTGTCATCTCTTTATCTTCATCTCCATCTTTCCATCTTCAGCTTCAACTTTGTACACATTCTTTTAAATTAACTATTTTTGTAAAAAATGAAGTTAAGAGATATTATAGTGACTTGAGAAGTATAATTTTCCCAATATTATTTGTCTGTTAAAAAAATCCCTAAAGATTCGTATCTTAATTATTCTAAATATGCAAACTAAACCCAAACTAAAATTTCACTTTGGGAACCTTTAGCTTCTAGTCAATCTACAACATTTCATTTATGTATATTTTTTAAAAACTAGAACTTCAAAATCTAATTATATTTCCCAATCAAAGATCTCCAATATGGAATTATTATAAATTATATTATATAAATTGATGTTTATCTTTTAAATGTTATAGGTATAATAGTTGTAATTAATCTCTGATATACAGAAAAGTCTGTATTTGTTTTTACAATGGAGGAGCATAACATCATCTTGATTAACCTTTCTAGTCTTTTATCACTTTTATTTGCAGGTTTTTAGTTTGCTTGTCACTTCCATTTTTTAATTGTTGTTGTAATTCCTTGGTGTATTGTTTGCCGTAAGTCTTCTAGAAATTTTAACTACTAGTCTTTTATGTTCTGATGCTTTAAAAACATATTTAGTTTTACTTAAGACAAAACTACAAGGTATGGATTGGGGTATGGTCTTTTCTCTAATGGATACAATTAGAAAAATAATGACGAGTGAGAGAAAACTCTTCTGTAAAAGTAAAAAAATCCTTCATTTTGTTGAAAAAGCAAGTTAAAATAGCTTCAGTGGTACATAATGACATACAAAATTTCCTGGGTGTATTGCCTGAATTCTTTTTAACCCTTTCAAAATAGAAATATTTATTATTTCAATAAAAGAAAGCAATCACATAGGAGCAGGAGCTCTTGCTAAAAAATGTGTATATTTCATATATTCTACTTGTGAAATATAGTAGAGGAAATATTTACGAGCACCATAAGATAGGAAGCTGAAACTGCAATCATTTCTAAATGAAAATTATGTGACAGTTTATCAGTATTTAATGCTAACATTGGTTGATGTGAGCATGAAGAATTTAGCAGCTATTTATCATAACTCTGTGTGTGGTTAGTTCTCTGATATACTTGCTTAGAGTCGAATGGAGTTTTAGTGGCAACATGAACCACAGCTTCAGTCTGAGATATTAAATAAATGGAGATGCCAAAAGAGGATTTGTTTTTGTTGCTTGGAGTATGCTTGGAGTGTGGTTGTTATTTTTCACATTCTTGTTAAAAGTAGTCTCCCATACCTTGCATTGGTTGGTTTTTGATCCACACTTTCCTAAACCATGGCTGGGCTCCTGTACCAGATGCAGGTGTCCCCTTGTGCTGTCAGCCAGGAATGATTAATGAGGATTTGCCCCTACTGAAAGGAGTCTTTGGAGCATTGTTCAAGGCATCTGTGGAACTGTCGGGGGAGACAAGGACACAAGTGAACAACCAATTATTTGGCCATCACTGAGGCAGCATGAAAAAGACATCAAATTGGACAGAGAAGCAATGCTTTTGTTTGGAGATCAAATATTATTTTTTAGGTATTAATAGTAACACGGGACTTTTACCTTGTTTTAAAAGAATTTTGGTTAGGTCTAGGCTCTTAATCAGAAGTAGAATTTTTTTTTCTTTAAAGCTAATTAAATTCTTTGAAAGTAGTATAAAAGGAATAAAACATCACCAAATTGATTCATAAGTGGTTGCCTATTGTATAAAGATATATCGTTTTGCACGGCTAACATTAGAAAACAAGGACTAACTATGTAGCAGGAGGGAAAGAGGATCCTCCATGCAGAGTTCCTAATTGCTGGTCATAGTTGACAAGGGTGAGGGGTTTTACAAGTGGTCAGAGGATCAGAGACATTGCACTGGAATGCTGAAGCAGAACAAAGCAAAACCAAACCCAAAGCTGGGAAACATTTCCTAGCCTACATGTAGCATTTGTGTGTTTCCTTATTTCTAGCGTGACATATACCCTTAGGTGTTAGTGAGTAAGAAAATATTTTTCAGGCCGTTACATTCTCATAGTAGGTCTGTGATTTAAATCAAAAATTTTAAAGGCTAAAAAGCATAATATATTTTAAGCACAATTCAAATGAGGATTAAGAAGTCCTTTATTTCAGTAAAGTAGTTTCTTTTATGCTCTGTCCTTTCAGGCCTGTTGTCTTTAGGGTATTAAGAATTAAAAGCTAAACTCTGAAGCCACTAAAAGCTTCAAGAAGCAGATAATGATGTTTTAATATATAAAAAGTAATGGTCAGTAGCAACTTTAACAAATGTGGTCCATGTAACAACTATAAAAATACCTAATTAGCATTTATTTTTTGTAGGTTAATACTTTCATATTATCATTTTTAATGACAAGAACTTCAGTAACAGAGTAATTAGAAATCACTTCAAGATTAAAACAGGGATCAAATGACTTTATCTAAAACAAATGTTTGAGAAGAGACTGATTTTACAAGTGATTTCTGGGAGAGTACACTGCTTTGTGGTTCTTAAATAATTTTCTCTTATACTTAAAGTGGCCTAGCCACTTACTGATTTATATTCACTTGGGCAGTTGTAGAATTATGAAATATTCTGAATTTTTCAAGCCAATCAGAATTTCCCTTATTGTTCAACTGTAGACAAGGAATACATACTATCACTCATATTTCAAAAATTGGCCCATTTAGATAGATGCATTTTTATATGAAGCAGGCAAATAGGC
Organism: Callithrix jacchus; assembly: GCF_049354715.1. NCBI lineage: Eukaryota > Metazoa > Chordata > Mammalia > Primates > Cebidae > Callithrix > Callithrix jacchus. Next base: position 103,648,620 of record NC_133505.1, read on the forward strand.
TAGGTACCAAATCATGACACCCATTTCAAGTTATTATGACTAGCAGCTTTGACTTGAAATAGGCTGAATAGATAAATCCAGACCTAAGTGGACACTAATACTGCCTCTTTTCAATGTCATGAAAACAGCAATTTCAAACTGTTTCCCATTCACTACTCACATTAAAATTGTCTCAGTGAGAAAGTATAATTCAATTGTTTTTTCTTAATAGCCCTGTTTTTCAATGTGCTAGCAGATTCCCTGGATTTGAGATAGTTCAAAAACATTGCATTTTTGAACTGGGTCTGTTGGCAGATGATACAATTTTTACAAATGGAGTATTGCTATGTATTTTTTTCCCATGAAAATTCTGCTTCAAGTTTTGAATCTTCTAAAATCACCTATATTAACAGGAACTGACTTTCACTAGAGAGATTTAGTTTCATCTCTTCCCTAATGTTTTTTCTTTAGTAACTCTTGTCTCCTGGATGCTATCATGTCACTTGTCATTTAGTCATTACAATAATTTTAATTGACTTTGACCCAAGGAAGCTTCTCAGGCAGGACTGCTCATTTCATTTCTATTGTTTGTGAGCCACTGATAATAGTCTTTGGGTATGGTGCTTCAAACATTTGGTCTTTGAGAATAGCATGCTTTCCTATAATTTCTGTAGTAAGCATATCATAGGCAAACCTAATGGTAAAGTTGCATTCTATCTCTTGCTTCTCTTTTCCTACCATATCTACTCTAAGATTTGATTGGTGTGTCATGATTTTTTTCTTCATGTCATACTTAGGGTTTCTAATAGCTCTCGATTTTCTAAGAGTTTGCAAATCGTTATTTGAATGTTTGCTTCAGTTCCCTTTTGGGGTATTGACATTAAGCTATACAGAGTCAAACTTTCCTGGATTCTTCTCTTTTCTTTTCTTTTTCTTTCTTTTTTTTTTTTCTTAAGAGAATTATAATGACCAAGATTGGCATTTGGTTAAGAATCTGGGGTTGGAAGATTCAAAACTTAGTTTAAGGAATTCCAAGCAAATTTCTAGTTTTCACTCTGAGATTTTGGAAATGCGAGTTTGCAATATTGTTTAGGCCAAAAGAATCATTCAAAGAAACAGTTATCAATATGTTTCTTCACAGATGAGGGGCAGTTAGGGTTGTCAGATAACATACATGATACCTGGTTAAATTTGAAATGAGATAAACAATGAATCACCTTTTAATGTATCTTAAATATTGCATGGGATATAATTATACTAAGAATTCATCCATTGTTTATGTGAAATTCAAGTGAGTATCCTGGTTTTTGGTTTCCAAATCTTGCAAACCTAGATATGATCCAAAACATTAAGAAGTGAGTGACTATAACCTGGATAGCAATCTAGATATTTTGTTATATGGGTTCTGTACCAGAATTTTGCATGATAGTGAGCCAAGTTTTTTTGTTTTGTTTTTTTTCTGTGCTGGTAATAAATCTCCAACTAGTTTATTGAAATGTTATGTAGATAATTTTAACTTAAACAAATTTAGCTTAAACACTCAGAATTTTTTGACAGCAAGTCACATATAAGTAAAAGGAGGTAGAGTGATACCCCAAAGACCAATTAAAGGTCTTTTGAGACTGGCAAATTCAACCTACTTGAATTGAGACACAGACCTGCCATCTACAAGAGAACTAATGAAATGACTTCCATCATCTATAATGTATTGCATAAGAAAGAAAAATTTTATTCTTGACAGAAAATTGAACTTCCTTACAGACTGAAAAAATTGAAAGGAAGGTTTGAAGTTCAAATAGGTTATAGGGAGAAAGGGGACAGGGAATTGAATGAAAATTGTCTAATTCAAATTTTGTGTGCAAAACTCAAATTAGGTAAGAAATATGTGACTTTAGGTTTTACAACTGACATTGTCAGAGGAGTTGTCAGAGCCCAGGTGCCCAGCTTTGCCTTAATTACTTTTTCCCCCCAAAGTGTTGTTTTAAAATATTTGATGATATAGATGTTTAACTGTTGGACTATTATACTGTATTTTTTAATGAAATAGAGTGAGATTCAGTGTGAAATTATTTTCTCAGAGTTTTCCACTAGCAAATATAAGTTTATTTAAACCAGCGTGTTCAATCTTTTGGCTTCCCTGGGCAACATTGGAAGAAGAATTGTCTTGGGCCATGCATAAAATACACTAATATTAACAATAGCTAGCTGATAAGCTAAAAAAAATACACACAAAAAAATCTCATAATGTTTTAAGAAAGTTTACAAATTTGTGTTGGGCTATATTCAAAGTTGTGCTGGGCCACATGTGGCCTGGAGGCTATAGGTTGGACAAGCTTGATTTAAACCTTTGCCAAATAATCTCATGGTTATTACACTGGGGTGTAAACTACTAATATAATATGCAATTGAAGCTGGGCGTGGTGGCTCATGCCTGTAATCCCAGCACTTTGGGAGGCCGAGGCGGGCGGATCACGAGGTCAAGTGATCAGGACCATCCTGGCTAACACGATGAAACCCTGTCTCTACTGAAAATACAAAAAAAATTAGCCGGGCGTGGTGGCGCGCACCTGTAGTCCCAGCTACTCAGCTGAGGCAGAAGAATTGTTTGAACCCAGGAGACAGAGGTTGCAGTGAGCCGAGATTGCATCACTGCATTTCAACCTGGTCACAGAGCAAGACTACTTCTCAAAAAAAAAAAAAGAGAAAAAAATATGCAATTGATAGTGAAATGGCAAAGATGTATTTTATTTTTAAGGCATAAACTTAAGGAATTGATTAAATGGGCATACTTTCATAGATGTCATTAGATAATTATCATTTTAGTACATGAAATTTACATAGAACAAATAACAAAATTTGTTCTTTTTTATATGATGAGCAGCATAATTTGTAACCCTCCTTTTCACTGCCATCCAAGAAATAGAAATATGGAAATAATATTCTTGACCCCCAAGTTTTATTTTGTTTTTATTGTTGCATGTGGCAAACACAGAAGAATACATTAAAACAATGGACACATTTTTGTTTTGGTGTTAGCACAAGTGTAAAATGAGATGTTTTCAAAAATCAGTCACCATGTATTTATTGATTTCCTATTTTAAAGTATCATAATACAGGCAATATAGGCTGTTAGGCTATATGCTATTTTAAAAATATTTACCTATCTAAGAGAAAGAGAGAAGTGTAGGTAAACATTTTTAAGATATCTAAGATAGAAGTATAGGTATATATTTATAAATATATGTATGTAGAAGGGTCAATTCAATTTACCCATAAGTACAAAGAAAATATTAGTAAGTACAAACACAGTAAAATTAACTGCCTTCATGAAGAAAATTATATCCATCAGATTAAAAATCCTTTATTATTCTGAAAGTTCTACCTATTTACTTATCTGCATTCTCATTCTTATTTCCTCCTTCTTTCCTTTACAACTGAATAAATGTCTCCTCTCCTTTCTGGGCCAAGCTCTTGACTTGGGCCCTGGATTCTTTCTCTTTCTGCCTTCTCAGGGCTCTTGCAATCTGGGTTATCCTTTCTGTTTCCTTTACCTTCAATCTTCTCCACCAACTCCTTCCTGTGAGTTCTCATACACACTCACATTCCTACTATCTTAAAATGAACAGTTTCTTCCTGAATTCCCCTCTCCAGCTATTGCTTAGTTTCTTTTTCCAAAAAGCCACAATTTTGGAAAAAGGTGTCTACATTTTCCCTTTGTACTTAGTCTTTATTATTTCTGTGTTCAGGACCTAAATGAGAAACTCCTATCACTGAGGTCACATGGGACTTCAGTGGGGCTAATTCCAATGAATATTCTAAACCTTCCTATTAGTTGACCTGTGAATGGATTTCAATCTACTTTACCACATTCTTGCTGGCTTTGAAAACATATAAGCCCCTGATGTTTTTCCTTCCTCTCTCAGTCTTCTTTTTCTTTGCCCAGCCTTTAATTGTTGATGTTCTTCAGGATTCTGACTTGGGTACTCGTTTCACTCCACTCTCTTCGTAGGGATCCTCATCCACTCTTGAGCATTGAGGTACAACTTCAGACTTAGGACTTAAATTAGTTTCTCTATCTCAGACCTCTCTACTGAGTTCCATTCCTAGATATATAACATGTTTCTGCACACCTTCACTTGATTGTTTCAGACATCTCAAATACATGACGTGTGAAACTTAGCTTCTTTCCTGAATTACTACAAGGGCTTTTAAACTGACTCCCAGACCACAGCCTTCCCACCCTCCAATCTGCTCTTCACACATCAGCCACAGTAATCAAATTCAAATCTTTGCATAGTACTTCTTTGATCTGCCTGCATAGAAGCCATTACTGACTCTCTAGTCCCAAAGTCCAAATTCCTTACAGTTTCCCAGGCCTTCTGAGATCTATCACTGATTCTTTGTAAGCTTCATCTTTTCTCTCATCTCTCTCACATTCTAAGATAGAAGTATACTGAAAAATTTATTTTTCTGTTCCTCAGGTACAGACCCTACTTTTTATCCACTTGCTTGTCATACATGGAATTATCTCTGCCAAGAACAAACACCCTTCCTTCCTTTTTGTCTTGATCTACCTTTAGATCCCATTTCAGTTGTGCTGTTCCTTTCCTCTGAAAGTTTTTCCTGGTATCCCCACTCTCCCAGATTAGATTAAACATTTTAGGTGTGTGCTCCTGTGTCTGCTTCTCTTTCCTCATCGTAACACTAAGAGACACTTCACTGCAACAAGTTTCTCATTGTCTGCATTTTAAGATACTGAAACTCAGGCAGCACCATTTCTGAAGCCTTGGACACCAAATTACAATTTTTCCAGAGATCAAAAATAATGTGAAATTCAATATAATTAAGATTGCATAACAGTTCTCTGAATTGGCTACATTACGCCATTAACTTGTGTATTTATTCATAAAAATATTTATTTAGGATACTATATGGAATTGGTTAAGAGGGCAGAATCTGAGGCTAGGCTAGATTACTTGGGTTCAAATCTCAGCCTTACCTGTGTGATTTATGATGAAGTTGATTCAATTCCTTACTCATAAATTAGGAACCATAACAGTACTTTATAGGATTATTGTATTAAATTATTTATTAAATATAAAGTGCTTAGGACAGTACCTGGATAATAGTAGGCATTGTACAAGTACTGAACACTGTTAGTTCAAAGGTTTTTAGGGGTCAACGTTTATACTACCTGCCATTATAGAACTTACAGATAGTATAGGAGAGATACATTAAAAACAGCAACAAAAAAATTCTTACCTCTCTCTCTGGGAGGCTCTAACATGCTCTTTATTCTTACCCTACCCACAGCCTGTGATATCTGGGGTCTTTTCCACTACTTTAAAAGTACTGGGAATTTTATCATTTCACTTAGAAATATTTTCAGAGACACAATTTTAACTCCAGAGTTTTGGGAAATCCTTAGCTTTTCACAAATTTGCCTCATAGCTAATTCATAGATTCTCTAAAGGAGGAAGATCCACTTTAAGGAAATTTTTTCCACCTGGTCTTTCCCTTGGAAGAACAATCTACCATGTTTTTCTCCGTGTCATTCTTTAGCCCGGAGCTTCCAGCAGTTTATACTCTACCTGTGTGCAAATAAAAATCAAATATTTTTTTTCTCTCTCTGGCTGGAAGAATATAAAAAGTTACCCCTCTGTGTAGGAGCAGCATCCTAGGCATACAAACTCAGGATAATATCAAGAAAAAGGTGTGTCCCCGTGGTAGGACACAGGCAGCTTCAGGGAGCAAGTCTCTGTGAGAACATGTGGGCTGGCCTTCACTGCTACTGTGCCCTCTTAACAGAATGCTACTGCACAGAGCACACAATGGCCACTGTATTCAGCAGCTCTGCTTCACACAGTAGACCTGTTTGCTTCCTAGTCTTCTTGTGACCTACACTTCCCCTTGCCTGTCCAGAGTCAACTCCATAAGCAGCTTGCTATGCTTTAGGCATTTTCTCAGGTCCCTCTAATGCCTTTCTATGTGTCATATTTTCAGAACTCTGCCCTTTGCTTTCCAAGGTGACAGCCTTGGTGCATTCTATCTAGCAGAGCAGGAGGTTCAAGAACATTTTACATTAGTCCAAGGAGGAAAGTAACTACACTGTTAGACATTTAAGACAGAAAGGCTTTCTAGTGGCTCTTATTGCTGATGCTATGCAGGATGAACTTAATTGTTCAAAGTCTCAGCTGGAGTATCCAGAATTCTCCAGATCTTGAACGTCCCATGCTGGGTAAAGGAAGATGAACTTGGTGCATCAGTATTGATGTATAAACACCTAAAGACAATAGAGAGTAGAATAAAAATATATATTCTGTGTGTAGATTGTGTTAGACCTTGAAAATAACAGTAAAACAGTACTTTTAAGTATATTTCTTTGTTATTTAAAATATAAGGTATTTTCATATGCTTTCCTTAGTGTTCAAATTAATGCTGTGAGCAAATCAGGCAGTGTATAATGCACAGTTTTTTTTTTTTTTAAACGTGGATTGGCCCATCAAATAGAAAAAAATATGAGATTTAACTTGTCAACAAACATTGAAGGGAGAAGGAAATTAATTCTAGTAGAATTTTAAATTATAATAATTTATTTGGTTTTATTTGCCAGAAATTATTTTCTAAAAATCCAAATAAGTGTCCCAAAGGCAAGACAATTTATATTTGGGCACCCCAACATAACAGATCCATTTAAAGCAAAAAATAATCAAGATATGATAATATTTCACTTTAGAGCAGTAATATTTGCCCTGTCTTATCTAGTTATGAATCAGAGCTAATGAGGGATATGAACACAGAACTAACACTGTAAATCAAATTTTAAAAAGCTGCTTTGTCATCTTGTTGACAGCAGTTATTAATGATTCGAGGGCCTCTATTTTAGTAAAAAATAGGGTCTGTCTTTCTGGTTTTAAATGAGCATTAGCACCTTACAAGAGGTTGGATGTGACTCTAACTAAAATAGATAATTGCAGCTAACAGCTGCATTTGAGTTTTCATTGTGCACTCTTTATGAGAAGATTTCCTAGTGATAGTTCAATTCATGCAAAAAGTTAGCAAGCATTCTCAACCTGGGAGTATTTATATAAATTTTAAAACAATATATACTAGAATAGTTTAGCAGCTTTTAAGTTTTACTCACACATAAAAATAGAAATTAGATGACTTAAGGACATTTCTGTAATGCACTAATCTCCATTTTTCTAAGTTAATTGATTATAAACTTCTTTCTTCTCCTTTTTCTGTTTTTAAAGGTGAAAGCAGTAGTGATATAATTGATAGGTGCTACTGAGTATCTCCAGAAAATATATCTTTGATCTGGATTATTGTGGAATCTTAAAACAAAATTTTTTAACATAATAATTGTAAACCATATTGTATTTTTGTGTGCCAAGTGGCTAAGCACGGAAAGTGATTTAAAACATTGCCTAGGTTATTCAATGTTCCAGGATTCTGAGTGTTATGAGAGATGTTCAGAATGTTGTCTTAGCTTTCTCATTTCTTTAGGAAATGTAAGAAAACAGTCCCCAAATCTTGGTGGTTGAGACTTCCCAAAGTATAAGGTAACAATCATGCAATTCTGAAAGTCTTTGGAAATTGTTTTTCTGTCTAACTAGTAACATGCATATTCCTCACCATGTTGTTGCCAGAATCATAAATTCCTTTATCCAGAAGCAAGTGATTTTTATTTTTTTAGAAAAAGAGTATAAATTATGGACAAATTGAGTAAGTGTGCTACTATTTTTACAGAGTTATATTTATACTAATCTTTGTCTCATAGCTTTTGCTCTTGTGTAAGTCATTTATCTAAAGAATCTTCTGAGCTTGCTTGCAATGCTGGTTGAGGAGTATTGCCAGTGACCATGAAGAATCTGAGCTTTAAACTCTGAGATGAGTTACACTTGTCTCAGAGACAGAGACCCAGACAGAAAGGTGACTGCTGAGAGGTGGGCCAGACATTTTCTTCCTCCTCACTGCCTCTTAACCTCATGTCCTCAAGGAGGAGTTCTGAGACCGAAGATAATGATCATAGCTCATGGGTCCAAGCCTTCCTACTGCAAGGAATTCTCATTATTTCAAGGGCTTTTTAATCAGTAAACAGTAGAAGACAATTACTGTATAGATTGGTTTAATTAGTTTATTTGATGCCCAGAGCATGTAAATTTGCAACCAGGTTGTTTCTGCTAGCTATAGAATTATAAATTAATGGCAATGTTCTCAGCGGAAAAGGTGATGCTCTGTGAGTGCTAACCTGCTGGTACAATTCTAAGGGATTAGGAAGAGGATTGGAATACATGGAGCCTTTTACTAAAACAGGCCTCTCATGTCTTGACATTATCAACCATAATTTATTTTTCACCATCTCTTACCAGCACATTTCTAGTGTTCCGTTAAATGATGTGAGGATACTGAGATACAGAGCTACCAAAAATCTGTATATTTGATATGTTGAATCAAAATTTATTTATTCTCAGTATTTCCATCATCTATAGAACAATCTACATCAAGCTATATATGTATAAAATTATGCATATAAAATAATTTCTGAGGATATAAGGACCCTGTAATTGAAAAGGTGTTTTATTATTTTCTAGTAGGCATATTTAGTGGTTCTATATTATGTTTTCAAATTGTTGATTCAGTGCAACAACTCACTTTTCTAATCATTTTCAATTTTTTACTTGCTCCCCCAATCATGAAGCAAAGAAAACATGCATTTTCTCCTTCAGAAAATATTATCCTTCCACAAATGCAAATTAGTTTGAGATAAAACACACACACATTAAAAAAAAGAAACAAAGAAAGAATCTTTAAAGCCTTTGACTGGTTGCTTAAGCATTGTTCAATAAGTAGACATAGTCACTATTCCCACCATGATTTTTAGAAGTTGTGACAAGAG